>NW_027412088.1:37386195-37954977 GCF_047663935.1 Musca autumnalis
ACGACAACAAGAATAAGCTAACAAAAGCAACAGCAACAACAACAAGAATAATCAACTTCAACAACAGCTTTCAAGACATAGACAGCATTTTGTTTGAAAAGCAACAAACTTTGCTCTGTTTCTCTTTTGGAGCTTTTATCCATTGTTTATGTCTGTCTACCTGTCTCTTTGTCTGACTGTCAGGTTTGTTAGGACTCTGACTTTTTGCCAACATCCAGAAAAGTAGCAACGGTGTCTGGCAGTGTGTGTGTGTTGTTGTCGCCATTGTTGTTCTTGTTGCATAAAATAGGAAATAATAGGAAAAATTCGAATGCCTCCATGTGTTACCAACACAATCTCCACCACGACCACCACCCGATAGTACCAACAAATAGTGTGTTGCATCAATGAACAACAAACTGATATTGTGTTGTTAGTGCCGCTGTTGCCTTGCCATGTTGCCATGTAGTGAGTGTTACAAATGTTGTTGATGTCGTACCATATTTGTGTTGACTGCGTATAAAGAATGTTTTCACACGTGAAAGAATAACTAATGTATGCATTTTCCTCTATCTTGCACTCAACTTCTTGTTGTGTGTGTGTGTGCGTACATGGATTATATGAATGGATTATTAAAGTAGCTACAAAAGGAAAATTGGGAATATTTTAAAGGAAGGAATAATACATAGGCGTGTGATAGATATATGTATATGGGTTATAGTTGATATTGCTAGAGAACTATCACATACAACATATTACTATCCTATGCAATTTACAGAGGATTTCAATGTTGTACATCTACTAGTCCCTCAGAGTATAGTTTGAAAATAAACTATGAGCGAATTATCCTTAAATATATTTCAAGAATAAGACTCGGCTTATACATACATATGTTACCAGAACATACATATGCTACCAGAAGGGACAAGGGAGAGTTCTCTCATATCAATGAGTACACGCCGATTCATATTGGCTGAATGGTATGGGGCCTAGTTTTTACTCGGTATCGCCTAGTCCGAACGTCGCACAATGGTCCAGAATTCGATTTTCCTCGCCAAAAACCAATTTACCAAACTTAGATGAGGTTCCAATATGGACTCAATCGGTCTACTCCTTCGGATGAGTACAAAAAATTTCGGAAAACGTTCAGTTTAGGACCTGCTCTCGAATAGCTTTGATTTTTGTTGTAGCAACCTGTATTCACCGCCCCTCATACGACGGTATAAGTTTCATCAGGGGCAAGTCCATACTTCCTAAAAAAAGCCTGAAAGGTACAAAAAACCCCTATGAAACCGTGTATAATGGTTGGCTGCGCAAGATAACTCTCGAACGGATCTGCCGATTTGGTCCAAAATGTGGCCTTCGTAATTTTTTGTGCAAACTTAGTTTAAGTTCGTAAAAGAAGCATGTCGGTCCTCTCTTTAAGGTATCTCAAAAACGTTCGGAAAAATTGTGCGAACGATAACTCTTAATGGGAGTGACCGATTTGGTCCATACGTTACACATCCTAATACATCTACCAGATATAGATCAGGTTCGAATGTGGACAATATTTTTCCACTCCTTCGGGTACCTCCCACACAAAATTTTGGATGAATTCACTTTAAGACCTGCTCTCGAATCACTTTGATTTTTGTTGAAGCGACTTGCGTTTGCTGCCTCAATTAGGGCAGTAAAAGCTTTTTCAGGGGCAAGTCCACACTTCTGGATAAAACAGCCAGAAAATTGCAAAAAGAACCCCTATGGCACCATATGTAGTGGCTGGAGAGCTCGAACCGAATACTGCGTTAGTCCACACTTTGGATATTGTAATATTTCTTCGAATATTAGACGAAATTCGAAGGTGCTGCTTATAGGCCCACTGCTTCCAGTACCTCCCCCACAAAAGTTAGAAAATATTCGCTAAAATGGTACGCGCGATTTCTCATAGACGTAGCAACCGAGTTAGTCCAAACTATAACTATTGCCGAAACTTAGTTTATGTTCCAATTTGGGCCCTATCTGTCCAATCCAACATTTTTGTGTGGTTCGAGGATCGTTTGGACATTTTACCGAAGGTTTTCCTAGTGGCCTTGTTTACAGCGATATTATGTTTTTCGTAGGCTAGTGTGATAAAAAGTCCTATCTATCGATATCCCCGCAAATTTTTGAGCTTGTGAGAAATGTTCAATCCACACAAGCTGAGGGTTAGCCGACTGATACTTTTTTTACTTTTTTACCTTATTTCCATACCGTTTCCCATAAAAATTACACATTTTTTACACAAATGGACATTTTTTTTAAATATATGACTTTTTATTCGAGTTTTATGAAATTCCAAGGAGTATTTTTTAATTCTTAAAAAAAATTAATATTTGAAAAAGTTTTTTTTTTAATTTAAAAAAAAAATATTTTTTTTTGTATTTTTATAGTTTGTCTCTTGAGGTTTGGCCATTTTTAAAATATAGGTTGATATAATAAACAATAATTAAAAAAATGTTTTATTTGTAAATGCACTAAAAACTGGAAAATAATTTAGCATAAGCTATTACCTCCCGAGTTTCGGTATTGTGAATATCACACCAAAATGGCTGGCAATTAGTATTTGGGGCTAAAAAACTTTCTCCCAGAAATTGGTCAGCGCATCACCGCGTATTGCCATGCGACATTTGAAAATCTTTTTTGGATAGTTTGACAGTTTTTAGCCTAGACTTACTCAGGACAGTTTGTCGTAAGACCATGTTATGTGTTGTTTACAGTGACTTGAAAAAATCACTTTGTAAAAAAATGGAATTTACTTGTGAACATTTTCGTCCAAGAATTTTTCAAAAAATTTTGACGTAGATAATCACCTCAAGAGTGTATCGATCAAATTAAATCTTTGTATGTCGATAAAGGACCATCCTATAGGACTATTAAAAACTGGTTTAATGAATTCAACCGTGGTCGGCACTCACCAAAAAGCGAAGGTCGCCCAAATTCGGTCGTTTTGTCAGAAAAAAATATGCCGTGCATGAATGGATAATACGAGATCGCCAAATTAAATACGAGATCGCCAAAATGAGATAAATGCCCAAGGATTTCTTCCACCAACTAACATTTGATATTGCATAAACATCTGGCAGCAAAAATGGGGTTTTCTCGTTAGACCTAGCAAAATTGGACAAAGGTTCCTGTGAATTGCTTCAAAGAAATTGAGCATAAAATTGATCGCGGTGCTTCAACCGGCATTTATAAGATCGCCACAGACGACGAATCTAGGATCTATGCTTAGGAGCCTGAAACAAAGCAGGAATCGGCCGTTTTGGTCTTCGAAAGCAAGCCAAATCACACGAATGTTGTTTATGTAAGAAGAACTTTGAAGCAAAAGTAGCATGTTTCTTCAGAAAAACAGACTGTGTGGCAACTATACGACTTGAGAAATATAGGACGGTCAACACTGAGTGGTACACTATAATTTGTTTGCCTGAAGTTTCCTGAGAAGTTCGAAAGATGAACAAGAGAAGGCAAATAATTCTGCATCACGACAATGTGGGCTCTCACACATCAGTTCGAATCAGCGCCTATTTGATAGGAAAAAACGTGGAATTTATGGGTCATCCGTCGTACAGCCCTGACTTGGGAACCAATAACTTCATATAATTCCAGCACATCAAGAAAAAAAGGCGTTTTCAACGATTTTTTTGCCTGAAGATGCTGTAAAAGCATTCAAAACCCATATTTTGGAGGTGTCTCAATCGGAGTGGAAAAAGTGCTTCGCCAATAAGTTTGAGTGCAGGAAAAAGTCTATAAATCATGCTGGAGACTACTTAAGAAAACAATAAAATCGTTTGTGATGGTAAATATTCGCGTTTCCATTGTTAGGCCAGATAGTTATGGTTCAGGCCTCGTATAGCCCCCTTACAACGGTACGCACAATTTTCGGTTTTAGGCTTATTTTCACACTGAAATGGCTGAAGTTTTGGTATTTTGTCGTCTTTGGGCTACAAAACATTCTTCTACAAATGTGTCAGTAAAGGCCCATGTTTTGATATAGACCCCATAGAACGATACCTTCCGATATTCAGTGCTTTGAAGGTATTAGGCTTATTTAGTCTTACTTTCACCCTAAAATGGCTGAAGTTTTGGTATATTGTCGTCTTTGGGGCTACAAAACATTCTCCTAGAAATGTGCCAGTATAGGCCCATGTTTTGATATAGCCCCCATAGAACGGTACCTTCCGATATTCAGTGTTTTGAAGGTATTAGCCTCATTATCACAACGAAGTGGCTGTTATTCGTTATTTAATCATCCTTGGGCTACAAAACTTTCTCGCAGATATTTTGCAGTACATCCCCTCGTTTTGATAGCCCCCCATAGAACAGTACCGAAAGTCGAGAGGTATTCTTTAAACCTCGAGGAGGTTTTGATCCTCATTATCACACCGAAATACTTAAAAAAATATTATTTAGTTACCTTTGACGCTACAAAAATTTCTCCCTGCAAATTTGTCGATACAGGACCCCGTTTTTATATGGCACCCATAGAACGATACCTTCCGATTTCCGGTATTTTGAAGGTTTTGAAACATATTTCCACACCAAAATGGCAGTTATTCGGTATTTAATCTTCATTGGGCTACAAAACTCTCTCCCAGAAATTTGTCAGTACGGGTCCACGTTTTGACATACCTCCCGATTTTCATTGTTTTGATCCCCATTTTCACACCAAAATGGTATTTAATTTTCCTTGGGCTACAAAACTTTCTCGCTGAAATTTTTCAGTACAGGTCCTCGTTTTGATATTGCCCCCATAGAACGGTACCTCTCGATTTTGGGTATTTTGAAGGTTTTGATCCTCATCTTTGGGGGCTACGAAATTTTCCCTAGAAATTTGTCGGTACAGATACGCGTTCTGAAATAGCCCGCATAGAACCTGCCTCCCGATTTCCCGTATTTTAAAGGTTTAAGCGTCATTATAATACCAAAGTTGCTGAAATTAAATAATTAGTCATCTTTAGGGGCTACAAAATTTTCCCCCAGAAATTTGTCGGTACAGGTCCATATTTTGATATAGCCCCACGATTTTCTTTTTTTTTTAAGGTTCAGAGCCTCATGGGTGAAATTTGGTACTTGGTCTTGGACCACAAAACGTTTCCCCAGAAATTTGTCGGTACAAGTTCACGTTTAGATATAGCCCCCACAGATCCGTATCTCCCGATGTTCGGACTCTATCGGTCCACTCCTTCGGGTACCTCCCACAAAAAATTTCGGAAGAGTTCAGTTTAGGAGCTGCTCTAGAATCGCTTTGATTTTTGTTCTAACTAATTGTATTCACTGCCCCCCATACTCCTTCAAGTACCTCCCACACAAAAGTTCAAAAATGTTCGGACAAATTGTGCGCACGATATTTCTTGAAGGGAGTGACCTTTTTGGTCCATACTTTACACTTCCTAATATATCTACCAGATATAGATCAGGTTCGAATATGGCCTATATTTGTCCACTACTTCGGGTACCTCCCACACAAAATTTCCCATAAGTTCACTTTAAGATCTGCTTTCGAATCACTTTGATTTTTGTTGAAGCAACTTGCATTCGCTGTCTCCATTACTACGGTAAAAGTGTTTTCAGGGGCAAGTCCGTACTTCGTGAGAAAATAGCCCGAAGGTGTAAAAAACCCCTATGGCACCATATATAGTGGTTGGAGAGCACGATAACTCTCGAACAGATCAACAGTTTCAGTTCGAAGATGGGCAATACTGGTCCACAAATGCCACTAAAATTGTATGCACGATATTTCTTAAACGGGGCAACCAATTTGGTCCAAACATTGGATCTCCTAATATTTTGTTCAAATTTAGTTTAACTTCTAAAATGGTCCTTTGGGGTACCTCCCCCACAACAGTTCAACATTTGTGTCTAAGTGCAGTTTAGTGTCTGTTTGTTGATCCTTTGGAAATGTATACCGATGCTGTTCGTTGTGGCCTGTTTACAGCGATATTATGTTTTCCGCGGACAAGTCCAGGCATATTGGTCCAAAAGTTATACGATCACTGAAATGACTAGTGGGTGCGATATCTATCTAAAATATATGACTCCCAAAAAAAAGATTCACTTCAATTTATGTACCTCCTCCGCAACTTTTTTGAACTCTAATCCTAATCCACATTTTTGTCGGCAAGTCCAATGTCCAAAATGGGAAACAAAATTCTGAAAAGACCCTAAATATATTCGATCTGTCCAAAGATGATAGTTTCAATTCACATAGCCTGATGGTATATCTCTGTCGGCAAAGCCGACTGATACTTTTTTACTTGTTTTACAAAATTTTGCCTCAGAGTATTTAACAGTGATTCTCCTTAGGAAATAAACTAAACCCCCATTAGGATGTATAAAGCAAAATAAAGCGGTTACCAAAATAAATTCCAACAAAAAACAAAAACATAACGAACCGAGAAAACTTCTGTAATTTAAAATGTAAAGAGTATTACGTGATTAAATGTCGGTGGCGTCAATATTGATTCTGTCCCTTTTGTAGAAACGATTTTAACTCCAATTCTTTTCTATTTCACGTGGAACTGTATCAATTTAACATTGAGTTCTGTACCTTTTATTGTTAATATTGAGAAGAGAAAAGATGTCTTTGGAATTTTCAATTTATTTAAATGCTCAAATAACCTCTTAAGCTTACGCCCCATCCATTCCCCTTAAATATTTCCAATCCTCCCCCCTCCCCAAACTGTCCAACACCATAAACACCTGTATACCAGTTTTTCTTGTGAAATACCTATAAAGGCTACTTGAGAAAGATTAAAAATCATACGACTCCAAAAATAAAATAGAGTGGGTAAGAGGATTGTAGCGATATTCGTTTACTATTGGTATTCCCTTCAAAAAAATATATTGGTGATAAATACCATTGAATGCCCACTTGTCCGTAAACCAAACACCTATTTGCTTTTAAACTCCAAGGTTAAAAAAGTAACTGGAGAGGGAGTAGGATTTTTGTTTCGTTTTTTTTTTTTTGTGAAAAACACCCAGCCAATACTGCCGTCACAATCGACAAAAGTTTATCGTGTGATAGCAACAATAGATTCAGCATACAATTTTCAGTCATTTAAAATTGGTGGTGCGAAGAAGGAAGCAAGCAGTTGATAACAGTTCTAGTGCAAACATTTAGAAATGACATTTTTACAGTTTAGTCACGTTACGCATTTGTTTATTTAATTCGATTTGTTGTACGCGCGGCAAACATTTTTCCATGCAACAGCAACAGGAATGGCGGCGTCGAACAGCAACAACGGCAACATGTCAAAGCATTTCATATTGAGAACCATTTAAATAAAGAAGCGGCCAAATAAAGAAAAGAAAAAGCGAAACTGAAATGGAACAACGCAAAATTCCATAACAAAGACGATGACTAGGTTATTTTTTGGGGGGTGCTTAGAAGCTTTTGCCAAATCTGCTTACGCTTCTTCTGCTTGTGTATGGCAGGAAGAAAGAATGTGGTTCAGCCTTTAGCTAGAGTTGCCTAAAGTTTTCTTGAACACAGAAGAAAGAAACAAGTACTGGCAATACTTGTACCCGATGATGGGTGTGATTTTGTTTTCGCCATAGAATTTGCTGTTTGCTTCTAATGGAATTGAGCGCTGTGCGGCTGCCGTCCTGCTGCTATGTGAGTTTCTTAAAAATGAAAAATAATAATAGCATTTAAATTTTTGCACGTTTTTCCATTTGAAATATTTATGAAAAGAAAATTGATTTTGTTTTCGTCGTTGTCTCATACTTCGTTTCCTTCTCCATTGTTGTGTTGTGGAAAAAGCGATATTATTTAATATTGCTGTTATAAAAATAAATTTGTATGGGAATTTTTCTATTTAAGCTTGAAAATTGAAAACAAATTTCATTAAGATTTTCTTTTTTCAAATGGGCAATTATAACACGACAGTGAATTTTATTGTAATTTTGGAATGTTTAGGAGGAATATTGAATAGGTGCTATAAGTGAATGTATGTGTCATTTAAACTTCGTCATAATAAAAAGTCGTACATAAAAACTGGGACTTTAAAATAGATTATGTGGTACCAAAAAAATTTTAACATACATATCAAATGGGTCACGTGGAGGCTTTTCGAATATCCTAAGTGCAGCAAGATACCATTTCGAATTCAATAATGAAACCTCAAAAGTGTATAAGGTATAGAACAACACTACTTTTCAAAAAATGTGAATGACTGAAGTATTCAAGATATTCTAGAACTTGTAAACGAGTACCCATTTCAAAATGCTTCAAAATTTTTTCCAGGTTCCATAAAAGCGAAATGAGCGAATGAGAAGGTATTTTTATACACAAATAAATATCTGAATTGACTCAAAATGCCCTCCGAAACAAAGGTCCATGCGGAATTATTTGAGCCTATACCTTCAGAATTCTTGAAAAATCTTGGACCTATATTATGAAATTTTGCTTCCAAGGAGGTTTTTCACGTATCAAGGAGAGATAATTTTGCATAACATCTTGAACGATACCAAGGTACGGTCCTGACCGACTTTAACATGCTGAATCTCAGTACCTATCTTGGTCTCGCTTTCATGTCAAGTAGACACTGACCTAGCATGATGTCACCTGGGGAACTGTCTCGTGAGCTAACATGCGCCGCACATCACTTAGAACGGTAAACACTTGCGTTAGGCATGGGCTCAGAGAGCCATACATATAAAAAAATCTAGCGTTAACTTCAGACTCTTAATACCCAAATAATATTCTGAACTAAAATATAATAATTAGTTTTCTTTCTGTTACTAAAGCATCTATGACCATAATTTTGGCTGGGGAAGTTCACAGCAAACACAAGAAATACCTGAAACCGGCTGTTACTGTTATATTGGGGGCCATATAAAAAGGTGGACCTATGTCCGCTCTTATTTGAAGTTGTTTGATCATTTGGAACCCTAAATACGAAGTTGCATGCAATTTGAGCCGATATGTCGATACATACTTCATAATGTCTGAAATTGGATGGAACCGTGATATGCGGGTTATTCCAAAAGCTGCACCTATATCCACTATTTGTGATAGAGAAGTTTTTTTCTGACCTGTAGGAACTCAATGTAACAAATTAAAGCTAATTCGGTCACAAAATGCAGCTAAAAACTCCAAAATACCGGAAATCGGATGGTAACGGCAAATGGGGGCTATTCCACAATTTTTATACCCTGCACCATATGGAGGGTATAATTAAATTTGTCATTCCGTTTGTAACACATCGAACTATTCGTCGGAGACCCTATAAAGTATATATATTATCGATCAGCATAAAATTCTATGTCGATTTAACCATGTCCGTCTGTCTGTCCGTCCGTCTGTCTGTTGAAATCAAGATACAGCTGGCAATTTTAAAGATAGAGAGTCAATATTTGGTACAGAAGTTTTTACTACTTGCAGGATGGTTGGTATTGAAAATGGGATATATCATTCCACGTTTTGATATAGCTCCCATAGAACCGTACCTCCCGATTTTCGGTATTTTTAAGGTTTTAGCTTTATTATCCTACCAAAATGGCAGAAATTTGGCACGTAGTCTTCTTTAGGGGTATAAAACTTTCCCCCAGAATTTTGTTGGTACAAGTCTACGTCTTTCTAAAGCCCCCATAGAACGGTACCTCCCGATTTTCGGTATTTTGAAGGTTTTAGCTTTATTATCACACCGAAATGGCTGAAATTTGGTGCTTAGTCTACGCTGGTGGTATAAAACTTTTCCCCAGAACTTTGTCCGTATCGGTCCATGCTTTCATATAGCCCCCATAGAACGGTGCCTCCCGATTTTCGGTATTTTGAAGGTTGTGGCCTCCATATTCCACCGAAATGGCTGAAATTTTGTATTTTGACTTGTTGGGGGTACTCAAACTTCCCCTTTAAATTTGTCGGAATAGGTACACGCCTTCATATAGCCCCCATGGAAAGGTACGTCCCGATTTTCGGTATTTTGAAGGTTGTGGTTTCAATATTCCACCAAAATGGCTGAAATTTGGTATTTAGTCTTCAATGTGATATAAAACTGTTCGCCAGAAATTTGTCTGCACAGGTCCACAATTTCATATTGCCCCATTTCCGACTAAAATTCTTCGGTATAGGACCACGTTTCGATATAGTCCCCTTAGAACGGTACCTCCTGATTTTCGTAATACTAAAGATTGTGACGTCAATATCCAACCGAAATGGCTGAAATTCGTTATTTTGTCTTCCAAGAGTTATAAAATATTCCAGAAGAGTATTATCAGTATAGATCCACGTCTTCCTATATCCTTATAGAAGCGTACTTCTTGATTTTTGGTATTTTTTAAGTTTTAGCCACGTTTTCTTACCGAAATATAGGAAATTTGGTATTTAGTTTTCTTTGAGTCTAAAAACTTTCCGTGAGAAATTTGTCGGTATAGATCGACGTTTTGAAATAGACCCCATAGAACGGTGCCTCACATTGTTTTACCGAAATTGCTGAAATTTAGTATTAAGTCTTCTTCATACACGAAAGGAAACTAATTATTCCATTTTTCTTCAATACAACTTGTGGTGGAGGGTATTACAAGTTCGGCCCGGCCGAACTTAACGCCGTTCTTACTTGATTATGGAGAAATGGTTAATTTGGACAGAACATGTTACTAAAACTTCCGAAGGCTGAATATGAAAGCTATACCAAAACTTGGGCCAACATAGCCTATCTTTGAACTGAACCTGTCTGCAAACTGCAGACGCATCTGAGCAACATTTTAGCGTCATATCTAAATTTGTCTGGATGCTAAAGTGATTGCCAGATGGACGGACGGACGGCCATGCATATAAATACATAGAATAAAATTTTATGAACCTTGATCAGAGAATTTCCACCTGAAATATTCGGAATCATACCAAAGATATATTTTACGAGCTTCGAAAAACCATGTGACCGTAGTCCTACCCAAGATATTAAAAAAATTCTAGGTTATTTTAATCCCAAAATTAGAAAAACTCCCCAGTATACCAAAAATTGTGGGGCACCCTTATACGGAGGCTATACCAAAACATGAATCTAGGTTAACAATTTTTGGAGGAGAAGTTTTGTGACCACTGAACACCTCAAGTGTCAAATTACTCCTAGTTCGGTTAAAATTTTTAGATAAAATCCTCGAAATAACGAATATCGGGGGGGTACCATTATATGTGGGCTATTCCAAAACATGGACCTATATTCACGTTTTTTTGGTGGTGAAATTTCGGGACCCCTGAGAACCTCAAATGTCCAATTACAACTAGTTCGGTCAAATAATCTAGCTCAAAAGCCCCGAAATACCTTAAATCGGAAGGTTCCGTTATATGGATGCTACTCCAAAACGTTGACCTACCTATCTTAATAATTTTTGTAGAGACGTTTTTTGGTTATTTGGATTATCAAATGTCAAGTTTCAACTAATTCGCTCAGGAAATATAGCTAAAAGCCCTAAAATGCCATAAATCGGGAGGTGTCGTTATATGCGAATTTTTAGTGGTGAAGTTTGTTGGTCATTCGGAATCTAAAATGTCAAATTTCCGTCAACAAATATATCTAAAATACCTTAAATCTGCAGGTACCGTTATATGGGGCCTACACCATATAACGGTGCCTCTTGAAACTCCAAGTGCCAAATTGGAGCCAATTTTGGCGCATCGAATTGGAGTTGCTGAACGTATACATCCCGCCGAGAAATAGCTGTATCTCAGATTACGTGCCTAACATTAGCCCGCTTTTGGAAGGTCATAATCGCCTGGTCTAGGGGGACTTTAATGCGCATCATGAGATGTGGCATTCGGCCCTCGGAAACTACCAGAGAGGTACAACGCTGGCTGAGCAGATTAACAGCTCTACGTTTTGCACGGCCAATGAGGACGGTCCTACCAGAATTAGAGGAGAGTGTCACAGCTCGCCAGACATGACCATCGTGTCACCTGGTCTGACAACTGACGTTACTTGGCAACCCGTCATTTCCCTTGGATCAGACCATCTCCCCATAATTGTCTCCATTAGCAGACCACCAGATTTCATTATCTCTGAAAGCCGCACATTCGTCAATCATAAGAAAACTGATTGGCCGGGTTTCAGAGAGTTCACCAATCACCGCTTTAGAGCACTGCCCAATTCTTCTAATGTTCGGGTAGCGGAATGGACGTTCCGAGACATCATCACTGCTGCAGCCGCTCGCCATATCCCTGCTGCTTGAATACCCGAAGTAAGAACAAACTTTCCAGCAGAGGCGACGGGATTAGCAAATGAGCGTGCTGAGCTTCGTCGAACTAACCCCAATGACCCCAGAGTCAAGGAGCTGACACTGGAAGTTAACAGGCTGGTCGGCGAGCATAAGCGGATCAAGTGTTTAAATCATCTGAAGAGTTGCAACCTTGGTGGCGGTATAGTTGAATTGTGGGCAACGGTTAAGTCAATCTCGAATCCTGGAAGAAGGGAAGATATGACCTCAGTCACGTTTTGGCGACGTTACGTTGATTGGCCCGAAGAGATGCGCAAGTTATTTCAATCGACAGTTTGTCGAGCACCCGAAAGTTACAGGGCGAAGAGAAGAGTATTACGTCGCATCAGATCTCTTCCTGCTGAGGAGGAACCACCACAGTTTACAATGGATGATGTTGTCAATGCCATCAGGAACGCTAAATCATCCAAAGCGTTGGGCCCTGATAGAATTTCCATGGTAACGCTGAAGCAGCTGGATGAGCCGGGAGTGAAGTAACTCAATAAAGTTCTCAACTTGTCGCTATTGTTCCCGAAGTCTGGAAAATGGGCAGGGCGGTCCCACTACGGAAGCCCGGCAAGGATGCCAGCAAAAGTGAATCGTACAGGCCGATTTCGATTTTGTCGCCCGTAGCAAAGACCCTTGAGATCTTAGTCCTCCCCAGTATCAGAAATAGCTATCAAGTTGCCGATCATCAGCATGGATTCCGTAAGCAGCACAGCACGACAACTGCGCTGCACGCCATTACCACACATATTTGTCAAGGACTCAACCAGAGACGACCGTGCGATAGAACAGTGATGGTGGCGGGTGACTTATTAAAAGCCTTTGATACAGTCAGGCACTCCAGGCCCGGCTAGGCCCGACACATTCAGGCATATTAGGAAGGATATTCATGCTCTAGAGACGGAGATCCAATAATATAGGAGAGAACCCCTAGATCAACAGGCATATAAAGCAGGTTTAAATAGTATTCACACGGATGCAGTTGCTAAGGCCATAAGCAAATATAGTGTGAATAAAGTCCTCGAAATACATCCAAAATCTGTCGCAGGTGAAGAGCGTCAGCTGCCACGACAAACTAGAGTAGCGTTGGCTCAACTACGCTCTTGATATTGCAGTCGCCTATATTCGTATTGGGCGGAAATCGACCGCGCCGTGCAAGCCATCTGCCCAGTATGTGGCATGGGCCCGCACGACACAAAACACCTTTTCAACTGCCGAGACAAACCTACTCATCTAACTCCAGTGGATCTGTGGTTACATCCCATCGAAGCAACCACTTTCTTGGAACTGGAGGTAGAACCAGAGCCAGATTGAACAGAAGAACGAACATACAAACATAATAATAAACACTGTTACAACAACAACAACAATGGAATTGGAGCTTGGAACCCAATAATTTCATTTGATTCCCGCACATCAAGAAAAAAGCCGTGGTCGATGCGTTCAGAAACCATGTTTTGTCTCAATCGGAGTGGAAAATGTTCTTCAATAATTGGCTAGAGCGCATGAAAAATTG
The DNA here is from genome assembly GCF_047663935.1 of Musca autumnalis. Classification (NCBI taxonomy): domain Eukaryota; kingdom Metazoa; phylum Arthropoda; class Insecta; order Diptera; family Muscidae; genus Musca; species Musca autumnalis. The sequence goes on from NW_027412088.1 coordinate 37,399,913, forward strand.
CTGGAGAATATTTTGAAAACCAATAAAACCATTTTTTTTGATGATAAATATTCGCGTTTTAATTATTAAGCCAGAAACTTTTATAGTTCCCATCGCATAGGGGCTCTTTTGTTAATATGATGGCATGCAGAATATTGTGTGAACAACTAAAGCCTATGGTCAATGAAATAATTGGGCCTTAACAAGGCAACTCTGAGACTGACTAATCCAAAATTGACCAGATATTTACATTACGACAAATCCAGACGTAATCCCTACTACTTTATGGATATTTTGTCAGACGTTTTATGTAATATTCGTTGGAGCATCTTCATCATTTTCTTAACATAACCAAGACAACCTGATCTCTATAACATGGGACTCGAAATTAAGCATTCAGTGTTCGAGGTATTTTAACATTGTACGATGGTGTATCATGGCAATCCGTCTTATTTAAATCCAAAAAGTGTCTTAAATTTCAATCATGCAATATCTCTGTTTCATCCTGAATCCATAGAACAATTAACATAACTTTGGTAACGATTGAATTCAAACCCGAAAACCCATTGTCTGTTTCATGACAAAACAAGAGTGCGGCAAATGGAACTTTCAATTGCAATACAATCATCTGTGTTTTTTTTCGATTTGAAACTTTTCATTTAAAAATCAATAAAAATTTTTCCCACACATATGATGGAAGTTGGCAAAAAGGAAGAAGGCAAATTGAAAGACGACGAAACTAAGAAAAAAAAAAAAACAAATGGCACCGTAAAAGCTGGTGCAATTTTTCAACTTAAACAAATAGCAGACTTACAATTTTACTCCTTGAATGTATGAATGTATGTACGTGTTTGTTGAAGTGTATGCATGAGTGTAACACTTGACCAAGTGTTCGTGGAAAGTGAGCGAATGGGCGAGTGTGGTCCTTTCACTCTGCAAGCGTTATATGCGTAAAGGTTTGAAGCAATGTGTCTTCAATAGATGTGTAAATAACGATGGTGTGTATGTGTGAATAAACTTGAACCGGAAACTGTTTGACATGTTCACCATTTAACGTTGCCTTTCCTTTGGGGTCATTCGTATGTTGTTGTTCAATGGATAGTTTTTCTTTCAGATTCTTGAATTTTTGTAGTTGTTGTTTTTCCTTTGCTATATAACTGTTGTGTTTGTTTAATGTACGGTTTCCTTTGATAGACATGGACAAGAATACTGGTATACGTATGTATATACTACGCTTACGGTTAGTTGTGCAAGGACATGGACAGGGCAAACCTTTAAGAGATGAGATGAAGTGCTATAGAGATAAAAATTGTTATAACATTATTAAATTTCCTTTAATTTTTTCTATTTTGCAGCGTGATGTGCTTATACTAGAACCCTCAGGTTCCGACATACTTAGCTGTGTGTCCAAAGGAAAACAAGAGGTAAGCCTATTTTCTTAAAAAACAAAACCTTATCTTTTGTTGACCCCCCAACCTAAAGGGAGATAATAAAGAATTAAATTAATACCCCTCTCAAAAAGATATTTTTTGGCTTTGCAATAAACAAAGAAACGAAAAATCATAATAAATATTTTGGAATTAAGTTTTCAAAATTTAACAAAATTAGGATCCCCAACTAATGGATGCGTCTTCTTTTTCTCTCTCTTTGTCATCCCCCCTGTGTACGCACACACACACATATTTCTATCAACAATATATTTCCGTTACCTTAATTTCTGGAATATTGTTTTTTCTTCCAATTTACCATTCTTTCGCTCATTTCCTCCTATGGTTTCCCTTTTATAAATTATAAACTTAAATTTTCAATTCCTTTTTTTTTGTTTTATTTCCTTTTTCTCCCTTTTCTACTTATATTTTGTTGTATCTTTTGGTTACTGTTTCGGTTTTTCTCTACTTTGTGTTTTTTTCATTTTTGTTTTTCTTTACGCGTACGTGCCTACTGAATTGCTTTGAAGAAGGTGGAATGCCGTAATCACATACGCGTTATACAACCCATGGACTCGGGGACACGTCTATATGTTTGCGGAACAAACGCCCACAATCCCAAAGACTACGTGATAAATGTAAGTATATATATTTGAAATACAAGAACAGCAATAACAACTTGGAGGTAATTGTTGTAGCACTAAACTACAGCAAAATCTACCAAAATACTTACAATACCCTCCTAACTCACTGCGTTTGGCATTAAGTGTAATAGCAGCAGTAGAGAAAAATAGTGAAACACACACACACACCTACATACATATTTGCAAAATTGTGCAGCAAACCATGACCCTCTAAAAGGGACATGGAAACCAACCATAGGACCACCAACAACATCATCATCATCACAATTCTCATACAATCCAGGCATTTAGCTAAAGTGTATGTATTTAGGAAACATAACACCATAATATAAACTTCTGCGTTTACTTTACTGTTTCTAGGAGGCTTTGTGTTGTAGGACAAGGTAAAATAAAAATACCAAAAAAAATAAATGCGTGTGTCTGGCATTTTATTTCCCAGATCTTTAAGTTGAGTACTTTCAGAGTATGCCTGACATAAAATGGGATTATTTTCTGAGGTAAACAAACATTTTTCAAACGATTAGACCGGTTCGCCGCAGAGCAAAAAAAAAAAGTGACAGAAATGGTAAATCTGCTTATTTTCTTTTGGGGTCAGCTTGTTAGTGTTTTAAGGGAAATATGCAACAATTTTATTAAGATACCACTCATTAGTCTAGCTTGACTCTCTTCTTAAAAGCATTTTGATGTTGTCTGTCAAATGATGGCACACAGAAAGAAGAAATAGGTTAATTTAAGTGTTTTTTCCTTCTTCTTTTTCTTTTGAGTTGATATAAATTTCTAAGCTGACTCTGATTAATATGCCTTTTGAAAGAAAGTAATATATAAAATAATGCAAAGTTACAATTTCTGCTCTCTAATCGGATTACTAAGAAAATTGTAATGGTATGCAATTTTTGTGAAATTTAAATTCAAATACCAATGAAGTGTCTGTCTACCATTTTTATAATGGTCGTAAGTGAGTTTCCTTTTTTAACATATTTCTTTCTACTGTGCAATATTAAAGTGGTTGGTTGTCGCCACAACTTTAACGCATAATTCAACGGTGACAGCAAAATATTCCTTCAATTTTCAAGGTCCGTTAAAAAAAGAAACTGTAGAAAAAAGACAAGTAAGAACGGCGTTAAGTTCAGCCGGGCCGAACTTGTTATACCCTCCACCACAAGTTGTATTGAAGTAAAATGGAATAATTAGTTTCCTTTCGTGTATGAAGAAGACTTAATACTACATTTCAGCAATTTCGGTAAAACAATGTGAGGCACCATTCTATGGGGGCTATTTCAAAACGTCGATCTATACCCACAAATTTCTGACGGAAAGTTTTTAGGCTCAAAGAAGACTAAATACCAAATTTCCTATATTTCGGTAAGAGAATGTGGCTAAAACTTAAAAAATACCAAAAATCAAGAAGTACGCTTCTATAAGGATATAGGAAGACGTGGATCTATACTGATAATACTCTTCTGGAATATTTTATAACTCTTGGAAGACGAAATAACGAATTTCAGCCATTTCGGTTGGATATTGACGTCACAATCTTTAGTATTACGAAAATCGGGAGGTACCGTTCTATGGGGGATATAGCGAAACGTGGACCTATACCGACGAATTTTAGTCAGAAATGGGGCAATATGAAAGCATGGACCTGTGCAGACACATTTCTGGCGAACAGTTTTATATCACATTGAAGACTAAATACCAAATTTCAGCCATTTTGGTGGAATATTGAAGACACAACCTTCAAAATACGAAAAATCGGGAGGTACCTTTCCATGAGGGCTCTATGAAGGCGTGAACCTATACCGACAAATTTAAAGGGGAAGTTTGAGTACTACCAACGATGTCTAAATACCAAATTTCAGCCATTTCGGTGAAATATTGAGGCCACAACGTTCAAAATACCTAAAATCGGGAGGTACCGTTCTATGGGGGCTATATGAAGGCATGGACCGATACCGATAAAGTTCTGGGGGAAGTTTTATACCACCAACGTAGACTAATTACCAAATTTCAGCCATTTTGGTGTGATAATGAAGCTAAAACCTTCAAAATACCGAAAATCGGGAGGTACCGTTCTATGGGGGCTATATGAAGGTGTGGACCGATACCGACAAAATTCTGGGGGAAAGTTTTACACCCCTAAAGAAGATTACGTACCAAATTTTAGCCCTTTTTGGTAGGATAATGCAGCTAAAACCTTAAAAATACCGAAAATCGGGAGGTACCGTTCTATGGGGGCTATATCAAAACGTGGACCGATATATGCCATTTTCAATACCAACCATCCTGCAAGTAATAAAAACTTCTGTACCAAATTTTGACTCTCTATCTCTAAAGATGCGACCTGTATCTTGATTTCAACAGACGGACAGACGGACATGGTCAAATCGACATAGAATTTTATGCCGTCGTCTTCGACGAATATTTCGATGTGTTACAAACCTCAAGAAAATGCAGCGTTATAGTACTTTTGGACCCCCTTTACAAGTCTTAAAAATTAACTGTTATGGTCCTCTTGGGACACTCGTTAATCGTCTTTGACAATTCACGATTGTGGTCTTCTTGTCAAACTTTTTTAAAAGACATTTAAAATCCACTATAACTGTGCTCTTAGGACTCCACTTAAAAGTAAAAAAAAACGAAAAAAATAACTGTGTTGGTCCTCTTTGAACCCCTCTTTAAAAAAATCAGGATTTTCATATTCTTAAAGTCTTCAGATACCCACGATTATGGTTCTATTGCGACACTCTTTAAAAACAATTAAAAGTTTTTACAAACTGGCGGTTATGGTCCACTGTGGATCATTTTAAAAGTAATTAAAAGGCTACGCTTAAAATCCGCTGAAGACTCATGAATGTCTTAAAAAAAATCAACAACAAAAGTAAAAGAAAATATAATAGGTATTATCTACGTTGTGACCTACAGAGATTTGTTAAAAATATACGGACGATTCTTGTATTCGTTGGGCCAACTAAAAGGCCACTCCTATAATCCTGATAAAATCACGATTGTTGCCGTTGTCGTTTAGTCGAAACTTATTACGAATCCACCACCAGACTTAAACAAAATTCTGTAAAATGTGCACTATCTTTGCACATCTCAATATTTCTTTCAGATATATTTCAGGATGGAATATGGACTATTCCGGTCCACTCCCTTAGGTAGCCCCCACACAAAATTTTAAAATTTGTTGGAAAATTGCAGCTAAAGGACAAATCCCGGATGGTCTCGGATAAATTTCAAGAAGGGTTATATGGGACAATATTTTTGGGTACCTCCTCTCAAAAGTAAGACATTATGGCTTAAGTACGAACGGACCTTAAGTTCGAGGATCTGTTGGAAATTTTTACCGAAGTTTCACCTTGTGGTCCTGTTAAAGCGTCTATAGCAGTGTTCACCACCAACAACAAATTCAACCGCTGCATTTGTGTTGGGCACACACACGAGATTATCTATCCCTCTCTAGATCAGACGTGACCAAAAAGAGAACAGCCCAAAAGGTGAATGTATTAAAACTATTGGCAACTTATGACTGTGTTTGTGTGTTTTTATGTACGCACGCTACAAAACAAAAACAAATCAAAACATTATCTCTTTTTCGTGCGCTCTTTCTATGCATTCGGGTCGTATGTGTGTAAATTGCCGAAAAACTTCGACACCGCTGTGTCAAAGAAGAACACATTTGCTCTAGATAAACATAGTGTGCGTAAATTCATTGCTAAAACAAAGAAGATGATCGGTGGTGAGAGCAAGTTCAAACTCACCACAATTGAGATTGTGTGTGTTCACACAGACTCCGCTCGCGAGCCCAGTGGTGATTAACACTGGTCTATAGTCTTTGTTTTCTGACATACATTAAAAACGCTGAATCCTACGGCGACTGACTAAAATTACCATATCTATCGAAATGAATGACTCCCAAAATAAGATCATTTCCAATATAGAGTATGTCTGTCCATTCCTTCAGGTACCGCATCCTCAACACTTTTGCCTTTAACCCAGATAAAATTTCGATGGAAATGATCCGAATTTTGTTGCTACGTCCACAATCGTTAAAATAAATAACCGAGATACATTAGTCGAGAAGTTTTTACGTCCAAAAATAAACACAAATCCTGAAAACTCCCAAAATACATAATTTCTGGCAAAAAAGGTTGTGTAGCCGATATTCTATCTGTCCATAGATTAAAGCATCAATTTACACAGGCCGAGGGCATATCTTTCTCGGCAAAGCCGATTGATACTTTTTTACTTGTTTAATTTAAATTTTGTAAAAATACATTTAACAACTGCCTAGAAAATAAACCAATTAAAATCTAAGATTATTAAAAACAATGTTCAACATTCTCCATGCGAAGAAGAGCCTTTGAGGTCATGAAAAGCATTAAGAAAAGCACCCACCAATAAACATTGCATACCAAGGCTTAGGAAATTGTGTCACAACTTTTTAAGTGGCAACGGCAGCAACAATAACTGTTACAATGAAGAAAGTAAACTTAGTTAAAGTGTCCTCGCTAACCTTGAATATTTATAGCATTAGATTGTCATATGAATATTCACGAATATAAAACAGAGGGCTTAAGTGAAACTCAAGAAAATTTGTGATAGGCAGAGAGAGAAAAGAGGTGGAAACTAAATTTTAATGGCAGCATAGTCTCTAGACATCCGCTTTTTTCCACCGAATATCCGTTTCCCTAAAGTTTCTATCGAAGTTTTAGAATTTCTTTGGTCGTTCGCCCTTAGCGGATTCGTACCGATTTTTATACACTCCACCATAGAATGGAGTGTATATTAAGTTTGTTTTTCCAATTGTAACGCCTTGAAATAATCATTTTCGACCCTATAAAGTATATCTATATCTTGATCAGGGTAAAATTCTGAGCCGATCTATGCATGTCCGTCCGTATATGTGAACTTTATATACCGAATTGGCTGTAATTTAGCATTTAGGGTTTCTAGGTAACAAAAAAACGTTTCTACCAAATATAATGAACATAGGTCAATGTTTTGGTATAGCCCCCATATAACGGAACCTCCCGATTTCCGGTATTTTGAGGGTTCTAGCTACAGTTTTTGACTGAATTCAAATTTAATTTTCCCTTTGAGGTTCCCAGTGGTCCCAAAATTTCTCCACCAAAATTTGTCAACATAGATCCATGTTTTGTCCATGGTACAGCCAAAATATAAGGGTACATCCCGATTTTTGGTATTTGGATAAATTTAAATACATTTTTTGAGCGAACTGCATGTTATTTGACACTTGCGGGTCCCAGTGGTCACAAAACTTCTCCAAAAATTTTCAACATAGGTCCATGTAATAGCCCACATATAACGGTCCCTTCCGATTTCAGGTATTTTGACGTTTTTAGCTACATTTTCTGACAAAGTTAGCTAAAATTTGTCATTTAGGTTTCCTAGTAGGCAAAAAAATTTATCCACCAAAAACTGTGGACAGAGGTTCATGTTTTGGTATAGCCTCCTTATAACCAAATTAGTTTATATGTCAAAACTAGTTGTCAAAAAACGTATCTATTAAAAATTTTGAACATAGGTCGATGTTTTGAAATAGCCCCCTTATAACGGTATGGCCGGATTTTCAATATTTTGACGTTTCAGACACAATTTTAGGACGAATTAGCTGTAATTAGGAAATTAGGTACAGTGGTCAAAAAACTTATCCACCAAAAATTTAAACATAGGTTTAGCCCACATATAGCAGTACAGTGTTCAACAAACGTCTCCATTGTGGACATAGGTCTGGTGTAGCCCCTATATACCGTAACCGCCTGATTTCTGGTGTTTTTAAGTTGTTCACTACATTTTTGGTCTAAGTTAGTTGTCTCCACCAAAGGTCTCTGACAAAGTTGTGAAGTTGAAGTTGTTGTTGTTTTGGAATTTGCAAGAAAACGGTACCGTCCGATTTCAGGCATTTGAGAGTTATTATATACATTTTCGACCTAAATTGGCTGGAAGCCAGCACTTAGGTTCTCCTATGGTCAAAAAAACTTCTCCACCTAGGATTGCGGACATCGGTACGTTCGTAACAGAAATAAAACTAATTATTCCATAAAAGTATACAATATAAAAAGTTCGGCACGGTGGGCAAGGTTTAAAGAGTGCTACAGCGTGATTTGCCTCCGCATTAGTTCTGTTTTATCCAGGTTGAAAGTACGGTGGACACGTTTATGCATGTGCAGAATCATTTGAGCGTATCAAATGGCAATATGTCCTAGGTATATTTGTGGACGTTAAGGGCACCTTTGACTTTCTTTCTTGGGATAGAGCGTTCCATAAGTTTTCTGAGATTAACTGTCAGTATTTTGTTTTCCGGTCAAATTATTTTATTGGAAAAAGACTTGTGCCATGGGATCCAGTGAAACGGTCTGGGCAGATGTGGAGCGAGGCAGCCCTCAGGGATCCATCTGTGGTACATGTATTTGAAACCTCAATATGGATTCTCGGTTAACGAGTACTTTTAAGATCTAATCTGACGCTGATTGAATGTGAGACTCGTGTATAACTGGACCGTAGTGGTGAGCAGGTTTGGGTATCGTGAAAGTCTGGAGTTTTTGTAGCGTGTATTGGATGGCGTGTGAGAAGATGGTGCTAATGCTGCTCAAAGGCAGATTAGCCTATAGTCGTCTACATTCCACACACATTCGAATTGTTCAACATGTCATCCGGTACGTCTGTCGAGTCAAGTCTGGGCATAATTATGTCTGATAGAATGAATCTCCTGCCACATTTTGTTTGCTTGAAGGATAAGTTGACAACTGTTGCTGGTATGGTCAGAAGAGTCTTGCGGACTGACTGGGGCTTGACCAGACGTTCCAAAAACATCTCAGAAGGGGCAAGGGAGACTTCTCTCATATCAATGAGTGCACCCCGATTCATATTAGCTCAATGATATGGGACCTACTGTTCATAGCCGAGTCCGAACGCCGTGTCTTAAGACACCACTTTGTAGAGAAGTTTTACATGGCTGAAATACTCAGGAAATGTCGCCAACATTACTGAGGCGTATTTTGCCGTCGTTGAAAAGTGATTGAGGTTGCCTGGCCGGGGAATCGAACCCACGACCTTCATAGTGCAAGGGGGGTGTGCATACCATTGCACCACGGTGGCACCCAGAGTCTGTATTAGGTCGGCTAAACTTCTTTTTTGCCAGGTCTGCCTGTGTGCCCTGCTGTGTCCACGGATGCACTGCAGGTTTTATTCGGTACCCTGCCCTTTGATCTGTATGGCCGAACTTTAAGCTTTTTACATGTTTATTTTAAGCTCCCGCAATCAATCATCCATCGATTCTTAGTAGTCGAGATGGTGCGAATTTCAGTTTCATATAAATTTCCCTAAAAAGATGTTTGCGAGGTGAAGTTTTGTACTTTTTAAAATACTTGTTTAAGACTATTATTTAGGTTATACGTACTAATGGTTCTTTGTATTTATCATTACATGTAATTGTGTATGTATGTAAGTGTCATTTTTCTCTACTACTCGATACAAATAGAAAATGCCAAGGTTAGGTTATCCTTAAGACATAATTTTTTCTATACTCTTAACAACTAATGTGATTATTGTCTCTTTTCTTTTTATTTTTTATTCTTTGGAAAATTCCTTGAACTTTTTTTTGTTTTGTTGACTTGTTTTTTTTTCTTATTTTTGTTGTTGTTTCCTGCAATGCTGCCTGTTTGTAATTGTCTTGACTGCGTGACCTAACAACGTTAAAGGCAAACTTAACACATTTACCCAGATCTGAGTACGTGCCCGGCATTGGTTTAGGCATTGGCAAATGTCCTTACGATCCAGCTGATAATTCGACAGCAGTTTATGTGGAGAAGGGTAATCCGTTCGGTTTACCAGCATTGGTAAGTAAATTTGTTATTTTTTCTTCTTCTTCTACACCCCAAACAATTTTTTCTTGTAATTTGTATGGTTAGATAGAGAAGTGGGCTAGAAAACAAATAATAACATCTTTTTTTACAAGAAATAAAAAATCCATTGGTTTAGCAGAAATTCCGGTAGCAGCGAAAAAAATTGCTTAAAATTCTTTTAACGAAAATCTAAAAGAGAAAATTGTCAAAGAAATAATTGGGGTCTATGTGGAATAATTGATGAAGAAGAAAAAATGGTTCGGAATTAAGTTAGCTTGGAAAGGGTCTATGGGGGGATTCAATGAGAACCGAATACTTTAGCGGTATTTGAAGTTGTTGTTCTAAAATTAAAAAAGAAATTTTATATAAAACAAATTTTAACCGTTTTAGGCTGTGCTTATTTTTCTCAACATGTTCCATGTTTTCCCTTCCAAGAAATTTAAGGAAATACGTTTTTATAACAAATTTCTATTATTAATATTAATGAAATAAAAATACTTTAAACAGTATCGTTTTTAGTATTCCTAGAAATCAATTTTTCCCGAAACACCACACCAAGAAAGAAAATATTTGGCTTCTTTTAGAACAACAAATTAAATTTTAAATTTTATGTAATATTTCCAAGAAACATTTCCACTCCTCCCTCATTGTCACTATCTATTAAAAATTAATTTCTCTTTCCTTTTCCTCCTTAGTACTCTGGCACCAATGCCGAATTCACCAAAGCCGATTCCGTTATTTTCCGTTCTGACCTATACAACATGACCTCCGGCCATAAAGTACACAATTTCAAGCGAACCGTGAAATATGATTCAAAATGGTTGGACAGTAAGTATCAGCATTGGAATTTACATGCACATTTATCTTTCTTTTTTTTCCCTTTAAATGGTAAACAACAATTAAATACAAACTTTTCTTCTTTAACATTCTCAATTTTGCTTCTTTCTTCCTACCTCTCGTTGCAGAACCCAATTTTGTTGGCTCCTTTGACATTGGTGAATATGTGTATTTCTTCTTTCGTGAACATGCTGTCGAATATATCAATTGTGGCAAAGCAATTTATTCACGTATTGCCCGTGTCTGTAAAAATGATCGTGGCGGTAAATATATGACCGGACAGAATTGGGCCACATATTTAAAGGCGCGCATCAATTGCAGTATATCAAGTGAATTTCCATTCTATTTCAATGAAATCCAATCGGTATATAAAATGCCACATGATGATACGAAATTTTATGCAACATTTACAACAAATACTCACGGTATTGTGGGTTCGGCTGTGTGTAGTTACGATATACGCGACATAAATGCAGCATTTGATGGTAAGTTATGAGAAGGGAATGAATTTTTTTGGAGAAAACCAGGCACAGTAGGGTGAATATAACTTAGGATTAGACACAGATATTTAAATTTTAATACAAAAAAGAAAGAAATGTAGGGTTACCAAATTCAGAAATGATTTGAAAAATCTTCGAATGTACACGGAGTAAAAAAGGCCTCTCTGATATATGCCCCAAACATGTTTTGCAGCAAACATATACATATATATTTGCAAGAGTGCCTAACATAACAAATGTTTGGGCCCTATGTTTAGGTTCAAACAAATATTTGTTTCGTTGAAATATAAATACAACCCCAAAAGACATAAAAACATACACACATAGAAATACCAAACGCAAAAGCAACAACAGACGCATAGGTACATATAAAATTCCAAATACAAGAAATAGTGTCACAATTTTAGAAAGAAAAACAAATAAAAAATATTAATTTTAAAATATAGGAACATCGTTGAACGCTTCTCGTTAGATGCGAAGTAAAACACATTCTACTCAAAATTGAAAAAAAATCAACGGGAAATCGGCATCTGAAATCAAAAGATTGTATAATGTAATAAATAGGTACATTAATATTTAAAATATATGCATGTATATGAAAAATGCATTAATGTTATTACCAATATTAAATGTGATTTCTTCTTTGTCCAATAAAATATTTACATTCACCATTTTGATTCAATTATAAAATTTCCAATTATAAAATATATTGGGCATTTCATTTGCCAAAAAGCACAATTTCTTTAAGAAAACACAAAACAGTGATTTATTCACTCACTTTACCGTCTTTACTCAACGATTGTATTGAAGAAACTGAAGAAAAATGCTCTCCGCCATTCTCGCAAAAAGCACAAAAATAATTTATACCACTTGCGCTTGCTCTTTGCTTAACTGTGAGACTCACAGTGTGAGTTACAGAAAAACTGACTGCTTGTGGAAGAGTAAATCGCAACAACAACAAAGAACGAAACACAAGCGTTTGCCCGCATACCGATACACAGCACCTAAGCAAAAACAAACTTTTTCGCCCTCCCGTCGTCGCTTCTGCGTCTTCTATTGCAACATACACACAGCACTTTAGTATAGAATAAGCGAGGCCCTTGTTGCTACACTTCTTGACAAAAATCCTCTCTCAATCCACAAAATATATGTAAGTTCTAATATAAAAAATATGTTGGTACCCAAACAAATAAAATTGAGATATGTTACAAAATGTTGCAAACATATTTTGTTTGCAATCAGTCCCAAACATATATGTGTTTGGATCCAAACATATTTCTAACATATATTTTTCTCTGTGTATATGACCGGCGATAGCTTTAAGTAAGAAAAAAGATTGAATTAATTTTCTTTCGAATTGAGATGTTATGACCTAAGAGATGCCTTGAAAAATTAGTAGGTCACCGAAGTCCCACACATTCAACCATTATCCTTCCTTTCATGAGTGGTTAGTCCGATCATTAGGCATACTAGAAAATTCTTTTTGTGGGTGAACGAAGGCTATGCTTGGAATCTAGCATTTATACATAAACCATTCAAAAATTGTATATACACAGAAAAAAATTTTAGGCATTTGATAAAAAAATTCAAAGATTCATTCAAAAATTTATCGATTTTCCGGCGATAAAAAAATTATCATATTGACAAAATGCGATAAAATTATTTGATCACAAAGTAAAAATGCAGCTGATAACATATTTCACATATTGACAAAAATATTTATCAAAATATTGCAAATATTCCATTTTATTAGTTCAATATAAAAAATCGATAAATATTTTAGTCAATATGTGAAATATTTTATCGAATTTCTTTGTACGAAATAAATGTCAGTTATTTAATTGTAAACTTCTCCTGTAGTTCAACTTGGCTGGCAACCCAATTTTTCAATGCTTTATTACAAATACTATGACAGCTCTTTCCACCTTTATATGTATCTGTCCTTCTGTATCAGAAGATTTGATCATCCATATTTGTCATCGGAAGCTTTGACAAGTTGATGGCGGCTTAGAACGCTGAGACGCCGGCAACAGTGTCACTTGGTTATCGGAGACCCAGGTTCGAATTCCAGCCTTAGTTCATGCTAAAATTATTTTGTTGTTGCCTTATTAAGGCGAAGGTCATTTTATAGTGATATTTCAATTAATTTTCTTTGGAGTTGAGCTGTTATGTCCTAAGAGGTGCATTGAAGTTTAGCATCAACCTGCTTCTGTTGAATCTCCCCCTGAATTTGATTTAAAGTAATGAATTTTCCACGTCCAAAGCCTCAATATTCTTCTGATGGTATGATGATGAGCAGAGTCTCGCCTTCGTAATATCTCAACATCATTCAATCATTCGGTATGTCTTATGTGTTGGCCTAAATTGATGTATCTCGGAACGATCCTCCCTCAATTTTATCATTACTTGATCAATTTGGGTTCAAGTGGTTGGATGCGGTTTTATCCTGATGGCATTTTTTATTACGAGATGTTAGAGTTTATTGGCCTCTAAGCTTCTTACGTGAAAGTTTAACCAAAGATATTCTGCTTTATAATGCTGGTATAAATATTCGTATCTGAGCATAAGCCTTTTCCCAGTGCTTGGAAAAGAGCTAAAGCTCTACCACCATAATCCTGGTGGCAATATCATTACGTAATCCATTACAAAGTAATGCAAACAAAAATAACTACTTATTATACTCCTTACTAGGTTATGAGTACGATGGCGCAGAGCGTGTGTGTCCGGCTACAAATCATAGGGTTGTGTGCTCAACGCTCACCGTCGGCACGCGAGATTTTAGTTGACCACATAAAGATTAGATGATGGTGCACATGTTAGCATTTAGACAAATCGTAATGTTCGTACGCGTGACCGAGTTTGTAGAGTGTTCGGCTACCAATCAGAAGTTCGCATGAACAAATCCAGCAGACAGCGAAATAAAATGAAGATTCTGTTCTAAAAATAGAATTTAGTAGCTTATTTTTCAACTTCCAGTGACCATTATTATTGTATGGATTTTTTTTGCTGGGGACTGCTATTGTGAGTTTAGTCTCAGCATCAATTCTGTTTGAATTTACGGTGGCCGCCTGTATGCCTGTGCAGAATAGTCTGAGCTGATGTAGTGCCAAATATATCCCAGGCATATTTGTGGACGTTAAGGGCATATTTGCCTTCCTTTCTTGGAATAGCGCCCTCCATAAGTTGTCTGAGGTTAGGTGTCAGGAGTTTGTTCTCCGGTCAAGTTATTTTAGTGGAAGAAAGACTTGTGCCATGAGATCCAGTGAAACGGTGTGGTCATATGGGGAGCGAGACAGCCCTCAAAGATCCATATGTGGTCCATATATTTAGAACCTCGACATTGATTCTCAGTTAATGAGTACTTTTAAGATCTAATCTTACGCTGATTGAAGGTGAGACTAGTGTCTACCTGGAACGTCCTGGTGAGCTATGGGTGTCGTGAAGATCTGGAGTTTTCGTAGTGTGTGTCGGATGGCGTATGAGAAGATGGTGCTAATGATGCTCAAAGGCAGATTAGCTCATATTCGTCCGACCCACATTCGAATTGTTGAACATGTCATACGGTACGTCTGTCGAATCAAGTATGGGCATAACTATAGCTGAGACAACGAATTTCCTGCCACATTTTGATCGCTTGATAAATAAATTAAATTAATAGCTGTTTTTGGTATGGACAGACGAGTTTTGCGGTCTGACTATTGCTTGAATAGGCGTTCCATATATTGATGGCTACTTGTTGCCTATGTAACATATAGTGCATCTAAATGGTATACCGCAGCTAAGTCTGTATTGGGTCGCCCAAAGTTCTTCTTTCTTGTCAACGTGTATTCATTTTAATAGGTCTGCCTGTGTGTCGTACTCTGTCCACGGATGCACTGCAGGTGTTACTTGATGCCCTTACCTTTGATCTGTATGATTATTTTACATAAGTTTAAGCGTGGTTTGCAACTGGCCGAGGATAATTGGCTCAGGCCTTCTGATCTGGTGGTTGGGATATTAGGCGGCGCATTGCAATCCTTCGGGAGCGTGCTGCTGATATGTGGAGGAACAGTGACAAAGTGAGGATGACGTACGAATTAATACGTGACAAAGCTACCTATTGGACAGCCCAGACTTCAAATTTAGCATGAGTCAACGATTCTTATTGACGCGTTATGTCTCTCTGAATGCATTTTTGCATGTCGGAGGCCTGTCCCGGACAAATTTATGTAGTTGTGGGATTACTGAGGACTGAAGGCATATACTGACTGAATGTCTTTACAGTGATGACATTAGATACTAAGCAATGATGTGGGCGGGTGGGATTTCAATAGGGCACTTGGAGACAATTTGCCTCTTAGTAGTTTTGTACGTAAATTGTTTGTAATGAGAAGGACGAAACTTAGTGAAGCTAATACTTTCACTAAGTCATATCTATTGTTGGGGGTTCAGGAGCGGAGGAGTGTTGGTGCGGCATCGTGTTGTTCTTGTAGATGTTGTGCCAGTCATCTGCGAGGGTGTCCTCGTTAATTTTTTCATTTCATTTTTTCTCAACCCCAAAGGACATTGTTGGTGGTCCTGTCTTGTATGTTTCTTCGCTGTTACTTTATGGGGAGTTTCCGAATCCCGGGTTGTTTAGAATTCAACTGTTAATAGTCTTGACTACGAAGCCTGACCGCAGGCTAATCCTGGTGTCGCTGGTGCCAAGATCCCCTAATCTTCAGATCTAGTTTGGCAGTTGGTGTTGGCCCACATAGGGTAGCTGGGGTTTAGATTTAAATCGAGAGTAGGGTTTTTGGCCTGAATATCATTCGTGTAATATTTTCCTGTTCCTCGTTAGGTGCTTCGACACAGATACGACTGGTGATAAAGAATTGATCTCTTATAGTTTCCCGTCCCACTGGGTTAATCTGCATACAAGATGTATCTGCCTTCCGCTAGCTAAAAACCCACTGCTACACTTATGTAATTTTCCATGGGTTCTATACTCCAGCAAAAATCACATATTCAGTAGTGGTTACACCCCTCTGCCTAATATTGGGTATATTTCATGAGTATCTCAGATATTTAATAATTACCTAAAACGGTTTGGTGCAGTTCGGGCTCGGAGATAAGGTATACAATATCGTTACATTTACCGGGTTTAACAGTAATTTTACTAACATTACATATCCTTAGACCGAGTTTTGCACATCCTTTCTTCAATTTAAATATTAAGCCCTTATTACATTTCCCTTTTACACCAGCAACAGCATAACCCGGAAAACAAAAGAGAATTCCTAGGAAATTCACACTAAATGTTTGTTAAGCAAACATGTACGCACACACTTGAACTCCGCCGTCTCACATTTACATTCATATAAGAATGTGTGTCATTGTATATGTGTGTGTATACTAGTGCTGTTTTAATTCGCCGTAAGTGTTCTTGCCACAGGATGTTGGCTATTATATACGCTTTTTTTCCATTCTCTCTCCCTTCTTGTCCTGCGGCCCCTTTCTGTGTGTGTGTGTGGCTGTGTGCTGCGACGATTTATTGCACCTGCTATAAATTCTTAAAAAGTGAAGTTTTTATTTTCATGGTGTTTGCACAAAAAATACATTTCTTGGTATATATATACATATACATACGTATGTTTGTGTATGCATATATGCTTGTATATATTATGTTATACGGTATTGGTGCTTAAAATCATACTCTTAAAGCATAACTAAGCGTTTTTGTATGTATTTCCCCTGAAAATGGTATTAAGAAAAATGGTGATATAATTTTTGTCTCCACTTCCATATCTTATATTTTTATAGCGAGTTTTTTCACACATTAATTTTAATTTAAAACAAAAGGTAGAAAAATGGAAACAAAGTGGAAACAATGTCGCAAAAATATTTAAATATTTTAAGAAAATATTTAACTGGTGTATTTAAGAAATGAAATTTTTGCAATTGTGTTTTCGTTTTTGTTTGGCTTAAGAAGTTTCGAAAATATTGGTAATACAGTTATTGTGAATTTTGAATATTTTTATTAGCTGTTTACATGAACTTAGGAGGAGTCTCTATATGAATTGTTTCCAAACACCGTCCATCTAACCACATCTCGAAAAAAAAACCTTCTCACTTTTGAAGCTTTGGGAAAATTGCCTGCGATTTTCCAATTTCTTGAAAATGTAATGTGTGTTTTCCCATTTCCCAAAGCTTGTTTTGAATAAATCACAAAATGTCTTCCTTATTATTTTGTTTTTGTTTTCTTTTGTAACCCGCTCACGATTCACAACAAATGCGAATGAACTTCCTTTGCCAACAAAACATGCAGGTTGCCAACGTTAACAATGTAAACGAAAATTTCTGCAGATTTCTGCAGTTTCTTGTTATTGCTGTTGTTGTTGTTGTAAGAGTGCAACCCGTTAAAAGTCAAGCAAACAACACGTTTTATGTTAAAAACACGTGACATTTACACATGTTTCGAAAAGTAGGAAGTATGTATATGTGTATGGAAGCAAAATAATAAATAGTAAATAAAAAGAATAAAAAAACTAAAAGAAAAATGAAATAAAAAAGTTGCGTGGGTATTTAAATGGGTAAAGTCCGGAAATTGATAAAATTATGCAGTGTTGAAGAAGCAGTGGAACATTTATTTTTTAAAAAATCCACGTTTATGGAAAAAATATTTAAAAATCCACGTTTATGGAAAAAATATTTAAAAATCCACGTTTATGGAAAAAATATTTAAAAATCCACGTTTATGGAAAAAATATTTAAAAATCCACGTTTATGGAAAAAATATTTAAAAATCCACGTTTATGGAAAAAAATATTTAAAAATTCACGTTTATGGAAAAAATATTTAAAAATCCACGTTTATGGAAAAAATGTTTAAAAATCCACGTTTATGGAAAAAATATTTAAAAATCCACGTTTATGGAAAAAATATTTAAAAATCCCCGTTTATGGAAAAAATATTTAAAAATCCACGTTTATGAAAAAAATATTTAAAAATCCACGTTTATGGAAAAAATATTTAAAAATCCACGTTTATGGAAAAAATATTTAAAAATCCCCGTTTATGGAAAAAATATTTAAAAATCCACGTTTATGAAAAAAATATTTAAAAATCCACGTTTATGGAAAAAATATTTAAAAATCCCCGTTTATGGAAAAAATATTTAAAAATCCACGTTTATGAAAAAAATATTTAAAAATCCACGTTTATGGAAAAAATATTTAAAAATCCACGTTTATGGAAAAAAATATTTAAAAATCCACGTTTATGGAAAAAAATATTTAAAAATCCATGTTTATGGAAAAAAAATTTTTAAAATCCACGTTTATGGAAAAAATATTCAAAAATCCACGTTTATGGAAAAAATATTTAAAAATCCTTGTTTATGGAAAAAAAATTTTTAAAATCCACGTTTATGGAAAAAATATTTAAAAATCCACGTTTATGGAAAAAATATTTAAAAATCCACGTTTATGGAAAAAATATTTAAAAATTCACGTTTATGGAAAAAATATTTAAAAATCCCCGTTTATGGAAAAAATATTTAAAAATCCACGTTTATGGAAAAAATATTTAAAAATCCACGTTTATGGAAAAAATATTTAAAAATCCACGTTTATGGAAAAAATATTTAAAAATCCACGTTTATGGAAAAAATATTTAAAAATCCACGTTTATGGAAAAAATATTTAAAAATCCACGTTTATTGAAAAAATATTTAAAAATCCACGTTTATGGAAAAAATATTTAAACATCCACGTTTATGGAAAAAATATTTAAAAATCCACGTTTATGGAAAAAATATTTAAAAATCCACGTTTGTGGAAAAATATATTTAAAAATCCACGTTTATGGAAAAAAATATTTAAAAATCCACGTTTATGGAAAAAATATTTAAAAATCCACGTTTATGGAAAAAATATTTAAAAATCCACGTTTATGGAAAAAATATTTAAAAATCCACGTTTATGGAAAAAATATTTAAAAATCCACGTTTATGGAAAAAATATTTAAAAAACCACGTTTATGGAAAAAATATTTAAATAACCACGTTTATGGAAAAAATATTTAAAAATCCACGTTTATGGAAAAAAATATTTAAAAATCCACGTTTATGGAAAAAATATTTAAAAATCCACGTTTATGGAAAAAATATTTAAAAATCCACGTTTGTGGAAAAAATATTTAAAAATCCACGTTTTTGGAAAAATATTTAAAATCCACGTTTGTGGAAAAAATATTTAAAAATCTACGTTTGTGGAAAAAATATTTAAAAATCCACGTTTATGGAAAAAATATTTAAAAATCCACGTTTGTGGAAAAAATATTTAAAAATCTACGTTTGTGGAAAAAATATTTAAAAATCCACGTTTGTGGAAAAAATATTTAAAAATCCCCGTTTATGGAAAAATATTTAAAAATCCACGTTTATGGAAAAAATATTTAAAAATCCACGTTTATGGAAAAAATATTTAAAAACCCACGTTTATGGAAAAAATATTTAAAAATCCACGTTTATGGAAAAAATATTTAAAAATCCACGTTTATGGAAAAAATATTTAAAAATCCACGTTTATGGAAAAAATATTTAAAAATCCACGTTTATGGAAAAAATATTTAAAAATCCACGTTTATGGAAAAAATATTTAAAAATCCACGTTTATGGAAAAAATACTTAAAAATCCACGTTTATGGAAAAAGTATTTAAAAATCCACGTTTATCGAAAAAATATTTAAAAATCCACGTTTATGGAAAATTTATTTTTAAAAAATCCACGTTTGTGGAAGAAATATTTAAAAAATGGGTAAAGTCCTGAAATGGATAAAAGCATAAAGTGTTGAGGAACCACCCTGCAGCAGAAGTTGGTCGCTATCGGCTTTGTATGGGATGAAACATTTAGAATAGCTATTGCCTGACATTTTTTGTTTAGTCTTCTTTTGGGGCTACAAAATTTTTCCCCAGAAAATTATGAGTACAAGTCCAGGTTTTGTTTTATACCTCATAGAACAGAACCTCCCGATTTTCAGCATTTTGAAGGTTTTAACCTCAAAATTGCCCCGAAATGCCTGAAATTTTGTATTTAGTCTTCTTTTGGGGCTACAAAACTTTGACTCAGAAAATTATCAGTACAAGTCCAAGTTTTGTTTTATCCCGGTACCTCCCGATTTTCGGTTATTTGAAGATTATAGCCTCTTTATGACACAAGAATGGCTGAAATTTCTATTTAGTCTTCTTTTGGGGCTACAAAACTTTTTCCCAAAAAGTATCAGTACAAGTCTAGGTTTTGGTTTAGCCCCCCATAGAACGGTACCTCCCGATTTTCGGCATTTTGAAGGTTTTAACCTCTTTATCATACAATAAGATGTCACATCAAGGCTTAACGCCGTTCTTACTCGTTTTGAATAAGAAAAAAATATTTTGGTGGTATAGTACCAGCTTCGATACGCCGCTCGCTTTCGACGATAAAAGAGAGGCCCTATACCTTAGACTTACACAAGAATCGGGTTGCAGGGACTGAATTTGGTACTTTTGCAAATCAAATGGTCAAATGTCTAAATATTTTAAGAAAATATTTCGGGGGTCCAGCTTAGTCGTCGTACTGCACTTTCCACAACCGGCGATTCTTGCAAAAACGTTATTTTGGTACCATTCTTGTTGCTTTGGCAATGTGTTTATTGATTGTAACACAAATGTTGATGCACTGCTAAAACCGTTTTATTGACTTAAAAAATTCTCTAAAAACAAAAACTTATTTCCTTAGACCCACTTTAATATTTCCCATCTATTTAAGGCAAACAATCAGTTGCATTCATAAAACACTGTTGGTCCAAGCAAAAAACACGCCAACGGAAAATATTTCTTTGCATTGTATGCATGTTTAAGCATGCACTTCGTGTCACATTTGCATACAATCATAAAAAGGATGCGAAACAAAGCCAAAGGAAACAAGAAACACATTTAAAAACGAAAACTATTAAAAACGACATGCAATTGCAGATAAATACTGTAGATGTTGTAGATGGTCGACAGAAAGGTGACACACACAAATCATTGCAAAAATGTCAAAACTGGGACTTTTTGAAGGCAAACATACGTAGTATAAATTGTAAATAAGGTCAAAGGGACATGAATATTCGCTTTTTTGGCTAAAACAAAATAAACACTTGAGATAAAGCAAATATGTTCTGATGTTCTAATGGCAAAAAGACCGATTATATTTACAAATTTGGCTCTGAAAATCAAATCTATACGCTGTTTGTTGAGCCTATGTTGTTTCTTCTTTCTTTTATTGGTGAAATATAAAGAGACAAGAAAAACAAATAAACAAAGCCTATATAAGGATTTAGCTAAACTCTTCAAAATACTGATAATACCACATTTTGTTGCAGAAGTTTTGTGACAATTGAGAATATTAAATGCAAAATTACCGCTATCTCGCTAAAATGTTGTTAAAATTCTCAAAATACCGAAAGTTGGGAGGTACTGTTATAAAGGGACTATACCAAAACATGGAGTTATATTGACAATTTTCGATGGCCTCTGGAAAATTCAAATGTCACAGGAAGTTCGGTCAAATAAATAGCCAAAATCTTCAAATTAACTAAAATAGGGAGGTACCGTTATATTAGAGCTATACCAAAATATGGACCTATGTTGAACATTTTTGTTGGAGAAGTTTTGTGACCTTGGGAACCTCAAATGTCAAACAACAAGTAGTTAGGTCGAAAAAATATAGCTCAATTCCTTCAAATACCCTAAATCGGCGGTGATTGTATATGGGCTAGCTCTAGCTCAGTTATTGTGAACGCTAAAAGGATTGCAACGGGTGACGTAGGGGATGGAAGATACCAAGCAACGGCCCTGACCGGTTTTAACATGGCAAAGCCCAGGATTTATCTTGGTCC
Organism: Musca autumnalis; assembly: GCF_047663935.1. Taxonomy (NCBI): domain Eukaryota; kingdom Metazoa; phylum Arthropoda; class Insecta; order Diptera; family Muscidae; genus Musca; species Musca autumnalis. Next base: position 37,422,046 of record NW_027412088.1, read on the forward strand.
CTCTTTCATCTCAAGTGGACACTGACCTCCCCGTGGTGTCACCTGGGAAAAGGACGAACAGACCAAAGATATATTTTACGAGCGCTTAGAAGAAACATATGACCGTTGCCCTGCCCATGACATTAAAATCATTCTAGGCGATTTTAATGCCAAAATTGGAAAGGAGAATATTTTTGGCCCAACAGTCGGGAAAATCAGTCTCCACAGTGAAACATCTGACAATGGTATGAGGCTGATAGACTTTGCAGCTGCAAAAAACATGGTAGTTAGCAGTACCAGATTTAATCATCTCGATATTCATAAGGGCACCTGTCTGTCTCCAGATCAGAAAACAAGAAACCAAATTGATCATGTTGTGATAGATGGAAGACATTCATCGAGCGTGTTAGATGTACGATCGTTCCGAGGCGCAAACATTGATTCGGACCACTACCTTGTTGCAGCAAAGGTACGCACCCGCTTAAACGTAGCAAACAAAGTACGAACAGACACAACACGAAAGTTAGACATCGGTAAGCTGCAATCACAACAGATAGCCACAGCATATTCCACTCAACTAGCCCAATTGCTTAATCAAAGCACTCCTCATCCCGATAACATATCACCGCAATGGCAAAGCATTGCCCACTCCATGCAAACAGCCGCAAAATCCATACTTGGATACCAGAGACCTCCACCAAGGAATCCATGGTATGATGAGGAGTGTCGTGCTGCCACCGAAGAGAAACATGCGGCATATAAGGCTACTTTACAATCCGTAGCAACGCGTAGCGCACGAGAGAAATACAGGGAGCAAAGGAGAGAGGAGAAACGTCTTTTCTGCAGGAAAAAGAGAGAGAGATGGAAAAGCGGGAGTGTGAAAAAATCGAGATGTACAGGAGCCAGAATGAAGTCCGACAATTCTACCAAAGAGTCAAGCATCAAACTGATGGCTTTGGTACAGGCACATCCTCCTGTAGAGACCAGCAAGGTAATTTGGTAACTGATACAGATAGTGTACTCAAGATATGGAAAGAACATTTTTCAAATCTGTTGGTATCCAATAGCAGCGAAGACGACGAAGATACCACAGTCCCAATCACAGAAGATGGTATTGAATGTATACCGCCCAGCCAAGATGAGGTAAAGACAGCAATAAGTCGGCTGAAGAATAATAAGGCAGCAGGGGCCGATGGCCTACCAGCCGAGCTGTTCAAAACCGGAGGCGACACGCTGATAAGGTGTATTCATCAGCTAGTTAGCACCATCTGGCAGGAAGAACGAGTACCCGACGATTGGAACCTGAGTATCCTGTGCCCCGTCCACAAGAAGGGAGATAAGACTGTATGCTCTAACTATAGGGGCATAAGTCTACTCCCTATTGCCTATAAGATAGTGTCAGGGATATTGTGCGAACGTCTAAAGCCTATGGTCAACGAGATAATTGGACCATACCAATGCGGCTTTAGACCTGACAAGTCCACCATTGACCAGATATTTACCCTGCGGCAAATCCTGGAGAAGAGATGCAGATGCAGATCGACACCTACCACCTTTTTGTCGATTATAAAGCAGCCTTCGACAGCCCGCTGCGTTCAAAGGTATTCCAAGCCATGTCTGAATTTGGTATTCCCGCAAAGCTCATCCGGCTTTGTAAAATGACTTTAACTGACACGAGGTCCTCAGTTAAAATAGGAAAGAACCTCTCCGAAGAGTTTGGTACCAAAAGTGGTTTCAGACAAGGAGACAGCCTTTCGTGTGACCTCTTCAACATCCTGCTAGAAAAGGTTATACGAGAGGCAAACGTCAAAAGAAGTGGCACAATCTACACCAATAGTCACATGTTACTTGCTTATGCTGATGATATAGACATCATGGGCCGATCACTAAAAGGAGTAACTGATACCTTTATAAAGGTGGAAGGAGAATCTACTAAAGTGGGTCTGGCGGTAAACGGTGAGAAGACCAAGTTGATGGTGTCGACGCGCAATGCGTCCATTGAGCTCGGTCCGACTGTGGAAGTTGGTTCCTATAATATTGAGGTAGTAAAAGACTTCGTCTACCTCGGTACCTCCGTAAACACAACAAACGACATCAGTTGTGAAATAAAAAGAAGAATTGTATTGGCCAACAGATGCTACTTTGGTTTAAGTCAGCAGTTTAAAAACAAAGCCACATCTCGTCAAACAAAAATTACGCTCTACAAAACACTGATACTACCCGTGCTGATGTATGGCTCCGAAGCCTGGGTACTTGCGCAAAGCAGACATGGCAGTGCTTGGTGTGTTTGAAAGATCTACGGACCAATCAGCGTTGACGGTGAATATCGACGTCGCATGAACCACGAGCTGTATCTGCTATACAACGAGATCAATATAGATAAACGTATCGAGATGCAGCGATTGCGTTGGCTAGGCCATATCATAAGAATGAGCGATGATGAACCCGCTAAAAAGGCGTATGAATACATGCCACATGGCGGTGCACGCAGAATTGGCAGGCCAAGGAATAGATGGCGCAAACAAGTGGATGATGAGACGAAAAGGCGCGGTATTCCAGAGTGCAAAAAAAAGAGGAATGGAGATCTCTTCTTAGTTCGGCCTATAAACCAAATGTTCTGTAATGGGCCAGCTAAGTAAGTAAGTAAAAGGATTGCAACAGGCGATCTGCCTATTTCAATACGTTACAAATGAAAATACCTTAATATACCTTATATACTATGGTGAGGCTACAAAAGCATGACTTGCCCACAAAAAAGACTATATAGCTGTAAACAGTATTGTTCGGTAATCTAGTTCCTAGTTCCTTGTACTAGTTCCAAAACGTATGAGTAACATCGTGAAATAACGTGTGATGTTAAGTATACGCAGTTTGTTCAAAGAAAAAATGTGGGCCATTGGAACTGCGAAGTGAACGAGATAGTTCCATATAGTTCTTTTGGCACAACCCTAGTAAACAGGACCACAAGAAGTACCCTAAATGTAAATTCCAAAACTGTCCTATAGCAGCACTTAAAATGTACTTAAGTGAAAATTTTGACCTTTTGAGAGGATGGTACCCGACGGTGTTGTTCGATATGGAACTTCTTGGAACTTGAAAGACATTTGACGATATGCAAAGTTTCAGGGGAAACGGCAGGATTTCTTTTGAAACTTTAGGCCATTATTCCAGGAAGTCGAAGAAAATGTACCGTTGTAAACGGAGTCTCGATAGCAATCTCATCTAAATATGATACAGGGCGACAAGGTTGTAAAAAATTCATAACCCTTATATATATTTTTGATCGGCATAAAATTCTAAGTCGAAATAGCAATGTCCGTCCGTCTGCCCGTTGAGATTAAGATACCGGTCGCAGTTTTTATACCCTCAGCATTTATGCTAACGAGGGTATATACACTTTCATACGGGCAAAATGCGCCTCATCGAAATAATGGTTTTAGACCCCAAGTATGTTTGGACGAAATGTGTTTCAAACAATTTGGAGTCGATTGAGCAATGTCCGTCCTTCTGTCTGTCTGGCTGGCTGGAGCGCACGATAACTATCGAACGGATGAACCGATTCGGTTCAAATTTTGGCTTTCGTAATATTTTGCCCAAACTTAGTTTGTGTTCGAAGATGGGCTATATTGGTCCACTCCTTTCGGTACCTTCCCCACAAAAGTTCGAAAATTTTCGGAAAAATTTGTGCGCACGATAACTCTGGAAGGGAGGAACCGATTTGGTCCATACTTTGCCCATCGTGAAATGTGTACAAGACTAAGATAAGGTTTTAATATAGACTCAATCGGTCCACTCCTTCGGATACCTCCTACACAAAATTTCGGAAAAGTTCAGTTTAGGGCTATCTCTCGAATCGCTTTGATTATTTTAGAAACTTGTATTCACTACCCTCCATACGACGGTACAAGTCTCATCAGGGGCAAGTTCATACTTCCTGAGAAAATAGCCTGAAAGTTGCAAAAAAAAACCCCTATGACACCGTGTGAGCTGGTTGGAGCGCAAGATAACTCCCGAACGGATCTGCCGATTCTGTCCAAAATTTGGCCTTAGTAATACTTTGTCCAAACATAGTTTAAGTTTGAAGATAAGTCATATCGGTCCACTCCTTCTGGTACCTCCCCCACAAAAGTTCAAAAATGTTCGGACAAATTGTTTGTACGGAAAGGGAGTGGCCGAATTGGTCTATACTCTACACATCCTAATATATCTATCATATACAGATCAGGTTGAATTATGGACTGTTTTGTCCACTCCATCCGGTACATCCCATACAGAATTTCGGATAAGTTCACTTTAAGACCTTGTATCGAATCACTTTGATTTTTGTTGAAGCAACTTGCATTCGCTGCCTCAATTACGATGGTAAAAGTTTTTTTTTAGGGGCAAGTCTATACTTCTTGAGCAAACACCACGAAGATTGTAAAAACCCCCTATGGCACCATATGTTGTGGCTGGAGATCCACTTCTATAACAGTCAATGTCCATCCATTCCTTTTAGTATCTCCTCCGCAAAACGTTTGATCTTTAATCCTAATCAACATTTTTGTCGGTTCAAACGCCCAAAAATTTTAAAACCCCCTAACTACATACGCATTTTGGGAAAAAATTGTTTCAATAACACAGGCTGAGGGTATATCTCTGTCGGCAAAACCGACTGATACTTTTTCACTTCTTAAGATAGAGCTTTATAATTTTGTATGGAACTTTCTACTACTCCTAGGATGTTTGGTATTCAAAATGGGCTATAAGGTCCACGTTTTAGAATGGTACCTCCCGATTTTCGGTATTTTTACGGGTTTAGCCTCAGTATAACAGCTAAAATTTTGTGTTTAGTCTTCGTTGGGGGCATTAAATTATTCACTTGAAATTTGTCGTTATAGGTCCATTCTTTCATATAGCCCCTATAAAACGGAAACTCCCTATTTTCGGTATTTTAAAGTTTGTGGCCTCAGAAATCCCACCGAAATGGCTGAAATTAAGCATTTAGTCGGTATAGGTTCACGTCGATATATAGCCCACATAGAACGGTACCTCCCGATTTTCGGAGATTCATCTTTCAAGGTTTAGCACCGAAATGGCCGAAATTTGGTACACAAACATTTCCACATGAAATTTGCCGGTGTTGGTTATATGAAGCCCTCATAGAACAGCACCTCTCGATTTTCTATATTTTGAAGTTGTGGCCTCAATATCCTACCGAAATGACTGAAGTTTAATATTTGGTCTTCATTAGGAGTATAAAACATTCCACCTAAAATTTGTCGGTATAGGTCCACGTCTTTATATAGCCCCCGGAGGAGGTGCCCCACGATTTTCAGTTTTTTGAAGGTTATGGCCTCAATATCCCACCAAAATGACTGAAATTTGATGTTTAGCATTTGCTGGCGGTATACAACTTTTAACGGTTTAGGTCCAGGTCTTTATATAGCCTTCATAGAAAAGTACCTCCCACTTTTAGGTGCTTTCAAGGTTTTAACCTCAATATCCCACCGAAATGGCTGAAATTTGGTGTTTAGTATTCGTTGGGAGCATAAAACATTCCACCTGAAATTTTTTGGTATAGGTCCACGTCTGCTTATAACCCCCATAGAACGGCACCTCCCGATTTTCGGTATTTTCAAGGTTTTAGCCTCAATATCCCAACGAAATTATTGAAATTTGGTATTAAGTGCTCGTTGGAGGTATAAAACTTCCCACTTGAAATTTGTCGGTGTAGGTCGACGTCGTCATATAACCCCCTTAGAACGATACCTACCGATTTCCGGGTTTTTGATGTGGTCTCAATATCCCACCGAAATGGCTTAAATTTGGTATTTCGTCTTTGTTTGCGGTATAAAACTATCAACTTGAAAACTTTCGGTTTAAGTCCAGATCTTCATATAGCTTTCGTAGAACGAAACCTCCCACTTTTAGGGGTTTTCAAGATTTAAGCCCCAATATCCCACCGAAATGGCTGAAATTGTGTATTTAGTCCTCGTTGGAGGTATATAACTTTTCAACTGAAATTTGTCTGTATAGGCCCATGACTTCGTATAGCCTCCATAGAACCTCCCGGTTTCCGATATTTTGAATGTGTGGCCTCAATGTCTTAACGAAATGGCGGAAATTTTGTGTTTAGTGTTCTTTGGTGGTATACAACTTTTCACCAGAAATTTGTGGATATAGGCCCTTATATAGCACCTTAGAACCGCATTCACGGTGGGTAGAAAACCTTTACACAGAAGATTTTCAGTATAAAGTGATTATCATCAGTTAAAATATTATTCTCCTCCAAAGAATGGGACATAACGTAGATGAACAGCTTAGTAATTACTAATTGCCCATATTTACTTCAATACAGTTCGTGGTGGAGGTTATAAATAGTTCGGCCCGGGCGAACTTAACACTCTTCTTACTTGTTTTAGTATGTATTTCAGAAAGTTTCGGTTAGATCTTTATATTCAGTTTGATTAGTTTGAGCATTTGGGTTAGGCCGTTTTTATACCCTATACCACAATGTGGAAAAGGGTATTATAAGTTTGTTTTGGTAAAAATTCATGTAACACCGCGAAATATTCGTCGGAGACCCCCAATGTGGTATACCCATCTTCATATCTCGTCGAGATAAAGCGATTTTCAGATGTGTGTCCGTCCGTCCCTCCGTCCGTCCGTCCGTCCGTCTGTCCATTATAAATTGTAAACACGCTCCAGGCCGCAATTATGGACCGATCGTCACGAAATTTTGTACGGAGGTCGGGTTCAGATCAGAATAGAACCCTATTCTTACTGGTGATGATCTTGAAATATTTAGCGGGTGAAATGGACCAAAAACATAATTTTTATCCAATTTTCTAGCGGCTCTGTAGGTCTCAATAATAGTCCGATCAACGCGTAATTTTAAATAAGGTAAGAGTATATGACAACGGAGAAGCTTGCAATTTGAGATGGCGATCGGATAATATTTAGAGGGTTAAATGGACCAAAACTTTTGTGTGAAAATTGTGAAAATTTTTAATTTACAGCTTATATCTTAATTCCTGCAAGTGACATTCCGGACAAGTGAGATGTACTTGAAAGTGGAACGCTTGACCTTTCAATTGATGCCAATTATGTTGGTGTGCATGCTAAGATAACAAAGTTACAGCCTAATATATTCCATTATTTGTTTGTAGTGTAATAATAAACTCGCTAAAAGTCGCAATTATACATCAATAGTCACGAAATTTTGCACCGGGTAAGAGTATAGGTCGAAAAAGATGCCTACAATTTTGAATGATGATCTGATATTCTTTAGCGGTTGAAATGGACCATTACTTTTGTATGAAAAATATACAAATTTTATTTTTGGTCGATATTTTAATTCCTTGAGGACATATATTTCGCAAAGTAGCCTACATATGGAAAACAACTACTGACATTTCCTCTGATGTAAATTGCAATAAAGTGTTTGCTAGATAACGGGCCTACTGCCTAATATATAATGGGTTCTGTGTAGAAAACCACATTTATATCCCATGCTACATATTGTCTCTCCAAAAGTTTATGTAACACCACGAAATATTCATCCTAGACCCCATATTTGGTATGCCAAAATTCATATCTCGACGAGATAAAGCGATTTAGCGATGTGTGTCAGTCCATTAAAAATTGTAAACAAGCTGAAGGCCGCAATTATGGACCTATTGAAACGAATTTTTAAAGGAGGTTGGGTTCGGGCCAGAATAGAAATGATTAGTTTTGTTGATGATCGTGAAATGTTCAGGGAATGAAATGGATCAAAAACAAAATTTTAACCAATTTTGTAGCGGCTCTGTAGGTCGAAATAATAACCCGCAAAATTTTAAACAAAGTTTGAGTTTATGATGAAGAAGACGCGTACAAACCAACGTGAAGATCAGATAATACTTAGCGGGTTAAATGGACTGAAACTTTTGTGTGAAATTGGTAAAAATTTCAATAACGTAGCGATTAAACAGCGGAAGCAGTAGTACTACATAAGTGGGTTTCATTACATTTTAGTTTGTGTGAACTAAATTTTCCTTTCCTGCTACAAAAATGTCTTTGTCATGCTAGATAACTTTTTGGTTTTGGTCATAAGTATTATATATTACATCTCTGATATTTGATAATTAAATTTTCACAATCATTGAAAAGAAGTTCCGTGGAGAGCGATTGTCCAGGGATAGTGGTATAGGGTATCCCATGGTCGGCTCCGTCCGACTATAGACTTTTCTTACTTGTTTGTTATGAAGAGGGTTCAGGTTCATATATGAAAAATGTAGGGTATAGTCCCACATACCTTCATAGGCACTCAAAATCGGAAGATTTATGCGCTTAAAGCCAGACTGATGTCACTTGCAGAATATCCCCATTGTTTGCAACACTTTGCAAATATGTAGTCTTCAATTCAACATGGCATTATATCTTGTCGATGTATGTAGCACATCTCCATCTCTATTATCTTTTAAATCTTTCCATTTTTATGAATTTTACGATGTAATAACGACCTTCAGCAACGTATAAAAAATATTTGCATTCACTTAAAAAATATCAACTATATTTTCTGCTTGAATCTCGTCGCATCTCATACAATTTTATGACGAAAAAAGTGTAGTGCAAATTTTTGATTATAACCCAGTGCTGCAGGTGTTTTTCTATGTACAATATGTATATGAATATATTTGTATGCACGTTAAAAGAGATTCATATAATAAAAAAACGCTTAAACCCTTCAAGGTTTATGTTACAGTGCATACTTATATTACATCATGGAGGCGAAGTGTAAATGTGTATGTATGCTTGTGTGTGCAATTTGGTTATGTGCATAGCAGCAAGTAGTATGGCGGTAGTGGTATTGCCATATAATATGAATATTTTTATAACCTGAAACAATATGTTTGAATATAATCTCATCTTGGTTTATGTTACAATTGCAAGAAAGGATTTAAATATGATGGAAGTTATTCGATTATTCTTTGGGGAATTCTAAATACCTATGTTTTTGAATAATTGTTTAGGGTGTAAATTATTAGTAAAAAAACTAAGGAATACGTCTGTTTTCATAATTTTGTATTACCTTATAAAAATTTGTAATAATCTTACGATTTCCCAGGCCTGTATCATGTATTATGTCATACACATACATACACAGTCATTTATCTTGCTATTTCTCTATATACAATAACATAACATATAAAACTATGTAATTTATGTCTCATATGCTTCTTTTTTTCCTCTCCATCTCCAGGTAAATTCAAAGAACAAGCCACCTCCAATTCTGCCTGGTTGCCTGTCTTGAATTCCAAAGTACCCGAACCACGTCCCGGCACATGTGTTGAGGATACCACAGCCCTACCCGATTTAGTGCTCAATTTCATACGTAAACATCCATTAATGGACAAAGCCATCGATCATGAATTTGGCAATCCAGTGTTTTATAAACGTGATATTATCTTGACCAAATTGGTTGTGGACAAGTAAGTATTTGACCAAGAAAAACATATTTCTTAGTTTTCGTTTTGCAACTGTTCTTTTGTAACTGTTCTTATGTCCCAAAAGAGTTTATAAATGCTAGAACGTTATAGGGGGTTTTTGCTGTCTGTTTGCTGTTTTTGTTTTTCTTCGTAAGATATTTATGGCATAATATTTTAAACAATGACTTTGTAAAAAGCAACAATGGTGGCCTTCGAAGAAAAGGGGTGGGGTAAATAACGTTTTTGTAAGATTGCCAAAAAATTATGGCAAAACAAAAAGAATTGCAGAATCCTTTACCACAAATAAAACACAAGCGAGAGAGAACGACCGACATATATTTAAGAACCAATAAACATAAAAAACCTACAAAAGGCCAGTCAGTAATGGGACACTTGTGGCGAGCAAGGGCAAGCAAGGGGTCATAGAAACCACAACAATTTTTTTTCTGTTAAAGAAATGTTGTAATAGTTCCAACTTTTCTATAAGAGGATAATGCTAATAAATTACAAAATAAAAACAATGCAGAATGCAAAGAGGGGGGTATTTGGGGAAAATTAACCATTCCATTGGTGAAGGGGTCTTTTGAGAGATTTTTATGATTTTTGATTTTAATTTGAGTTAGAACTTGAATCTATAGGTTTTTTATATTCTCCTCCATAAGATGGTGGGGTCATTCCGTTTTTAACACATAAAATATTCGTCGGAGACCCTATAAAGTACATACATAAATATATGTATTCTTGGTCAGCATGCAATTCTAAGTCGATATAGCGATGTCCGTCTGTCTGTCGAAATCAAGTTATACCTCGCAATATTTAAGATAAAGCTTTATAACAAAGTTCAGATATTTTTATTATTTCTAGATAAAGATTAAAAAACAAAAAACATTGTTCCACAACATCCCATACGGGACAAGGGAGACTTCTATCATATCAGTGATATGGGACCTACAGTTTATCGCCGAGTCCGAACGGCGTGTCTTAAGACACCACTTGTGTAGAAGTTTTTCAAGGCTGAAATACTGTGGAAATGTCGCCAACATTACTGAGGGGTATTTTGCCACCGTTGAAAAATGTTTGATGTTGCTTGGCCGGGGAATCGAACCCCCGACCTTCTGCGTGCAAGGCGGGCGTGCATACCACGGTGGCACCCTCTAGATAAAGATTTCGCCAATTAAATCACAGGGCCGTCTGTCGGAATAGTTTTGGTCTATGAGCATTGATGTGGCGATTCATAAGGGATTTCGGTTTCCTTAATATTAAAGAGTACTGGCACCCAGATGTTTTACTGATGATCCCAAATTTAATAATGCAGATCTTATCTTACATCTATCACTTCATTCTAGGGTCTCACAAAAGCAAAGATTTCCTCCTGAAAAACTCTACTGAGCTTCTCATAATATATTGAGGATCCGGTGATCTCTGCGATTTTGCCATCAGCGTAGATGGCTATTGTATCAGAAAAGGCTTTACCATGGGTTCAATAGTTTCACTCTTGTAGATAGATCTCAGCCTTGTTAGAGCAGCGATTCTGGACATGTCTAACACGCTTCAGAGTTTTACATGGAAATATTTCTTCAAACATAGATCAGATTTGGAAATGGTTTAGAGCAGTACACTTCTTCGGGTACTTTCCCCACAAAAAGTAAACTATTTTTGGGTTAAGTATAGTTAAAAAGGCTGTTCGAGAATCGCTACCAAAATTTTTCAATACAAAAATATTTATAAAAATTAAGCCTCAGCTGTTAAAGGATGGCCTCAAAAATATTCTTAACAAGTAAGAACCAGGCCAGGCCGAACTTCTTATACCCTCCAGGACGAGTTGTATTGAAGTAAAATGGAACAATTAGTTTTCTTTCGTTTATGAAGAAGACTAAATACCAATTTTCAGCAAGTTCCATGGGGGCTATATCAAAACGTCGATATAAAGACTCAAAGAAGACTAACTGTCAAATTTCGGATATTTCGGTAAAACCTACAAAATACCGATAATCAAGAGGTATGCTTCTGTGGGGGATATCGGAACCCGCGGACCTATACTGATAATTCTCTTCTGGAATATTTTATAACCCCATGGAAGATAAAATAACCATTTTCAGTCTGTCGGTTAGATATTGACGACATAACCTTCAGAATTACGAAAATTGGGAGATACCGTTCTAAGGGTGCTATTTCGGAACGTGGACCTATACTGACGAATTTCAACCAGAAAGGCTTTTACCTGCAACAAAGTCTGAATACCACATTTCAGCCATTTCGGTGGGTTGCTGTGGTCACAACCTTCAGAATAAACCTAAAAATTACCGAAAATAGGGTGGTACCGTTCCATGGGGGCTATATAAATGCGTGGACCTATGCCGATAATGGAACAATAAATACCCCAAATGAATATAACAAATTTCAGCCATTTCTGAGGCCACAACCTCAATGAAGGCGGCAATTTCTGTGTGATAATGAGACTAAAACATTCAAAATACCGAAAATCGTGCGGTAACGTTATATGGGGGCTATATCAAAACGTGGACCGATATAGCCCACTTGCAATACCAAACATCCTAGGAATAATAGAAACTTCTATACCAAATTACAAAGCTCTATTTTAAAAATTACGAGCTGTATCTTGATTTCAAAAGACGGACGGACAGACGGAGATTGTTATATCGACTTAGAATTTTACTCTGATCAAGAATATATATACTTTATAGGGCATCCGATGAATGCTTCGATGTGTTACAAACGGAATGACAAATTTAAATATACCCTCGATATTATGGTGGAGGGTATAAAATCCATGCCTCAGATGCTGAGAGATGGCCTCAAGAATATTCTTAAAAATCTAAGCCTCAGATACTGAGGGATGGCTCGAAATTAATCTTAAAATTCCATGCCTCAAAAGTTGAGCGATGGCCTCAAAAATATTCTAAAAACCCAAAAGTCTCTGGTATTGACTGATGGCCTCAAAAATATTCTTAAAACCCAAAAGTCTCTGGTACTGACTGATGGCCTCAAAAATATTCTTAAAACCCAAAAGTCTCTGGTATTGACTGATGGCCTCAAATATATTCTTAAAAATCCTCGCCTCAGCTATTGAGGAGTGGCATCAAAAACATTCTTAAAAATCCAAGCCTCGGCTATTGAGTGAAGGCCTCAAATATATTCTTAAAACTGAACTTCATAGCTGTTGAGGGATGGCCTCAAAAATATTTTTAAAAATCCAAGCCTCAGCTATTGAGGGATGGCCTCAAAAATATTCTTAAAAAATCCACACTTCAGCTGTTAAGGGATGACCTCAAAAATATTCTTTGAAACCAAGTCTCAGCTATTGAGGGATGGCGTTAAATATAATCTTAAAAACCTAATCCTCAGCTGTTGAAGGATGGCTCAAATATATTCTTAAAAATTCAAGCCTCAGATGTTGAGGGATGGCCTCAAAATTATTCTTAAAAATCCAAGCCTCCGCTATTGAGGTATGGCCTCACAAATATTTTAAAAAAAACCAAGCCTCAGCTATTGGGTAATGGCCTCAAATATAATCTTAAAATCCAATCCTCAGGTTTTGAACGATGGCCTCAAATATATTCTTAAAAATCCAAACCTCAGCTGTTGAGGGATGGCCTCAAAAATATTCTTAGAAATATAAGCATCAGCTATTGAGGGATGACCTCAAAAATATTATTAAAAATCCAAGCCTCGTCTGTTGGGGGATGTTCTCAAATATATTCTTGAAAACCAAGCCTAAGCTGTTGAGGGGTGGCTTCAAAATTCAAGCATCGGCTATTGAGGGATTAATATTTATACCCTCAGCATTTATGCTAACGAGGGTATATACACTTTCATGCGGGCAAAATGTGCCTCATCGAAATAATGGTTTTAGACCCCAAGTATGTTTAGACGAAATGGGTTTCAGACAATTTGGAGTCGATTTAGCAATGTCCGTCTGTCTGGCTGGCTGGTGCGCACGATAACTCTCGAACGGGTGAACCGAATTAGTCCAAAATTTGGCTTTCGTAATATTTTGTCCAAACTTAGTTTAAGTTCGAAGATGGGTTATATCGGTCCACCCCTTCCGGTACCTCTCCCACAAAAGTTCGGAAATGTTCGGAAAATTTGTGCGCACTATAACTCTTAAAAGGAGTAACCGATTAGGTCCATACTTTGCGCATCTTGAAACTTCTACCAGACTTATGTAAGGTTCAAGTATGGACTCAATCGGTCCACTCCTTCGGGTACCTCCCACACAAAATTTCGAAAAAGTTCAGTGTTCTCGAATCTCTTTGATTTTTGTGGTAGCAACTTGTATTCACTGTCCCGCTTACGACGGTACATGTCTCATTAAGGGCAAGTCCATACTTCCTGAGAAAACAGACTGAAAGATGCAAAAACCCCTATGAGACCGTGTGTAGTGGTAGGAGGTTGCCCTCCTCTCGAACGGATCAACCGATTTGGTCCAATATTTGGCCTTCGTAATATTTTGTCCAAACATAGTTTAAGTTCCATCATAAGCCATATGGGTCCACTCCTTCAGGTACCTCCCCCACAAAAGTTCAAAAATATTCGGAAAAATTGTTCGCTCAAGGGAAGGGAATGACCGATTTGGTCCATGCTTTACACATCCTAATATGTCTATTATATATAAATCAGGTTCGAATATGGATTATGTTTGTTCACTCCTTCGGGTACCTATCACACAAAATTAACACACAAAATAAGTTCACTTAAAGACCTGCTCTCAAATCACTTTGATTTTTTGAAGCAACTTGCATTCGCTGTTCCATACTTCTGGAGAAAACAGCCCGAAAGGTGCAGTGGCTGGAGAGTACGATAACTTTTGAACTAACCGATTTGGTCCAAAATTTGGACTTCCTGATATTTTGTCATACTTTCAGTTCGAAGATGGGCAATAACGGCCCACAACTTCCGGTAGTTCCCCCAAATGGTATGAACCATATCTCTTGATAAAATTTTGTCCAAACTTTGGATATTCTAATATTTTGTCCAAATTTAGTTTAACTTCCAAAAATGACCCATATTGGTCCTCTCTTTAAGGTACCTTCCCTGCAAAAGTTCAATATTTGTGTTTAAGTGCAGTTTAAGGTCTGTTAGAAGACCCTTTGGAAATGGGTGCCGATGCTGTTCGTTGTTGCCCTGCTTACAACTGTATTATGTTTTCCGTGGACAAGTCCATGCTTCCTGGCATACTGGTCCCTAAGTTATACGATGACCCACTGAAATGAGATGCACTTCCATAATGCACTATGTTGGTCAATTCCTTTAAGTACCTCCTCTGCAATACTTTTGAACTTTAATCCTAATCCAAATGTCCAAGAAAGGCCACAAAATAATGAAAATACCATAAATACATTCGATCTGACCGTAGATGAAAGTTTCAATTCACATAGACTGAGGGTATATCTCTGTCAGCAAAGCCGACTGATACTTTTTACTTGTCTTTAATTAAATTTGATATCTTTGCTTTTTCTTGGAGGGTACATGAACTAACCCCTCGATATAGTTTCTACGTCTTCTTGATCTTCTTGCCTTGTTAGTGACACATATTGCATATACATAAATCTTTTTATTGGTATGTCGGATACTTTACATTTTGCTTATCCGTTAAAACCACAAACATGCCAGCTGAAATATTTCCATTAACTTCGAAGTGGAGTTATATGAGGCAACAAAAGCATCCGCCTACGATTTTTAAAATTTTATGTTAGTCTGAAAAAAATCTTAAATCCATAACTTTGCCATACATTATTACCACAAAAGTATTTAACAAATATTTCTTTAATCAAAGGAGAGCTTTTCTTTTTTGTAAAATATTACCTATTTGGATGTGTGACTCAAATCTCTAATTTGTTGTAAACTTCCTTTTTGTGCAGTAAAGAGAAATGTTCAAGCACAAATGATTACCACTTGTTTTCTTGTTTGTGGTAATATGGTTTTTTTTGCCCTTCTTTGTGACTTATGGTAATGACTATTTGGGCAATGTTCTTTAGACAACAACGACAAAAATTCTAAGTAATTTGAAAAGGACATTTCTTGTTCCGGTATTTTGTTTTAAAACCAACTAAAACTCATATTTTTCTTCTTTGTGTTTCTTTTTTGTTTTTGCTCTTTTCAAAACTAAATTGTGGAAACACACAAGTGACCAAGAAATATAAAATAAAATATATAAAGAACATATATTTTTTTTCAAATGCGGAAGTTGTTTTCCTTAAACGTTTGTCGTTCTAGTTTTTTAGTTTTTTTCTTAAATGTTAGTTTTGCTTGCTAAGCAAAAACTTTAAGAAATGGGAAATAGAAAGGGAGGGGAACGTGTTAAAAACTATTCATTTTTCGGGGTTTGTTGGCAAAACTCTTTCTACTTTCTTTTAGCCGTTTCAGTAAAACTGCAAGAAAGTTCCTGACATTTACAAAGTGTTTCATAAATTAAATGGTGGTGTTGATTTTTTATGAAATTTTTAGTTAGATTTGAAACAAAAAAGGGTTGGCAGGGGTGTATGTGCTGCCAAAACTCTTTAAGTTGTGCGGTTTATTTACAAAAATATGTTTTACAGTACAACAAAATAGGACAAATTAAAAACTTTATTTAATTTATATTTTTTATTCAATTATTTTTAAATTTTATTTCTAATTTCCAAATCTCATTTGCCTTTTTCTCTTCTTTCAGAATTCGCATCGATAAATTAAATCAAGAATATTTAGTGTATTTCATTGGCACAGCCACTGGCAGCATATATAAAATCGTGCAATTTATACGCTATGGTCATCGACATTCCAATCTGTTGGACATCTTTGAGGTGGCACACAACGAACCAATTCGGGAAATGGGTATAAGCCAGAAAACAGGATCCCTCTATCTATCCACCGATTATGCGGTTAAACAAATCGATTTGGCAATGTGTGCACGACGTTATGACTCCTGCTTCCGTTGTGTGGCAGATCCATATTGTGGCTGGGATAAGGATGCTGGTACATGTAAACCATATCAATTGGGATTGTTACAGGTAAGTACAAGCGCACACATATGTACATACGAACCACACTGCCTTGTTGTTGTCAACACAGCAATTTGTATTGGGCAAAATTTTAATTTTAAATCTCTTTAGATATCAAATTTCATTAAATTTCTATCATATTTCTATTCTCTACTTGCGTTGTTGTTGTTTTTTCATATCTTATCTGTTTTCTATTTTTTTATGTTTCCTTTGTTGTTCTGCTAGGATGTTGCCAACGAAACTTCCGGCATTTGTGATACAAGCGTCCTAAAGAAACGTATAACCGCCTCATATGGCCAAACGTTGCATCTATCGTGTTTTGTTAAAGTCCCCGAAGTTCTAAAACAAAAAACCGTACGATGGTATCATCATTCAACGGAAAAAGGACGGTAAGTTTAACAGCCAGTATTTTGTCTTTTCTAACATGTGCTTAGATAGGTAGTAGTGGTAGGTAGTGTTGGTAATGTTGGGGATGATATAAATGTTTGAGAGGATATGTGAGTTGTTTTGCTGTCTGTCTTTGCTTTTGAGAAGATGATATCGTTCTTGTGATGTCTCGTATATCATTGAAAAGATATTGGAAGTGTCAAATGCGTTGTTTGAAACGAATGCACGAATAAATGTCTATAGTTTTGCGATAGACAATGATGGTTTGGGTGGCAATGCCGAGGAAAATGCGAGATGTCATTGAACCTCTGTGCTTTGAAGGATAACTAACAGATGAATGAACAGTATTTATATTTATTTGAAATTTAATGAAATTTATTTGAAATTTATAAAATTGGGTAACATTTTTATACCTCGGGAGAATAACAATTTTCTGCGAATAATTTAAGGGTAATCGCATCTTTATGCTACCTTGTTGTAGGAGAGAGAACCTGCTTTTGTAAAAAATGCACAATAGAAGATCCATTAGGAGAGAATATTTTTGAGGCCACCCCTCAGTAGCTGATGCTTGGATTTTTAAGAATATTTTTGAGGCCATCCCTCAACAGCTGAGGCGTGGATTTTTAAGAATATTTTTGAGGCCATTCCTCTACAGCTGAGGCATGTGTTTTTAAGAATATTTTTTAAGCCATGCCTCAACAGACGAGGCGAGGATTTTTAAAAATATTTTTGAGGTCATCTCTCAACAACTGAGGCTTGGTTTTTAAGGAATATTCTTCAGGCCATTCCTCAACAGTTAAGGTGTGGATTTTTAAGAATATTTTGAAGCCATACCTCAACAGCTGAGGCGGGGGTATTTAAGAATATTTTGAGGCCATCCCTCAACAGTTGAGGCGTGGATTTTAAGAATATTTTGAGGCCATCCCCAAACACCTGAGGCGTGGATTTTAAGAACATTTCTGGGGCCATCCCTCAAAAACTGAGGTATGGATTTTTAAGAATATTTTTGAGGTCATCCCTCAACGGCTGAGGCGCAGATTTTTAAGAATATTTTTGAGGCCGTCCCTCAGCAGTTGAGGTGTAGAGTTTTAATAATATTTTTGAGGCCATCCCTCAATAGCTGAGGCTTGGATTTTTAAGAATATTTTTGAGGCCATCCCTCAATAGCGAAGGCTTAGATTTTTAAGAATAGTTTTGAGGCAACACCTCAACAGCTGTGGATTTTTAAGAATATTTTTTAGGCCATCCCTCAACAGCTGAGGCGTGGATTTTTAAGAATATTTTTTAGGCCATCCCTCAACAGCTGAGGCGCGGATTTTTAAGAATATTTTTTAGGCCATCCCTCAACAGCTGAGGCGTGGATTTTTAAGAATATTTTTTAGCCCATCCCTCAACAACTAACGTCGATTTTTAAGAATATTTTTGAGACCATCCCTCAACAATTGAGGCGTGGATTTTAAGAATATTTGTGAGACCATCCCTCAACAGATGAGGCGTGGATTTTTAAGAATATTTTTGAGGCTATCCCTTAAATGCTGAGGCATAGGTTTTTAAGAATAGTTTTCCAGCCATGCCTCAACAGATGAGGTGTGGATTTTTAAGAATATTTTTGAGGCCATCTCTCAACAGGTGAGTAGCAGATTTTAAGAATATTTTTGAGGCGATCCCTCAGCAGCTGAGTCGTGGATTTTAAAGAATATTTTTGAGGCCATCCCTTAAAAGCTGAGGCGTGGATTTTTAAGAATATTTTTGAGACCATCCCTCAACAATTGAGGCGTGGATTTTAAGAATATTTTTGAGACCATCCCTCAACAATTGAGGCGTGGATTTTAAGAATATTTTTGAAGCCATTCCTCAATAGCTGTGGCTTAGATTTTTAAAAATATTTTAAGGCCACACCACTTCTGCTGAGGAGTGGATTTTTAAGAACATTTTTAAGGTCACCCCACTTCTGCTGAGGAGTGGATTTTTAAGAATATTTGTAAGCCATCCCTCAATAGCTGAGGCTTGGATTTTTAAAAATATTTTTGAGGTCATCATTGAATGCGACGAAAGTCCATCCAATTACAGGGAAATAAGTCTACACCCCATTGTTTCTAAAATCGTTTCCAATGCTTTGTGTAAACGAATAGGGCAATGATAAATGAAATAATTGGGACATTTGAAGGCGATTTTAGACCTGGCAAATCCGCTATCGATAAATAAGAAATCCTGATGGTGTTCCATAGTAAGGCCTTCTGATACTCTTTAGGAAAATTTTGTGGTCAAGTGTTGGAAGTCCTGGTGGTCTTCCATAATAAGACTTGCTGGTCCTCTATAAGAAGAACTGGCGGTCTTCTATAAACAGACCTGGTGGTCTTCTATAATAAGAATACCTAATATGCTATACGACAATAAACGTGAATTTTTAAAGATTTTTAGGAGGCTCTAAAGGCCACATTAAACGTGCATTTTTTAAAGATTTTTGGGAGGCTCTAAAGGCCACAATAAACGTGGATTTTCTAAAGATTTTTAGGAGTCTCTAAAGGCCACAATAAACGTGGATTTTTTAAAGATTTTTGGGAGGCTCTAAAGGCCACAATAAACGCGGATTTTTTAAAGATTTTTAGGAGGCTCTAAAGGCCACAATAAACGCGGATTTTTTAAAGATTTTTTTGAAGCTCTAAAGGCCACAATAAACGCGGATTTTTTAAAGGCCACAATTGGCATGTATTTTTATACCGTCAGCCTTTAGCTAAGGAGGGTATATACACTTTGATACGATGAAAATGTGCCTCATCGAAATAATGGTTTTAGACCCCAAGTATGTTTGGTCGAAATGTGTTTCAGACAATTTGGAGTCGATCTAGTCATGTCCGTCCGTCTGTCTGTCTGTCTGCCCTGCTGGCTGGAGCGCACGATAACTCTCCAACGGATGAACCGATTCGGTTAAAATTTTGGCTTTCGTAATATTTTGCCCAAACTTAGTTTAAGTTCGAAGATGAGCTACATCGGTCCACTCCTTCCGGTACCTCCCCCACAAAAAATTCGAAAATGTTCGGAAAGTTTGTGGGCACGATAACTCTTGGAGGGAGTGACCGATTTGGTCCATACTTTGTATAGCGTAAACTTTCTACCAGAGTAATATGAGGTTTAAATATGGACTCAATCGGTCTACCCCTTCTGGTACCTCACACTCAAAATTTTGGATAAATTCACTTTAAGACCTGTTCTCGAATCACTTTGATTTTTGTTGACGCATCTTGCATTCTCTGTCTCAATTACGACAGTAAACGTTTTTTCAGGGGCAAGTCCATACTTCTTGAGAAAACAGCCCGAAAGTTGTAAAAAAAGACCCTATGGCACCATATGTATAGTGGCTGTAGAGCTCGAACCGAATACTGCTTTAGGCCACACTTTTGATGTCGTAATATTTCTTCGAATATTATATGAAATTCGATGGTAGTGCTAATAGGTCCACTGCTTCCGGTACCTCTCCGACAAATGTTTGAAAATATTTGCTAAAATGATAAGCGCAATATCTCACAATATCTCACAACCGTAGCGACCGTTTTTTTCCAAATTTTCGGTCTCGAAAATTTTTGTCCAAGCTTAGTTTATGTTCAAATTGGGCCCTATCGGTCCAATACTTGGGGTACCACTCATACAAATGTTCAACACATTTTTGTAGTTGAAGGTCTGTTCGAGGATCTTTTGGACAATTTTACTGAAGGTTTCCCTAGTGGTCCGATGTTATGCTTTTCGTTGGCTAGTATGGTACAAAAGCCCTATCTATCGATACCCCCGCAAATTTTTGAGCTTTAACCCAATCCATATTTCTGTCGGTTCATACGCCCATACATTTTTTTTGGAAAAAAAGTATTTCAATCCACACAGGCTGAGGGTATATCTCTGTCGGCAAAGCCGACCGATACTTTTTTACTTGTTTAATTTTACTAGGCTCCAAAGGGAACAATAAGCGTTGATCTTTTTTTTTAATTTTAGGAGGCTCCAAAGGCCACAATAAGTTTGAATTTTTTTTAATTTTAGGAAGTTCCAAAGGCACGATAAACGTGGATTTCTGTAAAAATTTTAGGAAGCTTCAAAGGCACAATAAGCGTGAGTTTTTGTTAAAATTTTAGGAGACTCTACAGGCCACAATTAGTAAATAGTTAGGGCGCTCCATTATAAAGCACCGTAGTGGTATTTATTGTTATTCCATAAAAATATTTCAGATTTTCCGAAAGATTTGTTTGAAGTTCTGCTCTAACTAAAAAGATTTAATTTAATTAATTATTTAAATTTTTAATATCTCATATTTCTTAGGAAAAAATAATTTGCCTTCAAAAATGTATTTAGTTAAAATTCTTAGCAATTAGAAATAGTTTTCAATTTATTTATTGAAACAATAACTCAACATATCTAATCGGAAATCAAATATCAATGAAAATCTAAAATTCTCTTTAAATTATAATTGGCATGTGCATCTGTGATTCTCCCTTCATAAAATGTTTAAGCAAAAAACAAAAAATATATTTGAATAATAAATTATATTTTAAACGTTTTATAATAGACATCAGTAACTCGATTATAAAATACTGTATCGAATTTTATCTTAAAATCAGAAAATACACACCCTTGGATACAGCACTCACAAACATTCATGCATAAACATTGTAAAATATTGAATTTCAAACTAATTGACACCCTCCCTCAAATACGAATGTGTCTGTCTGTCGGTCGGGCACAATTTTATAACAAGTGAAAAACAGCATTGGGGTTTTGAGTTTCTTATTCGACCAGAAAACGTTAACAAGCACAGTTGTTACACATAAAGAAAAAAATATATATTTTAAACAAAATCAGTTTTCATCATTCAAAATATCAATGCTTTGAAACATTATGGAAAACATCCGAATAAATATAATTACAAAATTGATGGGGGATGATTTTTATTATTGTTTTCAACATTTGCCATAAAGCATTATGGAGTTTCAATGTCAAAATTTCAGAATATAAATTTTAATATCTTTCATAAAATAAACTCAAAAGAAGACACATGCTGTTATAGATATTTGCAATTAGTAAAGATGATATGACAGCCAAAGATGAAACGCCACAACATTTGCTAGTTGAAAAATCTTGCAAAGAAAATAAAACCTCATCATGTTTGTGTTGTTGTTGTAAAAATTGAAACGTAATGAAGCCATAACTAAGTTAGCATATCAGCTTGTGGATTTTTTGGGATTGTTGGAAGAATTGACGTGAAATGTTGTCTTCTTATGATGACAGTTAGACATATCATGAAAACGGAAATGTAGCTGATGAGGTTCTCCATTTCCTTTTTTTGTTTTTCTTAATTCCTTATATAGATTATGTTTGCTTGTTTGTTGGTATCATAGACATCGTCACAGAATTCCTTTAAAATTTTACAGCAACGGCTGACAAACATAAAAAATACAAACTCTGCTGCAGTGTTAACGTCTACATAAAAATTCCAATAGAAAAATTCAATAAAGTCAAAGCTCCATTTCAAGCTAGAAAGAGAGAAAAATGTATACGACGAGTAAAGTTGTAATAAAACACGTCAATTATGGGCAAAGCCAAAAGGCAGGGGGATACGCGGAAAAGCGGCAGTGAGTGCCAAAGAGTCAAAACGAAATGTGGCTGGGCGTAACATTATTTTACTGCAGAAAAAAGGAAAGAGAGAAAAAATAAGGAAACGGAAATGAAGTACCAAAAGTTTTGTTTTGGCATTAAAGCGGTAAATTGACACTTTAAAATGTGTTGTTAGTCAATATTTCGCTTTTTGCTTTCTACATTTCACTGCCTTTCACCATTTTTGAAAAGAAATTTTCTATATATAACCATTTAAATTCACAGAGTTTTTTTTTCCCTCTTGTTTTCGTGTCCATGACAGAAACGAACTCAAACTTTATTTTACTTCTTAAATTGAAAGCAAGGATCATATATATACTTTACTTATTTTTATATGGATATCTGTATGTGTGTGTGTGTGTTTGTTTGATTGTTTGTTAGCCGGGTACCAGCCTGTAAATATTGTATATGTAAAACATCAGATAGGTTTGTGTTTACTGGTTACTTTAAACATGACAGTCTATTAGTGCTGTAAAATATGAGCGAATAATGGATGACAAATCACATCGCGAATACATACTTATAAAGAGTTTTTTTTAAATAAAAATAAGAACAAAAAAACTGTTACCCCATTACATACCCAAAGAAATAAAGATAAAATTTTATTATATCCAAAAACGATTACACATTTTCCAGAAGTGTGGAGAGATTTCCCCAATTGAACTCAACAGATTTGCCTATTAATACGATTAATTACTATCTTGATGATGGAGTTAAACATGTGCTGAATTTATAAAAATTTTAAAATTTGGAACAGCACATTTTAGAGGTCTTCTATTCTATAGAAAATTAGTATTTTGCAGAAGACCCCATAGACGGTCTACAAAAGACCTCTTAAGAGACCCGCTGTTCTGTAGAAGACTTCCTAATATATCCACTGTTCTATAGAAGACTTTTTGAAGTTTTACTATTCAAAAGAAAACCTCTTAAGTGGTCCACTGTTCTACAGAAGACCTCTTAAGAAACCTACTGTTCTATAGAAGACGTCCGAAGATGTCTTCTGTTTTATAGCAAACGTAGACATCTACTGTTCCATAGAAAATATCTTAAGAGGTCTACTGTTCTATAGAAGAACCTTTGGGAGGTCTACTAGTTTACAGAAGACCTCATAAGAGGACTACAATTCTCTGGATGATCACTTAAGAGGCCTACTTTTCTATAGAAGACCTTCCATGAAATCTACTGTTCTAACGAAAACCTTTTAGAAGTTCTACTGTCCTATAGAACAGAGTAAGACAAGGGCCTTTCGTGAGCGTATATTTACTCTCGCTCACAACTTGTGTAGACTCTAACTGGTGGTGAGCGAGAGCAAATTTACACTCACGTTAGTCACATTGCCTTAATCTTCTATAGAAGACCTCCTAAGAGGTCCACTCTTATAAAGAAGACCTCTTAAGGGGTGTACTGTTCTATAGGAAACCTCTTAAGAGGTCTACTCTTCTATAGAAGACCTCTTCAGAGGTCTACTGTGCCATAGAAGACCTCATAAGAGGTCTACCGTGCTATAGAAGACGTCTTAAGAGGTCTAATGTTCTATAGAAGACCTCTTAAGATGTCTAAAGTTCTATAGAAAACCTCTTAAGAGGTCTAATGTTCTATAGAAAACCTCTTAAGAGGTCTAATGTTCTATAGAAGACTTCTTAAGAGGTATACTCTTCTATAGAAGACCTCTTCAGAGGTCTACTCTTCTATAGAAGATATCTTCAGAGGTCTACTCTTCTGTAGAAGACCTCTTAAGAGGTCTACTCTTCTATAGAAGACCTCTTAAGAGGTCTACTCTTCTATAGAAGACCTCTTAAGAGGTCTACTCTTCTATAGAAGACCTCTTAAGAGGTCTACTCTTCTATAGAAGACCTCTTAAGAGGTCTACTCTTCTATAGAAGACCTCTTAAGAGGTCTACTCTTCTGTAGAAGACCTCTTAAGAGGTCTACTCTTCTATAGAAGACCTCTTAAGAGGTCTACTCTTCTATAGAAGACCTCTTAAGAGGTCTACTCTTCTATAGAAGACCTCTTAAGAGGTCTACTCTTCTATAGAAGACCTCTTAAGAGGTCTACTCTTCTATAGAAAATCTCTTAAGAGGTCTAATGTTCTAAAGAAGACCTCTTACGAGGTCCAGTGCTCTATAGAAGACCTCTTAAGAGGTCTAATGTTCTGTAGAAGACCTCCTAAGAGGTCTAATGTTCTGTAGAAGACCTCCTAAGAGGTGTACTCTTCTATAGATGACCTCTAAAGTGGCCTACTTTTCTATAGAAGACCTCTTAAGAGGTCTAATGTTCTATAGAGTACCTCCTAAGAGGTCTGCTCTTCTCTAGAAGACCTCTTAAAAGGTCTACTCTACTATAGAAGACCTCTTAAAAGGTCTACTCTAGTATAGAAGACCTCTTAAGAGGTTTACTCTTCTATAGAAGACCTCCTAAGAGGTCTACTCTTCTATAGAAGACCTCTTAAGAGGTCCACTCTTCTATAGAAGACCTCTTAAGAGGTCTACTCTTCTATAGAAGACCTCCTAAGAAGTCTATTCTTCTATAGAAGAATAGTTAAGAGGTCCACTCTTCTACAGAAGACCTCTTAAGAGATCCACTGTTCTATAGAAGACCTTTTAAGAGATCCACTGTTCTATAGAATACCTCTTAAGAGGTCTGCTCTTCCATAGAAGACCTCTAAAGAGGTCTAATGTCATAGAAGACCTCTTAAGAGGTCTACTCTTCTATAGAATACCTCTTAAGAGGTATACTCTTCTATAGAAGACCTCTTAAGAGGTCTACTCTTCTATAGAAGACCTCTTAAGAAGTCTACTCTTCTATAGAAGACCTCTTAAGAAGTCTACTACTATTCTTAAGAGGTCTACTATTCTATAGAAGACCTCTTAAGAGGTCTAATGTTCTAAAGAAGTCCTCTTAAGAGGTCTAATGTTCTATAGAAGACTTTTCAGGAGGTCTACTCTTCTATAGAAGACCTCTTAAGAGGTCTACTCTTCTATAGAAGACCTCTTAAGAGGTCTACTCTTCTATGGAAGACCTCTTAAGGGGACTAATATTCTAAAAAATAGCTCCTAAGAGGTCTACAGTGCTATAGAATACTTCTTAAGAGGTCTACTGTTCAATAGAAGTCCTCTTAAGAGGACCTCTTAGTAGGCCTCTTAAGAGGTCTAATGTTCTATAGAAGACCTCTTAAGAGGTCTACTCTTCCATAGAATACCTCTTAAGAGGTCTAATGTTCTATAGAAGACCTCTTAATAGTTCTACTCTTCTATAGCAGACCTCTTAAGAGGTCTAATGTTCTATTGAATACCTATGAAGAGGTCTACTCTTCCAAAGAAGACCTCTTAAGAGGTCTAATGTTCTATAGAAGACGACTTAAGAGGTATAATGTTCTATAGAAGACCTCTGAAGAGGTCTAATGTTCTATAGAAGACCTCTTAAGAGGTCTAATGTTCTATAGAAGACCTCTTAAGAGGTCTAATGATCTATAGAAGACCTTTTAAGAGGTCTAATGTTTAATAGAAGACCTCTTAAGAGGTCTACTCTTCTATAGAAGACCTCTTAAGAGGTCTACTCTTCTATAGAAGACCTCTTAAGAAGTCTACTCTTCTATAGAAGACCTCTTAAGAGGTCTACTACTATTCTTAAGAGGTCTACTATTCTATAGAAGACCTCTTAAGAGGTCTAAAGTTCTAAAGAATTCCTCTTAAGAGGTCTAATGTTCTATAGAAGACTTTTCAGACCTCCTGAAGAAGACCTCTTAAGAGGTCTACTCTTCTATAGAACACCTCTTAAGAGGTCTACTCTTCTATGGAAGACCTCTTAAGGGGACTAATATTCTAAAAAATACCTCTTAAGAGGTCTGCAGTGCTATAGAATACTTCTTAATGGGTCTACTGTTCAATAGAAGTCCTCTTAAGAGGTCTACTGTTCAATAGGAGGCCTACTCTTCTATAGAAGACCTCTTAAGAGGTCTACTCTTCCAAAGAAGACCTCTTAAGAGGTCTAATGTTCTATAGAAGACGACTTAAGAGGTATAATGTTCTATAGAATACCTCTTAAGAGGTCTACTGTACTATAGAAGACCTCTTAAGATGTCTACTGTTCTATAGAAGACCTCTTAAGAGGTCTATAGTTCTATAGAAGACCTCTTAAGAGGACTATAGTTCTATAGAAGACCTCCTAATAGGTCTACTATTCTATAGAAAACCTCTTAATAGGTCGACTCTTCTATAGAAGGCCTTTTAAAAGGTCTACTATACCTTTGATGATCTCTTAAGAAGTCTACTATGCTATAGAAGACCTTCTTTGAGATCTACTGTTCTATAGAATACATCTTAAGAGTTTTATAGAAGACTTCTTGAGAGGGCTACTGTTCTATAGAAGACCTCTTAAGAGGTATACTCTTCTATAAAAGACCTCTTAAGAGGCCTATTGTTCTATAGAATACTTCTTAAGAGGTCTAATGTTCCATAGAAGACCTTTTAAAAGGTCTACTATGACCTCTTAAAAAGTCTACTATACAACAGAAGACCTTCTTAAGATGTATTCTATTCTAGAGATGACCTCTTAAAATAGCAAATATTCAATAGAATACCTCTTAAGAAGTCTACTGTACTTTAGAAAACTTTTTAATGGGTCTACTTTTCTAACGAAGACTTCTTGAGTGGTCTCCTGTTTAAAATAAGAGCACTTGTGTTCTAAGGAAGACCTCTTAAGAGGTTTAATTTTCTAAAGAAGACCTTTTATCTCTTAAGAACTTTACCTGTGTATAGAAGTCCTCTTAAGAAGTCTACTGCCCTATGGAACATTTCAGACGTGGTCTACTATTCTATAGAAGAAACCTTAAGAACTTTATTTGTGTATAGAAATCGTCTAAAGAAGTCTGCTGCCCTATGGAAATTTTCAGACGTCGTCTACTATTCTATAGAAGAAACCTTAAGAGTTCTACTGTTCTATAGAAAACCTCTGAAGGAGACTACTGTTATGTCGGAAATTTTTTATAATGTCTACTATTCTATTGAACACATTTTCAAAGTTCTATTGTTCTATAGAAAACCTTTTCGAAGTTACTATTCTATAGAAGGCCTACTAAGTTGTCTATTATTCTGTAGAAGACCTCTTACCTTGTATGGAATACCTCCTAAGAGTTATACTGTTCTGAAGAAGACATCATTAGTGGTATTCTGTTCTATATAAAGCCTCTTAAGAGGTCTAATGTTCTACAGAGGACCTCTTAAGAGGACTACTGTTCTATAGAAGATCTCTTATGAGGTCTCCTTTTTTAAGAAAAGCCTCTTAAGAGGTCTAATTTTCTAAAGAAGACCTTCAAAGAGGTATACTGTTCTAAGGAAAAACTCTTGGGAGGTCTACATTTCTATAGCACAACTCTTACGTGGTCCACATTTCCCTAGAAGACCTCTTAAATGTACATTCCTGTCGAATTGCTCGACATATTATGAGGTTAACTATAGAGATCTTAAGAGATGTCTACTATACTATATAAGACCCATTGAGAAGCCGATGTTTTCGTAGAAGTTCCCTATAGGGTTCAAATGAAACCTCTTCAGATATCTACTATACTGTAGTTGACCTCAAAAGAGATCTTTTAAGAGATATTTTATAGAATATCTCTTAAGAGATCTAATAAGAGGTCTGCTACTACTACCTGTCAAGGTATTTTATTCTATATTAGCCTTCCTTAGAGCCCTACCATTTGTTAACCCAAATCCCATAACGATCCGTTCTGTACAAAAATTTTCGAATCACAAGAATCACCTCTCAGCACTAAGAAAATTTAAAAATATCAAGCAAAGTTAAATTCGTATGATATTTATATGTACAAGTATGTACTTCTGTCAGTATATATGTATGTACATCAATGTTCAGTACTTCCATGTATTTATATGCCTCAAAATTTAAATGGTTTGCCTTCCTCTTGTTATTAAGACAGCATATTGAAGTTTTCAATTTAAAAATTTTCTGCTGTACTATAGATTCGTTTTTTTTCTCTTTACTATTATTATTGTTATTGGCAAGGAAAAAAGTTTGGTGACTTTCTGTTCTGTGTCTGTGTGTTTATACATTGAGCTCGTTTGTTTCTATAAAATATTCTCGTACTTCCATTAAGAGATGCTTTTACTCAGGCGTAGGCCTTAATGCTCTTGTTAGTTTGTGACAAACTTGTGTGCCAAACTAAAAAAGATTTTAGTGTTGGAGTTCATGTAATTTGTTTAAAGATTTTCGTACAGAATTGAATAGTAAAGGCATTGCGGAAGACTTTGAGGGAATTTAGTAGTTGAATGGTGTGTGTTTTTTTTTTTGTGAAAAGGATTTGTATGAGAAATAAAATAGATTGAAAAGTATAAATTATATTGTTTAAAGTAGGGCTCTTTAAGGTTAATTTTTATCTTGGCGCAATACTCTGAGCTTCGACAAGGCAGCATTAAATGTTTAATGTTGGTGGCTTATACCTTTTGAGTACTGATTTCATCTAAAACTTTGCTAGAAAAAGTCCTATAAAATAAAGTCGAAGGTAAAAATAGTATCGGACTCGTTGATTTACACGCCTGCACGTTGTCGTAACAACAGAGAATAACAAATCCAAATGAGAGCCATGTCAGCCGTTGTTTAACAAAGAGACATTACTCTCCCAACAATTCTCTCTCATTTATTTTGGACACCAATGATCGGACTGTACTGTTCTATGAGAGAGAGAGAGAGTTCTCTATTTGTTTCTATAATTGTTCCACAAACATCCCAGATGGGACAAGGGAGACTTCTCTCATATCAATGAGTGCACCCCGATTCATATTAGCTCAATGATATGGGACCTACTGTTTATTGCCGAGTCCGAACGGCGTGTCCTAAGACACCACTTATAGAGAAGTTTTACAAGGCTGAAATACTCAGAAAATGTCGCCAACATCACTGAGGGGTATTTTGCCACCGTTGAAAATTTTTGATGTTGTCTGGCCTGGGAATCGAACCCACGACATTTAGCGTGCAAGGCGGGTGTGCATACCATTGCACCACGGTGGCACCCAATTTCTATTTGTTTCTATTGGGATTAAATTGGGAGTGGTCCATAATTTCTTAATTTAAATCCGAAATCAAAAAGGTAATTCAAATTCTAAGGTTTACTTTTAGGAAATAAATATTATTCTTATCAATATAATGATATAACAATTTAATAATTCTTTAAAATATCTCAAAATTCAGGGATTTTACTTTATTAAAAATATGTTTAAACATAATAATAAATTTATTTCTATTTTCTCTCCTATCTTTCTGTTTTCCCATAGATATGAAATTGCCTTTACCCCCTCCAAATATATTGAAACATCCGAGGGTGGTCTGGTGATTATTTCAATTAACGAAGGCGATGGTGGACGCTATGACAGTTATTTAGGCGGCACACTGCTGTGTAGTTACAGCGTCAATGTTGATGCCCACAGGTAAGTTAACCAAGGGAAGGAAAACACACATACCTTGCAAAAGAAAACTTTTTCAGAAAAAAAAAACATCTCAGCTTAACGAACATTTTGTTTGAAAAACAATTTAACCAAGGACAACATTTAATTATTTATGATTCGCTTTCTCCTCCAATTTCTTTTACTTGTTACTGGAAATTAATGCCGAAGCACGTTTAACTTAAAATCTTATAACATTTTGTTTTTTGTTTTAATTTAAGGAATTTTTCTCTGCAAATTTCGTAGGATTTTCTTTTCTTGTTTTTGCTTGGTTTCCTTAAAGTTTCGTTACCATGGTGTGGAATTATTGTGGCATATGTTCACTTCATCGATTTCTCTCTGTTTTTGTAATTGTTGTTGGATGACAACAATTATGAACGCCTTTCTTTTAGTTTATGTAATTTCCGTTTTCCTTTTCGGTTTCTTCTTCATTTTCTCTGTTTGCGTTTACTTTGCGGACCGAACAGCATCGTTTGTTTAATTTATTTTTGAGTAAATGAATTTTGTATTTCGAATTATCTTAAAAGGGTAAGAGGGTAGCGATGATGTACATGGTAAACTAAAGCAAATTTTCCATTTCAAAATTTGATTTTGAGTGAAGATCTAGTGCCGGTCATGAAACCTTAAATCAAAGATGAAACAATGCTCAAATTTAACTGAAAGCTACTTTGACTTCTTCTTTCAAAAGATAGTGTTATTAGGCGACTGATTTTTTACAATACTTTTTGTTTTATTTTTCCTTTATAACATTTCCCCAATCAAATTTTTGTTTTAAAAATCCCAACCCTTATTTCATAACCCTTTACTTATATTACTTATCCGCCTACATTTACTCTCCTTTCTTGGTCGCTCATCAATGTACATAAATTAACACTTTGTGCACACCATACATTCCTTCCTTCTTTCAATTTCTCATGACCAAACTTTTATTTATGGTTAAAAACAAAAACTGTTCGTTAACTGTTGTTCTTTGTGTTGTGTCCCATACAAGGAAGCGTCTTAGTGTCTACTGTAACATTAAATTTTGGCTCTTCGCCTTCATCATCATCTTCTTCTTCTTTTTAATTACAGATGTACACCGCCATCAAAGAAAAACGATTATCAGAAAATTTACTCACATTGGTGTAATGAATTTGAAAAATATAAATCAGCCATGAAGCAATGGCAGGCCAAACAAGAGGTAAGTTTGTAATCAATAAATTTCACATAAAAGAAAATTGTATTGCTAGACGTGAAAATAAAGCTTAAAGAGGGCAGAATTAAAGATCAGAAAATTAAGGAAAATGTGATGGGCATATAAAAAATGAAACAAACGCAACGGCTAGAATAAACAAATAACATTTTTTTAAACATGCGTCATTTAAGTTTTCAATTCCCTAAAAATTTTTCTAATATATGACGTAAATTACCAAAACACCTGCTTTAAGTACAAGTGTAAAATGTGTTTAGTGGGCCTAGATTCAAAAAATTTGCAGGGATGGTTTCTTCCAACGAAGTACCACAAATATCAAATTTCAGCTTATAGGAAATGTGTTGAAATCTTTAAAGCGGTTCCACCATTATGCTGAGGTTTTACCAACGGAGGATCAGAAATGTAAAATATCATAATGCCCATTTTACTCTAAATTGGAATGTTATCAGGTTGTTTTCGTTCAAGACAATTTTGGTAACATCCCAATATGTATACAACTAGAGAGCAAAGAGGGCACCAATGAGAAAAGGAAACAACAGAACATGCAAATTACAAGTAAAAAAGTGTTAAGTTCAGCAGGGCAGAACTTTTTATAACCTCCACCATGAAATACATATTAGTTAATTTTCCCTCTTGTGCACAATTTTTAGTGGAGATATTTTGTGACCACGGAAACCCAAATGCCTATATAAGCTCAGAAAATATATCGAAAATTTTCTTCAACCGGGTACCACTTTTATGTGGGGGACATATCAAAGTGTGTGGATCTTTGTTGACAATATTGTGGTGGAGAAATTTTGTGACCACTGGGAACCTCAAATGTCAAATTGCATACAGATAGTTCCGTCAACACATGTAGCTAAACTCCTGACAATTGACAATTTTTGGTGGAGAAGTTTTGTGACACTTTGAACGTCAAATGGCAGGTAGTTCGGTCCAAAATTATAACCAAAATCCTCCAAATACGGATAATTCGGAGGTACCATTATGTGGGGAATATACCGACACATGGACCTATCTATGTATATTGACAATTTTTGGTAGAGTAGTTTGGTGACAACTGTTAGCCAAACTTCAAACTCCTCAAAATACCGAAAATGAGAAGGTTTTGGTGGAGATGTTTTGTTATCTCTGGGAACCTCAAACGTTTACAGGTAGTTAGATCCAAACATGTTGCTAAAACTCTCACAATATTGAAAAGCGGGATGTACAGTTATATGGGGCTATACCGAAACATGTTGAAAATTGTTGGTGGAGATATTTTGTGACCACTGGAAACCTTAAATATTAAATTACCAGTACTTCGACCACAAGGTGTAGCTAAAACCTTCAAAATGCCGAAAATCTGGAGATACGATATATGAGGGCTATACCGAAACGAGGACTTATGTTGAAAATTTTTTGGAAAAGTATTTTTGAGACAACTGGGAACCTCAAACGTCAAACTACAGGTAGTTCGGGTAAAAAATGTAGATAAAATCAGATATCAACAGATATTTACCCTGACAAGGAATATATTATTGTGTCAAAAATGATTACTTCGATGAGTTACAAACAACAATACAAAAAAAAAAACAAATTTAATATACCCTCTAGGCACCGAAGAAAACCGAAGTTTTCTGAGTTTTTGTTATGATGACGTCACACAATGGTTCAGGAATCGATTTTTCTGGCCACAGCCCCAATTTTTTGTCGTCACTGCACAGTGGATGCGCCCAACGACAAAAATAACAAGTAAAAAAAGTGTTAAGTTCGGCCGGGCCGAACTTTTTATACCCTCCACCATAAAATAACCTAAATGGAATAATTGGTTTCCTTTCCATTGGGAAAGTACTTAGATCCTCCGCCACGTCAAGGCATATTCCTAGAAGGAGTAAATTATGTTACTATATAATACCGTTTAGCTTTACATAAAATCTCCAATGGTTAAAAATTTTAGCTACAAATCTCAAAATGCGGAAAGTCCAGACGTACCGTATATGTGGGCTATACCAAAATATGGACCTATATTGACGATTTTTGATCGAGAGGTTTCTTGGCCACAGAGAACCTCATATGTCAAATTACATCTAGTTCGCTTAAAAATTGTACCTAAAAATCTAAAAATACGGAAAATCGGGAGGTACCGTTATATGGGAGCTATTCCAAAATATGGACCTATATTGACGATATTTGGTATAAAATGGTCAAATGACAGCTATTTAGTTTAAAAATTGTAGCTTAAATCCACAAAATACCGAAAATCGGAAGGTACCGATGTATGGGGGCTATACCAAAACATGGACCTATATTGACGATTTTTGGTAGATAAGTTTCGTGGCCGCATAGAACCTTATATGTCAAATTACAGCTAGTATGTTTAAAAATTGTAGCTAAAATCCACAAAATACCGAAAATCGGGAGGTACCGATGTATGGGGGCTATACCAAAACATGGACCGATATTGACGATGTTTAGTGGATAAGTTTCGTGGCCACAGAGAACCCCATATGTCAAATTACAGCTAGTTCGGTTAAAAATTGTAGCTAAATTCACAAAATACCGAAAATCGGGAGGTACCGTTATATGGGAGATATACCAAAACATGGACATATATTGACGATGTTTAGTGGATAAGTTCCGTGGCCTCAGAGAACCTCATATGTCAAATTACAGCTAGTTCGGTTAAAAATTGTATCTAAAATCCACAAAATACCGAAAATCGGTAGGTACCGTTATATGGGAGATATACCAAAACATGGACCTATATTGACCACTTTTGGTGGATAAGTTTCGTGGCCACAGATAACCTCATACGTCAAATTACAGCTAGTTCGTTTAATAATCTTTATATATAAAACTCAATTGTCGTTTGTTGGTAATTGAATCAGTTGAAAACGGCTAGAGCGATTTGGATAATTTTTTGTGGAAATGTTAATCATAGTCCAGTTTAGGTTTTTATGCAAAGAAAAATTGGCCACGCCCACTTTTCCGCCCACTTTTCCGCCCACTTTTATAAATATGTTATATCTACGGAACTACTCAATAGATTTTCCTGAAATTTGCAGGGAACGTAAAGTGATGGCCCCAGGTTGAAATAGGCTACAGATTTGGTTGAATTTCGGATCGGGCGGGGTACCTCCCCTATGCCCTATTTTTGTAAAAATGCAATATTTGCAACAATTACAAATGTATCGCCTTGAAAATTAATTTCCGAGTCATTGGCGATTGTGTCTCCGACCTTACGTGCTTATTTGGGGCATTAAGACTGGACAACGCCCACTTTTTTAAATATGTTATATCTACGAAACTACTAAATCGATTTTCCTGAAACTTTCAGCGAATGTACAGGGTTGGACCCCGATAAAAATAGGCTACATATTTTTTGACTTTCGGATCGGGCGGGTAGGGCATAGGGGCCCTATTTTTGTAAAAATGCAATATTTGCAACAAATACGAATGTATCGGTTTGGGAATTTATTTGCGAGTCAATGGCGATTGTGTCTCCAACCTTACGTACTTATTTTGTGCCTTAAGATCCGACCACGCTCACTTTCTAATTAGGTTATATCTACAGGGAATTTTCAAGAAAATCGCGATTTGTCTAAACTTTTAAATCTTTATAAATAAAAATCAAATATCATTCGTTGGTAAGAACGGCTGGACCGATTTTCGACTTGGGTTTTTATGCAAAGAAAATTTGACCATGCCCACTTTTACGCCCACTTTTTTAAATTTTCTATTTTTATCATTTCTACAAAAACTACTGAACCAATTTTCCTGCAATTGCCAGGGAATGCACAGAGATGGTCCCCGCATAAAATAGGCTACAAATTCAGTTGAATTTCGGAAAGGGCGGGGAACTTCCCCTATACCCTACTTTTTTAAAAATGTTATATTTACAATAATTACGAATGTATCTATTTGGAAGTTAATTTGGGAGACAATTGTGGTTCTGCCTCCGACCTTACCTACTTTTTTAGGAACCAAAGGCTTGACCATACCCACTTTTTAAAATATGTTACATCTACAAAACTACTGAACCGATATTCGTGAAAATGTCAGGGAATGTACAGGCATATTTTCTTGAATTTTGAAAAGGGCATATTTAAAAAAAAACGCCTTACCTTTATGAATAAAAATAATATGCTGTCATAACCCAACTTAGGTTTTTTGGGAGAAAAGTTTAGTGGGGCCTATACGCCCGACCAAACCTGTTTTTTTTTTTTAGTATGACATAACTCCAATACTACTGAAGGGATTTCCATAAAATTTGCAGCAAAAGCTCAATGTTTGCCGTTGTTATGTGGGGTACCTTCCCCATGCCTTTCTGTTAAACGCTATATGTATAAGCCAAACTTATGATTATATCGGTTTCAGCATACATTTTGGTTGGCCCACTATTTTCAAAACATTATTTTTCCAAAACTAATGAACCTAATTTTCAGAAAATATTCAGGAATGTCCCGTGGTCCAAAATGCTATATATTTGTAGACGAATTTCGGGGCCTATTATTTTATAATCGGTGTATTTGTTAAACTTATGAGTGCATCAGGTTGCAAATTAGTTTTCGAGACAAGAAAAACTATATATTTACAAATGTACTTAAATGGTGAGGTTCGACGGTCCATCAGCCATGAAAAGCTAAAACATATAGGTCTAAATAAGCGGGAGAATTCAATTTAATCATTTTTTTTAACTTTTATTATTAGATCGCTTTAGGATAAAGACAGTGACATGGACGATAATAAATCCTAAAAGGCACAAATTGGCGAAAAATCCGACAAAGTCCGTAAGAGAAAAGAAAGGTTACAGACAAAATCTGTTGATAAATTTAAAATCCTTCTCGGTTTGACAATGGACCGAAGAAGTGAGGTAGAAAATACCTACTTTTGAATTAAAACTCATTACGACGGGTCAGCAACGCGGACCGGGGTCTGCTAGTTTTAGCTAAAATCCACAAAATACCGAAAATCGGGAGGTACCGATACATGGGGGCTATACCAATACATGGACCTATAATGACGATGTTTGGTGGATAAGTTTCGTGGGCACATATAACCTCATATGTCATACTTGGGTTAAAAATTGTAGCTAAAATCCACAAAATACCGAAAATCGGGAGGTACCGATATATGGGGGCTATACCAAAGCATGGACCTATATTGACGATATTTGTTGGATAAGACGGACGGAGGGGCATTCATAGATCGACTCAGCATTTTACGCTGACCAACAATATATATACTTTATAGGATCGCAAATTATTATTTCAATGCGTTACAAACGGAAAAACAAACTTAACATACCCTCCATACTGTGGTGGAGGGTATAATAAAAACTTCAAAGTACCTGAAAACTGGCGGTGTCTTTATATGGGGGCTATACCAAAACGTGGACGTGGAATTTTTGATAAAATGTAGCGAAAAACACCAAAATACCTCAAATGGGGATGAACCGTTATATGAGGGCTATACCAAAACTTGGACCTATATCCATATTTTTTTGTAGATATGTTTTTTGACCTCCATGTATCCAAAATGCCAAATTATATCTAATTCGATCTGCAAATGTGGCTTAAAAACTCAAAATACCTCAAATCGGGAGGAACCGTTATATGAGGGCTATAACAAAAGTTGGACCTATGTATATACATACTTTTTTGTAGATATGTTTATTGGCCTCCAGGAACCCTAAATGCCAAATTATAGCTTATTCGGTCTGCAAATGTGGCAAAAAAAACGTGAAAATACCTCAAATCGGGTGGTACCGTTATATGGGCGCTATACCAAAACTTGCACCTATATACATAATTTTTTGTAGATATGTTGTTTGGCCTCCAGGAACCATAAATGCCAAATTATAGCTAATTCGGTCTGCAAATGTGGGGAAGAACGATTTGAGGTACCGTTATATGGGGGCTATATCAAAACTTGGACCTATATACATAATTTTTTGTAGACATGTTTCTTTGCCTCCAGGAACCCTAAGTGCCAAATTATAGCTAAGTCGGTCTGCAAATGTGGCGAAGAACGTCAAAATACCTCAAATCCGGAGGTACCGTTATATGGGAGGTATAAAAAGTCATGGAAGGTATAAAAAAGTCATGTCGTCATTTTAAAAATTTAAAGATACAAATCGCTTCAAAACTTTCCAAATAGGGGTAATAGCAAATCATGAATCAATATTGACAGTTTCTCGAGGGGAGGTTTACTATGCAATAGCAACTCCTAGTACCGGATAACAGCGAATTCGGTTAAACAATATGTTGGCGACAGTAAAATACTACAATTCAGAATGATTCGTTACATGGGAACCACGCAAAATTTTGAACCTAGGACTCCAATATTTTTGTTAGAGTGTTTTTAGCCCCCGAGGATCAATTGATAAAAATTTTAGTTCGATATATCATCTTGAAGTATTTTTGTCACACCTTCCCATGTAAGTGCCACCACTGTGCACTGATTTTTAATTTCTATATAGGATTCGATAGTAAACATATTGACACTAAGGAAACCAAAAACAAGTAGAACGGGGTTAAGTTCAGCCCGAGCCGAACTTGTTATACCCTCCACCACAAGTTGTATTGAAGTAAAATTGAATAATTCGTTTCCTTTCGTTTATGAAGAAAACTAAATACCAAATTCAAGCAAATTCGGTAAAGCAATGTAGCTAACTTTCCAAATGCCGAACACTTGGAACTACCATTCTAGGGGGGCCATGTGAAGGTGTGGACCTCTACGGACAAAGAAGACTTTATACCAAATTGCAACCATTTCGGTGGAATATTGAAGCCACAACCTTCAAAATACCGAAAATCGGGAGGTACCGTTCTATTGGGGCTATATTGAGGCGTGAACCTGTATCGACACATTTCTGGGGGAAAGTTGTATACCACCACGAAGACTAAATACCTAATTTCAGCCATTTCGGAGGAATATTGAGGCCACATCCTTCAAAATACCGAAAATCGGCAGGTACCGTTCTACGGGGGCTATATGAAGGCATGGACCTCTATTGACACATTTCGGAGGGAAAGTTTTATACCACCAACGAAGACTAAATACCAAATTTCAGCCATTTCAGTGGAACATTGAGGCCACATCCTTTAAAATGTCGCAAATCGGGAGGTACCGTTCTATGGGGGCTAGTTTTGGGGAAAAGTTTTATACCCCCAACGAGGACTACGTACTAAATTTCAGGCATTTCTCTAAAGCTTAAACCTTAAAAATACCGAAAATCGTGAACCGATATACCCCATTTGCAATACCAAACATCCTAGGAGTAATAGAAACTTCTATACCAAATTACAAAGCTCTATCTTGAAAATTGCCACATGTATATTGATTTCAGCAGAGAGACGGAAATAGCTATTTCGACATAGAATTTTATGCTGATCAAGAATACATATACTTTTTAGGGCTCCGACGAATATTTCGATGAGTTACTAACGGGATGACAAATGTCATTATACACTCTTGACCGTCCACCAACCTTAAAAAACTGTTAATATTCAGGTCATCGGGCATACGTTCTTTTTTAGTATCCTCGTCTTCAGTTTAGTTTAGCTCTTATCCAAATTATTGCTACACCAAATCCACTCAGCTGAGACTGAGAGCCTGTGATTTGGTTATTTTATTCACGGCTAACCAATATTTCTACTGGCTGAGTTCCGTATACCCGAACCCTAAGGAACATTTTGTTGTCTCCTCTAAATATAAGTCCATATAATTTACTTTCGCAGCTACTGTAGTGAAATGTTAAGAACACCCGCCTTGCACACTGAATACCCGGATTTTGTTTGCAGGGCAGACAACACCACATTTTCAGCAACATTATTAAACATTCTATAATAAAATTCCAAATACACCCTAAATTTAATTAATCGACCATCTAAACATTAACATACCATAATTAATAAAAAGAAAAAGCTTTAAACAGACTCCAAATTCGTGCTGTATTAATGGATCTTCTTTAGAGTATAATTTCCTTCTTAGTGGGTGTTGTGAACACCTTCATGGTTGTTAATGGGCTGGTGGTGGCGGTGGTGTCCTTGGTAGTTAATTCATACACATTTATGCAGCTTTTGTGTGTCATTGTGTAAAAAACAGAATGTGTGAGGGAGATAGAGATAACACGTGAAACATGTGCTTTTTTTGTTTCTTGTGAAATTAAACGTTTCACCGAATTAAACGTTGCTAATTGTTTTTAATTAATTTTAAGTTTTTTTCTGTTCATTCATTTTCTCGTTGAACGATTGTTGTTTTACTATGCTAGCTGATTGTTGTTGCTGTTTATAATTTTGCTTTTCATCTGTTTGGGTAATAAACATTTAACGGAATTCTTAATTTGGAATGTTATTTTTTGCTCCTGTCTGTATTTTCTTACAATTAATTAAAAAAAACCTGAACGACAACCGTTAGAAGAAGAAGAGAAAAATCACATGTTTCGCTCTCCACAAATGTTATTTTCCGTACCATTTCCGGATATCCTTGTTTAGGTCCTCTTAGGAAAGTAAACTTATTTTTTTATTTCTTAATGACCAACTTTATGTCCAATTCAATATAATTTGTGTGTGCTTCTAAGATTTGTAAGCTTGTATGTGATTTACTTCCACCGCTGTTCGGTGGCCTCCTGGAGGGTGGTTGTAAACGAAATTTGATTTATGATTTGCTAAGCAATTAAAAAATTCATTTTAAGGTTTCTCCAACCATTTCGAGTTTTCATTTCCACTCTATTGCCAATTCCAGTTGGGGAAAGAGAGGATGAGCGAGCGAGTTTACTGTGATATTTTCTTACATTTGTTTGGTTTATTAGTCGCATGATTTATGTGGCTAAAGTTATTAATGAATTTATTGCGAACATAAATTACCAAGTATTTCATTACAATTGTGTAAGCAAACAACGGTTATTAATTTTTAAGGCAAATTGCCGTTACTGCTGCTGCTGTTATAAAATTTATTGATTGGTAATTAGGCGGAAATTGTTAGTAATCATTTGGAGTGTAATACAATGCGGAAACGGATATAACAAGTGTTTGGATGTTGGGGTTTGGAGGAGGGCAATTTGTAGACTTTTTAATCGCTATAAATAAATACCTATGGGGATTTCTGGGTGAAATCGGACAATTTGTCAAAAACTGTTTTTTGATTTCCATTATTTTTGGTGCGTTGAGGCTGCTCATCAATAAGTATGGTATATTTATTATATACTCAGATTTTTTGATTAAGGGTTTCAGAGACATCGCGCCTAGAAAAAAGTCGAATTCTGTAAAAACAATATGCTAAGAAATACTCATAAATTTTTTAAAATTGATTCAAATAGAAAAAAACTTTTTTGTATTTTTTTGTTGTTTTATCATAATTTTTTTTTCATTTTCTCGAAAATTTTTGGTATTAGACTACGATAATTTACAAAAATTTAAAGTCCTAATTGGTAGTGGGATTCGAATGAAGACTATTTTTTCTAAATTTTTAAAAATTCGTCAAATTTTTTTTCCAATGTACCACTGTGCAAAATGTGTTATGCAAGAAATAAAAAGTTGCATTTTTCAACAAGAATTCGAATTTTTCAAGGCGCAATATCTCTGGAATCTTTATTAAAATAAAAAAAAATCTGTAAATATACTAAAATGTTTTGCTGATGAGTAGCATCACCATAGCAAAACTAAAGGAAATTAAAAACCTCAATTTTGAAAAATGCCCCATTTTACTCAGAAAGCCCCCATATATTCTTGATCAGCATAAAATTCTAAGTCGATATAAACATGTCCGTGTGTGAGTCCATCCTTCGTCTGTTGAAACCAATATATAACTCGAAATATTGAAGATAGAGCTTTATAGGTTGATACAGAATTTGCTATTAACCTAGGATATCGATCGATATCGATCCACGTTTCGGTTTATCCCCATATAACTCTACCTTCCGATTTAGAAGGTTTTAGCCACGTTATCACACTGAAAGATCTGAAATGCGTTAATTATTCTTCTTTGGGCTGAAAAAAATTCTTCGTCTGCTCGTCTCCAACGATAAAACATTCTTTCAGAAATTTGTCGGTATAGGTCCACGTTTTGATAAAGCTCTCATAGAACGGTACCTCCCATTTTTTTTTTTTTTTGGTATTTTGAAACTTTTAGCCACATTATCTAAGCGAAATGGCTGAAATTTGCTACTTAGACTTCTTTAGGGTTACACAAATTTTTCTCCCAAAAATTTTAAGTATAGGTCCACGTTTTAATATAGCCCGCATAGAACGGTTCCTACCAATTTTAAGTGCATATTTTGAAGATATTAGCTACATTTTTTGATAAAACTAGAGGGCTACTAGGCCTAGGCAACACCGCGTATTGCCAGGCGACATTTGAAATTTTTTGGATAGTTTGACAGTTTTTAGCCTAGACTTACTCAGGGCAGTTTGTCGTACGCCCATGTTGTTTACAGTGACTTGAAAAAATCAATTTGCAAAAAATGGAATTTACCTGTAAACATTTTCGTCCAAGAATGTTTCACAAATGTTGACGTAGATAATCAGCGCAAGAGAGTATCGATTAAATTAAATCTTTGTATGTCGGTAAAGGGCCATCCTAAATAACTATGAAAAACTGGTTTAATGAATTCAACCGTCGTCGGCACTCGCCAAAAAACGAAGGTCTTTAGGGTCGCCCAAC
Source organism: Musca autumnalis (assembly GCF_047663935.1). Taxonomy (NCBI): domain Eukaryota; kingdom Metazoa; phylum Arthropoda; class Insecta; order Diptera; family Muscidae; genus Musca; species Musca autumnalis. The sequence goes on from NW_027412088.1 coordinate 37,463,796, forward strand.
ATAGGTCGTTGAGACAGAAAGAAATATGCCGTGCGTGAACGGATAATGCGAGATCGCAATGTTAAATACCATGAGATAGAGGCATCCTTGGGCATTTCATCCACGAACAAACATTTTATACTGCATAAACACTTGGCCGCAAAAATGGATTTTTCTCCTTAGATCCAGCAAAATTGGACAATCGTTCAAAAAAAGACTCCTGTGAATTGGTTCAAAGAAATTGAGCATAAAATCGATCGCGGTGCTTCACACAACGTTTATAAGATTGCCACAGACGACGAATCTAGGATCTATGATTAGGAGCCTGAAACAAAACAGGAATCGGCCGTTTAGGTCTTCGAAAACGAGCCAAATCAAGCGAAAGTTGTTCGAGTAAGAAGCACTTCGAAGCAAAAGGTTGTCTGTTTCTGCAGAAAAACTGACAGTGTGGCGACTATACGGCTTGAGAAATATAGGACGGTTAATTCTATAGGACCTATAGGAAATATAGGACCGTAATTTGTTTGCCTGAGGTCTCCTGAGAAGTTCGAAAAACGAACAAGAGAAGACAAATCATTCTGCATCATGACAATGTGGGCTCTCACACATCGATTCAAACCAGCGCCTGTTTGACCTGATAAAACGTGGAATTGATGGGTCATCCGTCGTACAGCCGTGACTGGAGATCCAATTAATTCATTTGATTCCAGCACATCAAGAAAAAAAGCGTGGTCAATGATTTTTGTTGCCTGGAGATGCTGTAAAAGCGTTCAAACAACTTGTTTTGGAGGAGTCTCCATCGGAGTGGAAAAAGTGCTTCGCCAATAGGTTCGAGCGCACGAAAAAGTGTATAAACCATGCTGTAGAGGTTCTCTGTGCTCTCAAAACTTCTCCAAGAAATATTGTCGGTATAGGTCCATCCTATATCACGGTACCTCCCGATTTTAGGTATTTTTAAGATATGAGCTATATTTTTTAATCAAACTTGCTATAATTTGAAGTTCCCAGTGGTTGCAAAATTTCTCCAATAAAAAATTTCAACAAAGGTCCATATTTTGGTATAGCCCCTCCATGTAACGGTACCTCCAGATTTTATGTATTATGAAGACATTAGCTATCTACAATTTGACATTTGAGATTCCCAAGACTTCTCCAATAAACAAATATCAACATTGGTCCATGGTTTGGTATAGCCCCAATGAAAAGTACCTACAGATTTTAGGTATTTTGGAAATATTATTTTTGATCGAACTAGCTGTAATTTAATATTTGAGTTCTCCACCAACAATTGTTACATTAGATCCATGTTTTGTTATAGCCCCCATATAAGGGTATCTACCGATTTTCGGTATTTTGAGGATTAACGTATACTGCAGTCACAAAACTTCTCTACCAAAAATTGTCTGTCTGGCTGGAGCGCACGATAACTCTCGAACGGATGAACCAATTCGGTTCTAATTTTGGCTTTCGCAAAAGATGGGTTATGTAGGTCCACTCCTTCCGGTAGCTCCCACACAAAAGTTCGAAAATGTTCGAAAAATTTTTGCACACGATAACTCTTGAAGGAAATAACCGATTTGGTTCATACTTTGCACAGCCTGAAATGTGTACCACACTTAGATAAGGTTTCAATATGGACTCAATCGGTCCACTACTTCGGGAACCTCCCACACAAAATTTGGGAAAAGTTCAATTTAGAGCCATCTCTCGAATCGCTTTGATTTTTGTTTTGGCAACTTGTATTCACTGCCCCCAATACGACGGTACAAGTTTCATTAGGGGCAAGTCCATACTTCCTGAGAAAATAGCATGAAAGTTGCAAAAAAAAACCCTATGACACCGTGTGAGGTGGTTGGAGCGCAAAATAACTCTAGAACAGATCTGCCGATTCGGTCCAACATTTAGCCTTAGTAATATTTTGTCCAAACAAAGTTCAAGTTCGAAGATAAGCCATATCGGTCCACCCCTTCAGGAACCTCCTCCACAAAAGTTCAAAAATGTTCGGAAAAATTGTTCGTACGATAACTCTTGAAGGGAGTGGCCGAATTGGTTCATACTTTACACATTCTAATATATCTTTCTGATATAGATCAGTTTCAAATATGGACTATATTTGTCTACTCCATCCGGTACCTCCCACACAAAATTTCGGATAAATTCACTTTAAGACCTGCTATCGAATCACTTTTATTTTTGTTGAAGCAACTGGCATTCGCTGCCTCAATTACGATTGTAAAAGTTTTTCAGGGACAAGTCAATACTTCTTGAGAAAACAGCTCGAAGGGTGTAAAAACCCCATAGGCGCCAAATGTAGTGGCTGGAGATCCACTTCCATAATCGTCAATGTCGATCCAATCGTTTTAGTATCTCCTCCGCAAAACTTTTGATCTTTAATCCTAATGAACATTTTTGTCGGTTCAAAGGCCCAACATTTTTAAAACCCCCTAAATACATACGTTTATTGGGGAAAAAATTGTTTCAATATACACAGGCTGAGGGTATATCTCTGTCGGCAAAGCCGACTGATACTTTTTTACTTGTTTACATACAAACTTGTTTACAGACAGCTGCCCCTCCCTAGCTATTCCTGGTTACGTCCATGTTCCCATGTTATTTTTACCTCCGGATTAAAGTATTTTTGTAGATTTCAGCTACATTTTTTCGCCGAACTACCTGTTATTTCGCATTTTGGGCTCCCAGTGGTCAAAAAACTTCTTCAGCAACATTTTTAAACATAGGTCCATGTTCCGTATAGCCCCCATATAATGGTTCTCCCCCATTTCGGAATTTGGAGGATTTTAATAACATTTTCGTTACCAAACTAACCGTTATTTATAATTTGAGGCTCTTCTTCAAAATTGTCAACTTAGGTCCAAGTTTTTTGTATAGCCCCCATATAATGGTACCTTCTGATTTTCGGTATTTTAAGGGTTGTATCTACATTTTTTTGACTGAACTATCTGTTTTTTGACATTTCAGGTCTTCTTCAGTCACAAAATTTCGATGGCAAAAATTTTCAACATTTGTCCATGTTTTGGGTATAGCCCCCATCTAACGCTACCTACCGATTTTAGGTATTTTAAGGATATTATCTAATTTTTTGACATTTGAGGTTCTCAATGGTCAGAAAACTTCTCCGCCAAAAATCGTTTACATTTGTTCTTTATTACGAAATAGAATTTCAAATTCATGAGTTTATGTAGACCTAGCGCCACATGGGCATTATTGGGGCGATTATATAGGTACATCAAAAATAATCCCCATATACCGTCCGATTAAGGCCATTGGGTTATTCATGCCCGAAAAACTTCTGCACCTAAAATTTTGAACAGGAAAGGAATCTATCTATTCCATTTAATATGGTGGAGAGTCATGGTAGAACACAACAACAACCACATAGAAATTTGTTTTTGTTTGTAAAGTTAGTGGCAACGGTAAATGTAAACAAAATAAGGAAATGTCTAAAAATTATTGGAATTTAAAAACTAATATTTTTTCACATTTGATTGAATATTTTGGAAAACATGAATGAAAACTCGTTAGATTTACAATTTTAATGTTTCCATATCATTACACTAAATGCATAATTTCTCGCAGAAAGTGGAATTCTTGCAAAAATGTTTGGGGGCGCTGGTAACTCGTCGAAAAAGAGAAGCCGCTTCAATCTTTTGTTTTTGAAATTAAAGAAGCACATGTTTATTTGGGCTTTATTCTTTTCAAGTTTAACAAAACACATATTAACAAATATTCTACCGCCTCTATAAGTGGTGTTTTAGTGTGCGGCACGTCGTTCGGACCTGAAGCAGGTTACATGTCAATGATATGAAGAAGTCTTTACGGGAAATAGTTTTTTTCTGATGAATAAATTTGTTCTTCAAAAAAATATATATCCCTAATATACATCGAACATAGAAATAAATACATAAAATGTCGTATGGAATTTGACACTAACATTACAGCTCAGTTCAGTCAGCTGGGTATTGCTGTTACCTTTTATCGTTCTACCATGGTGGAGAGTGTATTAAGTTCGCCACGACCATACTTCACATTTTCTTGGTTAAAATTTGAAATTGGTTCATAGTACATTAAAGTTAGTTTTTTTTTTTTTTGACAGCCATAGGTGAGGAGTTTTAGCTGACGGCAATGCTGATCTTCACGCCATTTAAATGTCTTTACAAATAAATATATTTGCATAGTTTAATAACAATATTTCTTTGTTCTTTTCAAATTTACAGCAATGCAACATGAAAGACAAATCGTCCGGAAAGCATATAAATGAAGTCTATAGTAACGACAATGTAGTCTGACCGAATGGTAAGTAAAATGATAACTAAATGTGTAAATAGCTTAGGCACGTACTAAAATGAAGCCTAAATAGTTAAAATTGAAGACCACATGTTCATAAAGTTCATAATTAAAGTAAGGATAGGATAGACCAGCACTCTAATATTCTTGTTTCTTCGAGGATGTCCTTGTGGAATATTTTTTTTCTGTTCATTACGTATCCACAACAAATTTTCCTTGAAAAATAATGAATAACTTCCATTTTCTAATTTTCTTCTTTCCGTTTTCTTTAATTTTCATTACAGATCATCACGCTACTTACTAAAGACTGACATTTTTAAGCTTTTAAACGACAATATTTCCCAACACACATCATTTTTTCTTAAGTTTTCTTTCAAATTTTATTAACAACAAAAGCAACTTATTTAATATTCATAATATTAAAAAAAGATAAATACACAAAAAAAACGAAAAAATACAAAATATCGAGGCGAAACAAAAAATGTATGATCAGCTTATGGAATACAAAACAAACCGAATCGATTAAAAAGGATTTTAACCAAGCACACATCTACAAACAAGAACACAAACAACAAACGAACACCGCAAATCTAAAGATACAGGATTTAAATTTAAGTTGAGTTTATTTGAAAATGGAAAACGGAAATAAAATTCACTTACACAACAAAGTCACACATACACGCATGCAAACGAAACATGTGAGTGCAAAATTTAAAAATACGCGCCCACAAATAAAACTGCAACAAATTACAACAAACGAAAACAACAGCAACAACAACTACAACATAAAGTTACTATATAGAATGACAAAAACAGTAAACAACAACAATCCTGCCACAAATACCCCAAGCTCAGGCACCATACCGTTATGATGTTTGAGTCAAGTGGGGGGAAAACATGACAAAAAAAAAATATATAGAAAAACAATACCCGCAAACAAAACTCACTCACTCACCATGAGAAAGAAGAAATCAAGCAAAGCAGAAAGCCAGCCAGCCAGCATGCAGAGTATAAAATATGAAATATTGAAATGGTTTTTAAAATAGTTTTTAAATACAATAACAAAAAACGAAACAAAACAATACACAAACAACAAGAGCAACAATAACGAAAAGTAACGGTTTTAAATGAATAACAAAAGAGAGAACATATAACAAAACACCAATAACACAACAAAATGGATAGAACAAAAGGTGTACAATTTTACGTGTTTTTTCATGTTTTATTTCTGAATACAGTTGGCAATGAAATGCAAACAAAAAAAAAACGCATACATACATATTGTATTTTAAATAGTAAAAGAACAATGAAATCCTTTTTTATGTTTTATGTTAAAAAATGACAAGAATAATACAATATTACAATCCACTCAAAACCACCAATCATATATATAGTTACGAAAACTAATAAATTTAGTTTTTATTTTTATTATTATTATTATTTTAATATAAATACATATTTTTTCAAGTTTTTAAAGATGCATTTTAAGAAACAGTTATACAGCCTGCTTCTCTATGTCAATGAGAAAACCTAAGGCGAAAGAAAAATCAACACACTCCATTTTGTTTTTAAAATTTGTATTGTGTTTCGATAACTAAAGTTTCCATGTTTTCTTTCGCATACATTTTCATTTTGACAAGTAATTGAATAGGTTGTAGTTGTTTTCAATATGTTTTTATTTTTTTTTATAGTTATATCCATATGTATTATTGAAATAGCAAAACTAAAGAAAAAACGCATGGACCCGAGAACTGTATTAAAATAATACATTGTCTTTTAATAGATAAAGTGTAAAAATTTTAACTCAGCCTAACCTGTTTAAGTCTATCTTGGCAAAAAAAAAAACTTTTGCTTAGGTAAAATTAAATGATAAAAAGTAAAAACCAAAATTGAAACAAATTCTGAAGCGAATAAGAGAAAAATTTCAGAAAAAAAATTCGACCCAGGTTAATGATTTGAGGGAAATAACACATTTTTTATCATAGCATATATTGAACAATTGCTACAACTATATGGTTTTTGATGAGAGAGGTACTAGGAACGAAATATCCTTCCTATAATAATCTATTTTTCTTTCCAAGGGGAGGATGGTATAGATAATAATTAGAAAAATGATAATTTCGGTAAAAACAAGTGAGCAAAGTCTATAGTGGGGACGGGGAGACTATGCGATACCCTGTCCACAAACTTATCGATCTATACAATGATTAAAAAACAATGGAAACATGGGATGCATTACCGACTTTTGCGAGAATTTCGGCGTTTGACCTATGCCAATTTACTTTGAATCAATGTAAAGGAGATCTTTTCTTGTTCCATTCACAGGCTTTTCTTTTGGAATATTACTACTATAAGCGGAGATATCCTCATAAGTATAAAACGTTGAATTTTCTCCACATAAGTTCTTCCCCATTCCGATCCAGAATATTATCCGACCAGTCACCAACCTCAATAGGCTTCCTTTTCTCTGGTTCTTTTATACCCTCCACAATAAAATATTCTGAAATAAAATGGAATTATTAATTTCCTGCTAGATGCAGAAATTGTTCGACCACGCACACCCCCAAATGCCTAAATTAGGTCAAACAAGTAAGAACGTATCATTCAGCTGTGCTGACAGAGAAAAAGAAGAAAACCAAAACAAACACTATAATTATGCCGTATATAAAATATATTGATTTTGTACCATGAGTTTGCTTTAAAAATAACCAAACTTCTTCACAAAGGACTCGAAATATTAAACTCCGTTAAACTAAGGGTAAGGTCACATTAGGCAAATATTTGCTCCAGCGACAGTCAGTGTGCGCTTTCTGAGAGCAAGTGAGCATAAATCAATGCATTATTAACGCTCACTTGCGCTCAGTAAAAGCACACTGCCTGGCGCTGGAGCAAATATTTGCATAATGTGACCCTACCTTAAGTTTGGAAGAAATTTTCGTTCACACCATTTTTATACCCTCAGCATTTATGCTAACGAGGGTATATACACTTTCATACGGGCAAAATGTGTCTCATCGAAATAATGGTTTTAGACCCCAAGAATGTTTAGACGAAATGTGTTTCAGACAATTTGGAGTTGATTTAGCCATGTCCGTCCGTCTGTCTGTCTGTCTGGCTGGAGCGCACGATAACTCTCGAACGGATAAACCGATTCGGTCCAAAATTTGGCTTTCGTAATATTTTGTCCAAACTTAGTTTAAGTTCGAAGATGGGTTATCTCCGTCCACTCCTTCCGGTACCTCCCCCACAAAAGTTCGAAAATGTTTGGAAAATTTGTGCGCCCGATAACTCTTGAAGGGAGTAACCGATTTGGTTCATACTTTGCACATCGTGATATGTCTACTAGACTTAGATGAGGTTTCAATATGGACTATATCGGTCCACTCCTTCGGGTACCTCCCACACAAAATTTCGTAAAAAGTTCAGTTTAGAACCAGGTCTCGAATAGCTTTGATTTGTTGTAGCAACTTGTATTTACTGTCCCCCATACGACGGTAAAAGTTTCATCAGGGGCAAGTCCATACTTCCTGAGAAAATAGCCTGAAAGGTGCACAAAAACCCTATGACTCCGTCTGTAGTGGTTGAAGCGCAAGATAACTCTCGAGCGGATCTGCCTATTCTGTCCAAATTTTGGCTTTTGTATTATTTTGTCCAAACTTAGTTTAAGTTCCAAGATAAGCCATATCGGTCCACTACTTCAGGTACCTCCCCCACAAAAGTTTAAAATTGTTCGCAAAAATTGTGTGCACGATAATTCTTGATGGGAGAATTGGTCAATACCTTACAAATCCTAATATATCTACCGGGTATACATCAGGTTCGAATATGGGCTATATTTCTCCACACCTTCGGGTACCTCCCACACACAATTTTGGATAAATTCACTTTAAGACCTGCTCTGGAATCACTTTGATTTTTGTTAAAGCAACCTGCATTCACTGCCTCAATTAAGACAGTAAAAGTTTTTTCAGGGGCAAGTCCATCTTTCTTAGGAAAACCGTCCGAAAGGTGTAAAAAATCCCTATGTCACCATATGTGGCGGTCGGAGAGCACGATAACTCTCGAACTGTTGAACCGATTTGATCCAACATTTGGTCTTCGTCGTATTATATCCAAACATAGTTTCATGGGGCAATACCGGTCCACAACTTCCGGTACTTCTCCCCGATATTTAAAACATGTAGCTAAACTGCTTTGACGATATCACTTGAATGGGGCAACCAATTTGGTCCAAACTTTGGATCTCCTAATATTTTGTCAAAATTTAGTTTAACTTCTAAAATTGCCCATATCGGTCCTCCCTAAGGGTACTTCCAACACAAAAGTTCAACATTTGGGCCTTAGTGCAGTAAATTCTTAATCCACATTATTGTCGGCAAGTTCAAATGTCCAAAAAGGGTCACAAAATTCTGAAGAGACCTTTAATACATTCGATCTGTCCGTAGGTGAAAGTTTCACTTCACATTGGCTGAGGGTATATATCTGTCGGCAAAGCCGACTGACACTTTTTTACTTGTTCAGAAAAATGTTGATCTTTTGTGGGGGAGGTACCCGACTTTGAGGATCGATATGGGCCATCTTCGAACTTAAACTAAGTTTAGGCAAAATACCATACCCAAAATTTGTTTCTAATCCGTTAATCCAGCCTGCCAGCTAGGCAGACGTACGGGCATTGCTAAATCGACTCCAAATTGTCTGAAATGGAGTTCGCGCAACCCATTTGGTGTCTAATACCATTATTTCGATGAGGCACATTTTGCCCTTTCGAAAGTGTATATACCCTCGTTAGCATAAATGCTGAGGGTATAAAAATGTGTGACCCCAGGTGAAAGGTACCACCTACGGGCCTATATCAAGGTGTGGACCTCTCTTTACAATTGTTGATGGAAAATTTTTATAACTGCAGGGAATCTCAAAAGTAAAATTACGGGTAGTTCCGTCAAACAATGCAGCAAAGACCCTCAAAGTACCGAAAACCGGGAGGTACCGTTATAGGGGGCTATACAAAAACATGGACCTATGTTGACGATTTTTGGTGAAGAAGTTTCGTGACAGCTGAGAACCTCTAGTGCCAAATTACAGCTAGTTCGGTTAAAAATTGTAGCTAAAATCCTCAAAATACCGAAGATCGGGGTGTACCGTTATGTGGGATGTACCAAAACATGGTACTATTTTGACGATTTTTTGTGGAGAAGTTTCTAGACCACTTACAACTTCAAGTGTCAATTTAGAGCTGGTTCGGTGAAAAAATTTAGCTACAATCCCCAAAATGCCTTAAATCTGGAGGTACAGTTAAATGGGGACTATATCAAAACGTGGACCTACCTTAGTAATTTTCAGTATAGAAGTTTTTTTGTTGTCACTGGGAACGTCAAGTGTCAAATTTCAGCTAATTCGGTCAGAAAAAAGCCTCAAAATATCTTAAATCGATTGTATCGTTATTATAGTCTATATCCAAACGTGCACATATATTGAAAATTTTTACTGGAGGCATTTTTTGGTCACTGGGAACCTCAAATGTCAAATTTCAGCTAATTCGGTCAGAAAATGTAGCTAAAAGTCTTAAAATACCTTAAATCGGGAGGTACCGTAGGGATGGGGGATTGCTATATCAAAACTGGACCTATCTTGGCAATTTTTATTGGAGAAGACGGAGAACCTCAAAAATTGAATTTCAGCTAATTCGGTCAGAAAATTTAGCTAAAAGCCCCAAAATACCTTAAATCGGGAGGTACCGTTATAAGGGGCTATACCCACACGTGGACTTGGAAAACCTCAAGCGTCAAAGTACAGATAATTCGGTCAGAAAATGTAGTTAAAGTCCCAAAATACGTTAAAACGGCAGGTACCGTTATATGGACCTATCTTGGCAATTTTTAGTGGAGAAATGTTTTGGTCATTGGGAACCTCAAATGTCAGATTTCACCTAATTCGGTCAGAAAATGTAGCTAAAGGCCTCAAAATACTTTAAATCGTTAGCTACTGTTATATGGGGGCAACACCAAACGTGGTCATTGAGAACCTCAAATGTCAAATTTCACCTATTTCGGCCAAAAATGTAGCTAAAAGGCCCAAACGAGGACCTATCTTAGCATTTCGGTCAAAATGTAGCTAAAAGCATCAACATACTTTAAATCAGGAGATACCATTAAATGGGGCCTATACCAAATAATACCTTAAATCGGGAGATATCGTTATATGGGCGCTATAACAAAATGTGGACCTATCTTGACAAATTTTAGTGGAGAAATAGAAAAGTGAACTCGGCTGCAAATTTTTACTCTTTTATCTCAATTATTGCTAACGCTAGAGTGATTACAACCGACGGACACGTCTAGATCGCCTTAGCAGGTAGTATAACCTAGTGTTATACAATGCAATAGGGAGTTTTTAGTATTTATTTCAAAAGGTTCCGGATAGATATTTGTAGTCTGTTTTTTTTTTAACATGTGTGTTAAGCTAGGGTCACATTAAGCAAATATTTGCTCCAACGACCGGCAGTATGCCCTTACTGAGAGCAAGTGAGCATAAATTTCGATGTATTATTTCCGCTCATTTGCTCTCAGCAAACGCACTCTGCCGGTCGATAGACCAAATATTTGCCTAATTTGACCTTAGCTTTAGGCTTTTTGGCACTGAGCGCCTCATATATACTTTAGATGGTCGCAAATGATTATTTCGATGTGTTAAAACAGAAAAACAAATTTAATATACACTCCACATTATGGTGGAGAGTATAACAAAATGTTTTTTTTATAATTGCTCTGTTCCACTATTTTTGAAATATTATTCTAATGTTTTGTGAAATAATGCCATTTTTTTCATTTGTAAATTTAAAAGAAATTTCAAAAATAGTTCTTGTACAGAGCAAATTATAGTTTTCAGCCTCCACATTTGGTATGCGTTTACTGGACTCATAAAGTTATAATATCCCAACTGGAAACAGTAATAATTAAAACTGCACCAAAAAATCATATTAGAAAAATGTATACAAAATTGATTTATTTATCGAAGCATGGAAAGTAGGGCCCTGGCGCCTCTGTGACGTAAAATTATGCTTTTCAACTTCCACAATTTGTGAGCGCATGCTGGAGGTCTTGCTAGGTGATATCAACACTTGGTATTATCTTTTTTCTATTTAAGATTCTTCTGGGGAAATAGCAAATATTCCCATAAAGCTGAATTTTGGTGGAGAGCCAGGGTTTGCTTTTAGAAGCAATGTTCTAGAAGTCCCCATCGATCCCATGTATGCACAAAAAGATATTTTTGCCATTTCATTGTTAATTTTGACTGGACTATTGTACAAAAAATTCAACCGATTTTACAAAAAAAATCTGCTAGGGTAATTTACATAACAAGACGTAGAGGAGGCCAAGCGAAAAACTGCCACCATGTGTAAAACATTGTTTGCTATTGAAAGCCTATGGGTTGTGCCTCTTAAGGTCATTATGTAGAGTCAAAAAATTTCTTAGCGATTCGAAATTCATACCCGAAACCCTTCTGATAGAATTCATAGCTTTACAGAGGAGAAGGCAAGAATATATGTTATATTAAAATCCATTACCATCCCCCTTTCACTTTCCTTATGTATTTACAAATTTATTTTTCATGAAATTAATTTTATTTTATTTTATACAAATCTAATCAAGAGATATTTTCTTTTCACATTTCTATCAAAACATTAACCTGTGTCACTTTATTAAGTTACATTTAATGCAACTATGTACATATTAATATTAAAATAAAAAATATATAAAATGCTAAATATTGTTTAATTTAAATTTAAAAAAAAAATCCTATAGCAACCACAAATGCTTATTTTAAAACATTCATTACTATTATTTTTTTTTCATTTTATGTTTCTAGCTGAAAACAAATTGTTTAATTTAAGTTTTTTTTATATAATTAAAATATAACTCTAAAAGCGCTGTAAAAATAAAATAAAGAAAACAAATAAATAAACTCACACAAACTGTAAACCCTTTCAGATATTAAGAATAAAAAGGATATTTTTTATAAAAAGCAACAAACACAACAAAAAATCTAAACATAACAAATCTCTATAGTAATTAAGCTCTATTTTAGTTTAGTTATATTGATAAATTACAAAACACAAAAACAAAAACACAAAACCTATGCTAAATATCAGATATAAGGCCACAAAAGAAAAAACAAACAACAACAAGAACAAAACAAACCAATTAATTTAGTAAAAAGTTATATTCTAAAAATAAAATGCATAATGCAACAATGTAAATATTTGTAAAATACTATTAAATAAATACTTTAAAGAATAATAAAAGAGAAACACAAAAAAAAAGAATTTCATGTTATTATTTTTACTAATTAAAATATATTTATTCTACGAACAAAATAGTTGAACAAGTTTTTCTGTTAGGTTTTTTTGTTCAATTTGATTTGATAACATTTTAATGACAAAAGCAAACAGCCTGCTTAAAACCAATACAGATGATGGCAAGTATGAATGGCAGTTTATAACATTTCAATATACATAGGTTTGGATCTAAGGTTTTGTTATTAGATTTGGTTAATTAACTGACGATAGTTGGTGAGTTCTTTTATTATTTTGTCATGATGCAGCATCGTTCTAAGTACATATGTCGTGGCTTTTGGTGTCACGAATTTTCGCCATATGTATATTTTGTTCTTTGTAGCCCACCAGCCAAAAAATTACTTTTTGGAAGCTAATTTTCAAAAAATTATCTATTATTATCTGTTTCGTGAAGGAAAGGCGGGCCTATGCGCCGCCAACTGGTCGCCGCCCACGAATGTAAGAATGTGTGGTTTCCACCCTGATCCCATGGTTAGCATAACAGTTTTTCTTGGTGCCAAAAACCCCTCAGCGTACATATTCTGAGTACTTTTCAGTCATGTAAAACTTCTCTACACTTAGACTCGACGATATATTTGAGCTAAATATGGAATATGGCTGAGATGTACTGCAATATATTTAAAGTTTGTTTAAAAAAAAATGAGAAAGGTAAGTTCAAATGCCACGCAACTACAGAAAACATTTATTGTGGTTGGTTTAATTTCCAGTGCATATAATTGATTTAGTTCAAAAAAATTAATATCAGTGTTCTTCTTGAAAAGGTCAGTTTCACGATTTTGGTTGGAAACCGCAAGTCCTATCGAAATGGGACTAAAGCAAATTGGAATAAAGATATGAAAATTCTCTACAAGATTGACTTTTATATTTATATATCTTCATACGTTTTACCGTTATTGAGATATAGAAGTTTAAATTAGTACAATGGATTGACTGTATCGCCTCCTTATAAAACAATGTCATGACTGCAATTTCCCAACTTAAACTTATATATCTCAAAAATGGTACAATCTAGGAAAAAATACGAAATCCAATTTTGTGGAGAATTTTCGCAGCTACAACGTATTCTTTGGTCCCATTTCGATAGAACTTGCGGTTTCCAAGCAAAATCGCGAAAACCTAAAAAAAACCTAAAAATGTGAACTTTGATCGCGATTTATTAAAAAATTCATCCAGCGATTTTTTCTTGTTTTTGGATTTTTCTCATCTATAAACATTGCTGTTTCAGAATCCGCAAAAACTTCCCTGGTATTTTTATTTAAAGTTAATGTGCACTCTGCATAAAAGTGTAATGTAAAGAGGCAATACAGTCAATCCATTGTCCTAAATTGAACTTCTATATCTCAATAACGGTAAAAAGTATGAAGATATCGGGAAAGTTAATCTTGTAGAGAATTTTCATAGCTAAAACATTTGCTTTAGACAAATTTCGATAGGACTTGAGGTTTCCAAGCAAAATCGTGAAAACCTAAAAACTCTTAAAAATGTCTACTTGAATCGCGATTTATTTAAAAAGCGCTCCGATTTTTTTTTGTTTTTTGAATTTTCTAATCTATGAACATTGTAGTTTCACAATCCGCCAAAACTTCCCAGGTGTAAACACCTTCCATTCAAAATTTGGTTCCAGAGCTCCGTGACTACAAATCCTAGGGTTGTGTGTTCAACGCTCAACCGTTTGCCCGCGAGGTTTTTGTTGACAAAATAAAAAACAGATGGTGGTGCACATGTTAGCATATAAACAACAGTGTGTAGTGTGTTCGGCTACAAACCTGAAGTTCGAATGATCAAATCCAACAGGGAGCGAAATAAAATAAAAATAAATATAATTTTTTAGCTTATTTTTCAACGTCTAGTGGCAACAAAATAACTAGTTATGCTAGTGGTCATAGAATACTTAGAAAATAATTGCGACATGCCCTTGTTAAAATAATGGGTTAGTAGGTGGTTTTTAAGCAGTTACCACTACCAAAAGTACTATAAAAACTCATTATTTAGGAAGGATTTTATTTTGCTGGGTAGGGTCTACATTTTAAGAGATCTTCCGTTAGATAATACCTCCCGATTTCACATATTTCCCAGAATTCAGTTTTCTGAATTTTTAAGCAGAAAGAGATAGGGTCTTGAGATCTCATGGCAAAGAACATTTCCTTGAAGATAGATATCTGAGAACAATGCCGACGTTTATACGCAGAACAGAATAATCCTCTTTTGAATTAGGTTCTCAATATAAGATCGAAAACAATTTCAGAGTATTACATTCAGGATTCAATTTGACAACAAAATTTGAGCGGTAAGTACTGTCATCGATGTAATTATGAACATTAATATTTCACACTTAATGCACTACTAAAGGCTTTAGTAACATAGTGGACGCCTATATTTATATAAATGATACCCTACACTATTTTTGAACATTAAGGACGGGTGATTTGAAATCCTACTCACTTCCTTCGAATGCTTCTGTTCTGTTCCATAAGCACAACTAAGAGTAGATATATCCAAACGCACCGAGTAAAGTAGAAGACTTTACTTTTCTAGTTTGTGATGTCATATTTAGTGATACCATCTTCAACATGGCATTTAAACCAGAATTTTGGCCTTCTCTTTGGCCATATACCGTAAAATGGCTCGTATTTATATGCATTTATGACGGAAGCATCTTTATCCATTCTGTTGACATGGCTCATGGCCAACGCAATCGTTCTAGTTTGATACGTTTAGTATATCAATGTCGGTCGGCTGTACAGCTCGTGGTTCATAAGACGATTTTCCTGACAAACGATCGTAACCGATTGTTAATTTCTAAATGAGATAGTATATATATTGAAACTAAGGAAACCAAACAAATAGGTCAAAAATATTTGTTTTTGGAATTACATGGGTAAAAATGTATATTTTTATACCCTCAGCATTTATGCTAACGAGGGTATATGGGAAATGTTGCCAATTATTTCATATTCCATTTCCAACAAATTGATTTTTTTTCTTTTCGCGCTACATTAGCGATTTTTGGTACATAGGTGAAGAAAAAGTTCCCCAGTACAAATCCGCTCGCGAGCAAATTTTTGGATGTTGCGGACAAATGTTATCGTGGTTTTACTTCTGCTTTTAAGAAGAAATTATTATGAAAACGCTAATTATTTTATTGAGCACAATTGTCACAAAAAAGTTATCACGAAGTGACGTCATTAAGTAGATTGCATAATATTTGTAAAATGTTACTCAGCATTCGCGGAATTTACAAAAAAATGACAAAATCTTAAAAAATAACAGTTTTAAATACAGACTCCACGGGGAATCAATTGAGACCAAACCTATAATCATCGGGATAGTAGTTAGGATATATAGCCAAAATAAGCACATATTTGTGTTACAAAAAACAAATTTTGGTTTGGAATAATAGTTGTCACATGCATTCTAGAGTTGAAAATATTGGACAAATTCTATGGGAGTACTTCTTTTATTTTTCTTGAAACTCCCAAGAAAATGGGCGGATTTTGCGTTATCTACATTCACATAGAAGGTTTCCCATTGAGGAAAGTTATCGGGTTGCTGAAATAAATCATTAGACTTCTTAAACGGAAATAGAGTTCAAATAAACCGCTTTAATTTATATACATTATTAAAATATGTGTAAATCGCGTAATTATCAAAATCGTTTTGTCCGCATGTGATTTTCATGTACAGCAAGACCATATCTTTTAATTTGTATATATTTTTCGAAATATAATATGGACGCTAAGATGTAGCATCGGCTGCATCTTAGCATTAAAAAACCTATAAAACATCGCTAATTTGCGCAAAGTTCATACAATTTCGTTCCGCATCCGGTTTTAGTGTCATCATGAAAATCTGCATCGATATATACCTATTTCAAGGCAATCAGTCAAGAACCGTGGATGTAGCATCACACACTATTTTTGGGATAAAATGAATGTAGTTCCCTTATCAGTGAAGTTTTTAAATCTCTGTTTCCGCAAAAAAGAAGATGCTGCACTTGTTTTTTCATAGTAGTGCAAGCGGCCGACAGAATACGCGATATTTTCAAAAACAATATTTGGTGATTTTCCTACCTTGGAATTTCTCCTATCTCGCGTTTTAGTAGATGGATTTTAACGAATAATGATTTATTAGATCCGCAACGTAAAAATCCAAAATTTGCAATCATGCACGAGTAAATCGAATGCCAATTGTACAAATTAGACCCAAAATATATGATTTCTAGAAATTTGTTCGCACAAAATTTTCGTATTTGGATACAGATTTCTCTGAAGCTGTGTAGGCTACATTCACGACACATACAGTGGTGTGAAAAATAATAAGGACAGTGACATTCACAACTTTTGGTCGCTCCTAAAATGTGTAAAATGGAAGAATTTGCGATGGAAATGTATTGCAATAAGAAATCCCGTTACGATTTTGTTTTCTTTCTGTTTAGTTTTTATAAAAAACAAATATTTTTCGTAAAATCCGTGATTTCTGCTGTGAAAAATAATAAGGACAGTTTTTCGTTTTAGTAAAAATAAATTGATATTATTTTTTTGTGATTCTTTCCTGTAAGTAAAAGTTTAAAATGAATTAATTTCTATTCATTAAATGTTAAATCTACCGGTATTTTTTAGTTTTTCTTTGCAAATATGGGTAAAAATACGCATTGTTATCACGCTACTCGAGAAATCATTAAATGTTTACATAGAGAAGGAAATTCATACAGAAAAATTACAGAAAAATATTAGAATCTTTAAAAACAATGCAGCTAAGTGAACTTCAAAGATAAAAGTCGTAGCAGAAATTCAAAAATTGCACCGGTAATAATAAATGCGTTATTCGATGATCAAAAAAGATCCTTTTACCACATCTTTACAAATAAAAAAACTACTTAAATATTAATTTTGACGCATCAACAACTCCTAAAACACTCTGTGATGGCCACATTAGAGCTTACAGTGTCAGAAAAGTATCATTTTAATCGAAAAATTATACACTTCCCACGTAGTGGTGTAGGGTATAAAAATATTCAGCAAATAATACAGGTTGCTAGAAATCACATCGCTTGGTTTAAGAAAAATTGCGTACCATTCTTTGTTCTGATGAAACCAAATATATTTTTTTGTTCCGATAGAGGAGTTTATCAGGGTTGAAGACCTAAAAATCAATAATATAACCCAAAATATACTCTGAAGGCGGCTAAATATGGCAGAGGTAACAGCATGGTGTGGGGCTCATTTTCTTACTATGCTGTGGGGTCTCTATACAGTATTCAAAGTGTTTTTGAAATCACCAGATTACATTGAAATTTTGAAAAATATAATTCTTCCGTATGCTGAAGGGGGTATGCCTCTCAAATGCGTCTTCAGCAAGGTTAATGACCCAAAAATGACGGCAAAATGAAAAAAGGTGTTCCAGGATAATTAAGTTAAGTTGTTAGAATGGCCCATACTATTCCTTGATTTGAACCCGATTGAAAAATGTTGTAGAATGAAGTTAAAAAATCAAGCAGGGGAAAGTGTCCATCAAATTATGGCGACCTTTGGCAACTTATACTGGTTGCGTAGGACGCGATACCAGTAGAGAAGTGCCAAAATTTAGTCGACTCGATGCCGAGACGATGCGCTTCCGTTTTAGAAAACAAAGGATCGTCTACAAAGTATTAATGACACTGAAACACTTTATCTACCATTATTTAGTAAAAACCTGCATTAATTTCTTTCAAGTTTGGTCCTTATTAAAAGATGTCATGAAGTGTCCTTATTATTTTTCACACACCAAACTACGACAATTCGCATAAAATATAAGAGATAAATAAAATATGGTTACAAGCAAACAAAATATTTTTATAATACTTTTCTTAACATTTTAAGAAAACAATAAAATTTATAAACTAATGTAATTTTCACTTTTTTAGTCAGTTTTCAATGTAATCTTGGTTATGGATTGAAGTGTCCTTATTATTTTTCACACCACTGTATATCAAATAAATCAGAATCGTGAGTTCTTCATTCCTATATACGATTTTTTGAAAAACCTGTTTGCGGAACGAAATTATAAAAAATTTCAAAAACACTTAAAATCTGGCTTCAAAATGTCAGCATCATTTAATGGTAGACGCAGATCAAATTTTGAAAAGTTATACATTGGTGGGATGATCCTTATTTAGTTGGCTTCTACTTTCAATTTGACAGGAAAATCGGGAAAAATGTGGTTTAATCACAAATCGAGTGAAAACAAAAAATTAACGTTGACTTCAACCCATTTTTACACATTTTTTAACATAAATATAGCCACAGCTTCCACGCAAATCAACTTTGAATGCCAATATTTTTTGCCAAGTCTAAAAACATTTCATTTTATACAAAAGCATTTAAATTGTACAATATACAACCACTATTCGCGAGTTATAAAGGGGTAAACTTTGGCTTCAACGATGTTAAATTTTCCATAATATTGCCCATATACACTTTCATACGGGCAAAATGTGCTTCATCGAAATAATGGTTTTAGACCCCAAGTATGTTTGGACGAAATGTGTTTCAGACAATTTGGAGTTGATTTAGCCGTGTCCGTCCGTCTGTCTGTCTGGCTGGAGCGCACGATAACTCTCGAACAGATCAACCGATTCGGTCCAAAATTTGGCTTTCGTAATATTTTGCCCAATCTTAGTTTAAGTTTGAAAATGGGTTATATCGGTCCCCTCCTTCCGGTACCTCCCTCACAAAAGTTCGCAAATGTTCGGAAAATTTGTGCGCACGATAACTCTTGAAGGGAGTAACCGATTTGGCCCATACTTTGTACATAGTGAAATGTCTACCAGACTTAGATACTTTGCACATCCTAATATATCTACCAGTTATAGATCACGTTCGAATATGGACAATATTTGTCTACTCCTTCTGGTACCTACCACACAAAATTTCGGATAAGTTCACTTTAAGACCTGCTCTCGAATCACTTTGATTTTTGTTGAAGCGATTAGCATTCGCTACCTCCATTACGACGGTAAAAGTTTGTCAGGGGCAAGTCCATATTTCTTGGGAAAACAGCTTGAAAGGTGTAAAAAACCCTATGTCACCATATGTGGTGGCCATGATAACTCTCGAACTGTTCTACCGATTTGGTCAAACATTTGGTCTTCGTCATATTTTATCCAAACATAGTTTCTTGGGGCAATACCGGCCCACAACTTTCGGTACTTCTCCCCAATATTTAAAAAATGTCACTAAAATGCTAGGACGATATCGCTTGAATGGGGCAACCAATTTGGTCCAAACTTTGGATCTCCTAATATTTTGTCAAAATTTAGTTTAACTCCTAAAATGGCCCATATCGGTCCTCCCTAAGGGTATCTCCCCCACAAAAGTTCAACATTTATGTCTTAGTGCAGTTAATTCCTATTCCACATTTTTTCGGCAAGTTCAAATGTTCAAAAAGGGCCACAAAATTCTGAAGAGACCCTAAATACATTCGATCTGTCCGTAGATGAAAGTTTCACTTCACATTGGCTGAGGGTATATCTCTGTCGGCAAAGTCGACTGACATTTTTTTACTTGTTTCAGAAAAGATCTATAGACGCAACCTTTCTCTCAGAAAGGGTCTACAGACGCACTTTTTCTTTAAGAAAAGGTCTATAGACGCACCCTTTCTTCCAAAAAGGGTCTATAGATGCACCCTTTCATTAAGAAAGGGTCTATAGATGCACCCTTTCTTTAAAAAAGGGTCTATAGACGCACCCTTTCTTTCAGAAATGGTCTACAGACGCACCCTTTCTTTCAGAAAGGGTCTATAAAAGCACGCTTTCTTTCAGACCCCAGATAGTTTATTTTCCAATATAAGCATTAAATCACATAGAACAATCCTAATATCGTGGCCCCCAGGGCAGCAGTCATATACTCTATCCTTGGTGTTGTCATCTTTGTTTTCTTTTTTTCGCCATGAGGTTTCTTTTTGAAACGTTTGAGCAATTATGTATATTCTTCAAACAGAAAAGTCTAAACTATTTGAACAGTTGAGGAGGAGGCACCAGAAGGAGAGAATAAATTTATTTCATTTCGTTAAACAAATTTTTTAAACATAAATCACACATTTTAATGTTTAACTAAAGTAGCTATTTTCATTTTCGTTTAGCAATACTCGCCTTTTACTTTCATAATTTGCCAAATTATGCTTATATTAAAACTTTGTACATTCTTCCTTGCCATCATCTTTTGAAACGCTTGTAAATTTAACTAGGCTTTAGTTTGTTTTCGAAACATTCGCAATAAGCAATATTTAGAGGAGACTTAGAATAAAATAATAAATATAAAAAATTAAATTAAAAATTTAAACACATTTTGTAAATATTAAAAAATTATAAGGTAAGTGATAACAAAATTATTTAAACTGTTTATATTGTAATGTTTTCTTATACATAATTTAAAATACACAAACGATTAAATAAACACCAGCGAAAATAAATTGCTTTGCATAAGGAAAACTTAAACGCTTCAATAGCATTTGTATAATAAAAAAACTTATATAATAAACTAATAACTTTTATTTTCATTTTCTGACTATAATTATAATATTTTATAGTGAATTCATGACGTCGCTAATTTTCATTTCAAGGGAAAAATACAAGAAATACAAAAAATGATGTCATCATTATTATTTTTTTGCAAAAAACCAGTATACTTCATGGCAGCTCTATTCTTAATGAATTATTTTTTATCTTATTCAGAGTGTATATGGGGATTTCTAAGTGAAATCGGACACTTTTTCAAAATTAAATTTTTGATTTCCTTAATTTTTTGCTGCAAAACAGTTTTGCATATTGTCATATTTTTTTGACCAAAGGTTCAAGAAATATCGCGTCTTGAAAAAGTCGAATTCTTTAAAAACTATGTACAATAAGAGCTCATAACTTCTTCTATATGGGTCCAAATAGAATAAATCCGATCATCAAGCTTAACTCTAAACGAGAAAATTAATAAAAAATCATTAAAAATGATGTTCGCCCTTACAGGCAATATTTCAAAAAATAAAAAACAGGCTGAGCCCTGCTGGGATTTGAACCCACGACCTTGAAAACATATCAAAAAAATGTTGTCACGGCGTGTTAGCGTTCAAAGCCAAAACTCATAACTTCAAAGGCAGCGCAAAAAAAGCGTTTGTCGTGAAGAAAATACATTTCTGTGGCCAAGTATCCGCGTAAATGTACAAAAACACATTTGCATTTGAAAAACGATAAGTTCTAGGACAGAGAAGCCATTTCATAGTCGATACGTCCGAAGATTTGCTTTACCACCAATGAAACCAGGTTACGTAATTTGGTGATTATGTGGGTTCGAGTCCTTGGCTTTCCTTTTTCACTTGCAAATAATTTCCGATCATCAAGCTTAACTCTAAACGAGAAAATTAATAAAAAATCAGAAAAAATCTTTTTATTTGAAATCATTTTTCATTTTTAATATTAATTTTCATTTATTTTTTTGTTGGAATCGAGCTAAATGACCAATGATGCAAGTGAAAAAGGAAAGCCGGAGATTCGAACCCATATAACCACCACTATGTGAAATGCTTGTTTCGCCTTTGGCAGAGGCTCTTCAGACATATCGGCTGTGGAGCAGCTTCTGTCATCGAACTTTTCTTCTTTCAAATGCATTTTTTTGTTGTTTTTTACAACAACAATGGATATTTGCCCATTTATTTGTACTTTCATGACAAACGCTTAGCGTTGCCTTTGAAAGTAATGAATTTGGCTCTGAACCCTAACACGACGTGACAACACATTTTTTCTTGTGGTTTTCAAGGACTTGGGTTCAAACCCCAGCCTGGCTCAGCTGATTTTATTTATTCGAAAATTTTGCCTTTTTAGTGCGAAGATCATTTTTAATATTAATTTTTATTTAATTTCTCCTTGGAATCGAGCTTAATGACCAATAATGCAGATGAAAAAGGAAAGCCTAAGATTCGTATTTTTTTTGTTTATTATCTATCTAATAAAAAATATAAAAAATTTTGCAAGTGGTATTGGATGTAATTGTCGCAATTAAATATTTAAAATCAATTTTTATCAATGATTGCATTCTTCGATTTTCTTAAAATTGTTGGTATTAAACTACGATCAACTACGAAAATTTTAAGTTCTATTTGGTAGTGGGATTGGAATAATTACTATTTCTTCTTAATCTTTTAAAAGTTGCCAATATAATTTGTCCTTTATACCAATGTGAAACATTTGTTATTTAACCATAAAAGTAATTTTTTGCAACATTGGTTTATTGCTTCCCAGCAAAAATACTCATTACAAATTGGCCTACTTTCTCATTATTTTAACATGGACATGTCATAGGGAGTAAGTACTTACTTTTTGGCCACTAAAAACTAGATAAATAAGTAGTTACTCCCTGGTTACTTCAAGTCGTAACTACTTATTTAAGTACTTATTTATTTACTTTTAAGTGCCAAAAAATAAGTACTTACTCCCTATGACATGCCCGTGTTAAAATAATGAGAAAGTAGGCCAATTTGTAATGAGTATTTTTGCTGGGTTTATTTAGGAATTTAGCTTAAACTAAGTAAAAACGGATTTATTTTTCGATTTTGAAAATGGATTAGCAATTTTTATACCAGCCGGAAAATAAACTAACTAAACTGATGATAAAGTAACTACAGTTCGGAAGTTATATGACTGGGCGTCCGAGTCAAATAATCTACCAAATATTAAAGTGATATATCCTTCCGAAGATCATTATTTAAATACGGAAGAAGATTTGAATTTGACATATCTAATGGTTTAACAAAAAACTTAATACAGTAATACCAACTAATGCTGGTAGACTAATTGCTAAACTATTCTTAAAATCGTCAAATGAATAAGTTTTTGTGATGTTTAAGATAAATTCGTAAATAAAACAACAGAACAAATGTTAATAAATGCAACGTATTAAGTATACCCCACACCACTATGTGGGGAGGGTATTATAACTTGGTTTTACCCAAAAAGTTTGTAACGCATCGAAATAATGGTCGCTGACCCATACTTGTGGTAGATGGAAGGTTGTTGTAGATGGTCAAACAACGAAGATATCGAAATAGCCGCTAATATAACACAACATTTCATTTTTGCGATTTTAATAATAATGGCGAATATCACAGCTTCGGTTGGGAACTTTCCAAAAACAAAGCCCCACTATGAAAGTAGAAAATCCCATCTTTGCAACGATGCAAAGTAGGTGGCCAAATAACGGAGATATTGCAATAGTCAGAAATACATCCTATTTTCCATTTTATCTAAATCACGCAACAGGGCGCACATTTGATCGGATCATCAAGAACTTTTGGTGGTTAATAGGGGTCCAGGAGGGTAAGAAGAATTCTGATTTTGGTGATGGTCGGATACTATTCGTTTTTTTTTTTCAAAACAAATATCTCAGCTTCTATAAGGGGTATGTATACCCAAAGCAAAACCTGGCAATGAAAGTAGAAAATATCACCTTTCTTTAGTTGTAAAGTAGGTTGTCGAGGTGGTTAAACAACGAATATATCGCAATGAAACCCAGTCGGTAATGAAACCCAGCTTTTAATTTATGAGACCTTAACTATAATGACGTATATCACAGCTCTGGATAGGTACCTTCCAAAAGTAAAGCATGGTTATGAAAGTAGAAATACCGTCTTTGCAATGATGCAAAGTAGGTTGGCGTAGGTGGCCAATTTTTCCACTTTTTATACCCTCAGCATTTATGCTAACGAGGGTATATACACTTTCATACGGGCAAAATGTGTCTCATCGAAATAATGGTTTTAGACCCCAAATATGTTTGGACGAAATATGTTTCAGAATATTTGGAGTCGATTTAGTAACGTCCGTCCGTCTGTCTGTCTGGCTGGCTGGTGCGCACGATAACTCTCGAACGGATGAACCGATTTGGTTCAAAATTTGGCTTTCGCAATTTTTTGTCCAATCTTAGTTTAAGTTCGAAGATGTGTTATATCGGTCCACTCCTTCCGTTACCTCCCCCACAAAAGTTCGAAAATGTTCGGAAAATTTTGCGCACGATAACTCTTGAAGGGAGTAACCGATTTGGTCCATACTTTGCACATCGTGAAATTTCTACCAAACTTAGATGAGGATCCAATATGGACTCAATCGGTCCATGCCTTCGGGTACCTCTCACACAAAATTTCGGAAAAGTTAAGATTAGGACCTGCTCTCGAATCGTTTTGATTTTTGTTGTAACAACTTGTATTCACGGCTCTTCATACGATGGTACAAGTTTCATTGAGCAAAACCATACTTCCTGAGAAAACAGCCTGAAAGGTTCAAAAAACCCCTATGACACCGTGTGTAGTGGTCGATCTGCCGATTCGATCCAAAATTTGGCTTTCATAGTATTTTGTCCAAACTTAGTTTAAGTTCGAAGATAAGCCATATCGGTTGACTCTCAAAGGTACCTCCCCCCCAAAAAAAAAAAAAAATGTTCGAAAAAATTGTGCGCACGATAACTCTTGAAGGGTAGGACCGATTTGGGTCCATACTTTACGCATCATAATATATCTACCAGATATAAATCAGGATTGAATATGGACTATATTTGTCCATTCCTTCGGGTACCTCCCACACAAAATTTCGCATAACTTCACTTTAAGACATGCTCTTGACTTAATTTGATTTCTGTTGAAGCAACTTGCAAACGCTGCCTCAATTAGGACGGTAAAAGTTTTGTCAGTGGCAAGTCCATACTTCTTGGGAAAACAGCCCGAAAGTTGTAAAAAACGCCTATGGCACCATATGTAGTAGCTGGAGAGCACTCTCAAACTGATAAACCGATTTGGTCCAAAATATGGCCTTCGCCATATTTTGTCCAAACTTAGTTTAACTTCTAAAATGGCCCATATCGGTCCTCTCCCTTGGATACCTCCCCCACAAAAGTTCAACATTTGTGTCCAAGTGCAGTTTAGGGTCTGTTCGGAGATCCTTTGGAAATTTAATTTATACCAATGATGTTCTTTGTGGTCCTGTTTACAGCCATATTATGTTTTTCGTGGACAAGTCCATGTTTCCTGGCATACTAGGTGTACGATAGATAACCCACTGAAATGACTAGTGGGCGCGATACTATCGAAAATATATGACTCTCAAAATAGGATTTACTTCCGTAATGCACTATGTCGGTCCATTCCCTCCTCCGCTAAACTTTTGAACTTTAATCCTAATCCACATTTTTGCCGGCAAGTTCAAATGTCCAAAAAGTGCCACAAAATTCTTAAAAGACCTTAAATACATTCGATCTGTCCGTAGATGAAAGTTCCAATTCACATAGGGTGAGGGTATATCTCAGTCGGCAAAGCAGACTGATACTTTTTTACTTGTTTTAATCACGGTACAGGTCGCAAGTTTGTTCGGATCGTCACGAGGGTTTGAGGGTTAATGGGAGTCCCATAGAGGAAGAAGCCTATTGATTTTGGTGATGGTCGGATAATATTCAGTGGTCGGAATGGACAAAAACGGATGTGGAGAACATTCAACGTTTTATCATATGAGAATATCACCTCTTCTACAGACGCAGGGATATCTCAATTTCCAATTTATAGAATTTTTTTCCATGTCAGATATTTCTGCTTCTGGACATATTCCAAGCAGAGAGATTGATAATGAAACTAAACCATCTGAGCTTTAAATTAATACAAAATGCGGCATATGTGGTACAATATCAGAGTTACTGCAAAAGGCACCAAGCTATCACAGGCGTAGTGGTGTATCACATAGTCGGCCCCGTACGGTCTATAACCGTTGCTCTTGTTTTTTTTTTGTAAAATAACTTATTTTCCACAGTGGTATAAGAAAAATTTGTAGTGATAAAATTTAAAAAATTGAGAAAAAAGGTAATCATTCGAATCCCACTACCCATTAGGACTTAAAATTTTTGTAATTAATCGCAGTTTAATATAAAAAATTTTTAGAAAATCGAAGAATACAATCATTGATAAAAATTTATTTGAATATTAAATAGTGAAGATTGCATCCACGAATGTTTTTTATATTTTTTATTAGATAGCTGAAAAAACAACAAATAATACAAAAACGATTTTTTGGACCAATATTAAAGAAGCTATGAGCATTTCTTTGCATATAGTTTTTACAGAATTCCACATTTCAAGACGCGATGTCTCTAGAGCTCTTACAGCCTGTTTCTGTAAGTCGAAACCAAAATGTGTGCGAATGAAATACGCCCAAACCTTAGTTTTCGAACTACTTTTACCTTTGCCTTTGGTTCAAAACAAGAAACAAACCTGAACGTGTATTGTCATCCAAATCTCAAAAGTGTGCAAAGTTTTAGTTCGATTGGTTAACTGCAACTGTGTTAAAAATAAGTTACCAGATTTGAACTAAACGGACACCAAAACAAGTTAAATAAAACACTTTAAATACACATAAAAGTTTTGGCATGTTTCATTCGCACACATTTTCGTTTCGACATATGGCTATTGGTAAAAAACATCAAAAATCAGATCAAAAATAGGACACATTGAAATAATGGCTTTAGACCACAATTATTTTAAAATCAAATTTCTGACAACATAGATTCAATCTTCGGACCGTCTCTCTTGTCAAAAACTATGGAAGGCAGTAGCGGCAAAATCTCTTCCAAACTGAAATGATTGATGGACACGATAACTTACGAATAAAATGCAGATAAAAATTTTACTATATCGTCCAAACCTATATACAAAAATTTTAAATTTTCGCTTATACGTTCGAGGATAGATTTAAAATTTTCAACGAAAACAGTCCTTGTCCTTGTACATTGATCCAAACTTTGAACATCGTAATATGTCAGTCGAAAATTAAAAGTCACATCTTTTATGGCTAAAAAACTTAAATTCCGCAATTTTCAGCTGAATCGGACAATAAATTCGAACTGTACGCTGCGAACGGACGGACATGCATAAATAAACTTAGAAAATGATTTTATGTTTATCCCCAAAATGAACTATAGATCTTCTGTCTTGTTTCCTTATGCATGTTGCATAAAAAAGCAGAAAAAACATAAAACCCCTTACCACAGTAGTGGTGTAGGGTAAACAAATGACACTCAATGGCGAGGATTACAAGGAATCCAGAACAGTGCACTTAGGATAGCAACCGTTTGCGTCCAAATGATCAAGGTAGATTACCTGCATGTGAAAACCAAGGTACTGCCTGTTCAGCAGCACAACGTACTGCTGCCAGAACATCATCCTGCTGTATACAGGCCAGAAGCACTCTATCATACCACCGGACAACCACAGTAACTCAATAGCGGCAGCTCAAAAAGACGTTGATATTTATGCTTGCAGCAATTACAAGCTATCTGTCAACGAGGAACTCCTTCCGAGGCATACGAGAACCATATTTCACAATTCGTTCAGGTTGGTCACCCACCCTGAATACTTAAAAATCCAGAATTATTTCTGGAGTCGACGATGCCGGCCTCTCTTGCCAGCAAAGTCCATGTGACACAGCAGTAATAACCAATAACTGTGGTCCTTTTCTTACCTGAGGTTACCATTTTTACCATTTGTTACCACTTTTAACCTGCAAAGCACTCCTTAACCCCAAAAAGTGGTAAAACTGGCAGCAATTTTTAAGAGAGTGAGAGAGAGCACATATGCGCTGAAAAAACAAAATTAAAAACTGTGAAATAAAAGAAGAAAATTGAATTTTTATGTTTCTTTTTGACATTGCTACCAGATCTACCATTTTACGTTCCTTTACTTTTCTGGTAAAAATGGTCACGAGAGTATAATTTTGAGCAATTCTGACAGTTTTCTCTTTTACCACTGTTACCATTAAAAAGGTAAAGGAACAAAGCTAATATTATTTAACATATCGAAAAAAAATTTAAATTTTAAATTTTTTTGTTTTTTTTTTTTCAAAATATTCTGGCTTGATTGTTGTTGTTTTAATATTTTAAAACAACGAATTCAAAATTGGTCATTGTTCACCAAGGGGTAAGGCAGGGAAGTCTATAGTTTCGTTTCTCCTCACAGAATCTCATCAGTTCCCTTGTTGTGGTCATTCTACACCGAAGTTATTTTCCAATAACTTCTTCAACCAAAACTTTTTATACCCAAACATCAATTTTTCGATTCATTATAAAATATTATATATTATTTTAATACAAAACCGATGTAAAAAAGTTTAAATTAAAATTTCTGATTTCCTCTCAAACATATTAAAAAATATTTGAATAAATTTAACAAACTTTTGTAAATATTTAAATGTTATGTGAAATGTTTTGTATGACAATCACATGATTAATTGATGAAAAACACAAATTTGAAGCAAGTTTAAATTTATAAAAAATATAAAAAATCTAGATGAAATAATAACAATAAAATCGTAACAAAATAGAAACATAATTGGCTTTCTATGCACTTTTTACAATTTTCAAAAGAAGAAAAAAAGAAACAATACATATTAGTAGTAATATTTCAAATAAATTAATGCTGCATATACTTTTTTGAAATTAAAAATTAATAAAAAATAAAAAAAATTAATAGAAATCAAAAACAAATATATATAAACAACAATTAAACGCCATTAGCCATAAACAAAGACGATAACAATTAATTATTCATAAACAAAAACAAATTGTGTATTGTAATCTGTAATTAACGAGCTATTAATATTTAAAATAATACATAAATAACAAACGAAACCCTTTACGATGTGTGAATTCAAAACTTATATACAACAACAACCAACAGTTTAGAGTAATGTAAACCTATAATTAAGTTTCCTAATTGAAAATATAGTGAAATAAGAAAAGAGTAAATAGGAAAACTACAACAAAACTATGTTTATGAGAAATCAAACATTCTACTGTAATTATATACATACGATGATAGACATAATAGATTCTCTAATAAAGTAATGGATAAACAAAATACAGAAACGATTAAGAACACAGTAAATAAATGTGATAAGATTTTTAATAAAAAAAAAGAAAACAAAAAGATCAAAGGGTTTTAATGTGACTTTGTGGTTTCCGTTATAAAAGGTAAGTTTTAGCAAGGTGAATTATTGGGATGTAAGGAGGGAGAACGGTCACGTCATGTCACCATGTCCTGAATCGCATGGTTTTTAAGATGATTCGCAATAAATCATAGATAAATTCTTGTTATTGTAGAAAATGTTTAGTTTTATCGAAACCAAAAATTATACAATATTAAAATAAATTTGAAGCCGGTTGATAATTGATCAATTTACGTTTCAATTTTCTGAAAAGCACGTCATTATTAAGTTTTGATGTAATAGTTAGTCTTCTAAACTCAGCTCTGCTCAGTAACATTTGGGTTCAAGATGTCTTCTTCTTTGGGTTTGCCTAAGAGTTTTTAGATAATATCAATTGTATCAATGCTTCATATTTATCTCTTCATTCAAAGAGTGTCCTGTTCAAGTTTTTTTGAGTTAACTACAGAAGGTAAAAGGCTTCGAGCTGAACATTTTATGATCGGCGTAAACTCGCCTAGTTAAAACTATATGGAAATTCGAAAGTATGTACGATGATTTGAATCCTATGCCTTATCCGCAAAAAGGGGAGAATAAGCCGTATGTTCCGCTAACATGAAAATAAGTCTCATCTAAATCGCTTTTAAAAAAGCATAAAATGGCATTGAATTCTGCTGTCAATCAAATTTACCGGGCTCTGTTGTAAATTTTATTGACAGCAGAATTCAATGCCCCGGCTTAGGTTAGAACGTGGGTCCTCTCCAAAAATAGGCGATTTTGCAGACGCCTTAGCGTTCTAAGACACTGCCAATCTATCAAACTTCCGAACTGGAAGGCATTAAAATTCATGAAGGAAAAATACCTTCGATTGTATATATATGTGTGTGTATTAAAGAATGATTCTAGGAAGACCAGAGACACTAGGTTGAATTGATAGTAAAAGGCTTCAAAAATGCTTTACAAATGCAAATTTGCAATAAGATTAGTATAAATTCAAGTTTTCAAACTCAACCTTCGTCTAGAACCACATCTGATATGCCTGATGAGCTGAATTAACCACCAGCGAAACGATCGTAGCATTTTGGTTGGATAGGTGTGAACTTCGCCATATCACTTTTTCAATACAAACTCCTTAGGTAATGATAGCGCAACTAATTCAATTAAATAAAATTTTAAACATTTTTTAATTAATTTCTCGTTGGAATCGAATTAATTAAAAATTAATACTAACAAGTAAGAAGTAGTTAAGTTCGGCCGGGCCGAACTTTTTATACCCTCCACCATAAAATAGTCTTAATTAAAATGGAGAAATTAGGGTCCTTTTACAAATTTAGGTGGAACAACTTTTCGACAATGGTTAGACTCCTACTGCCTCCCACTATTGCTTAAATTGCACTGTGAACACAAATGTTGGGACAGAGATAATTCCTTTTGGAGATGAAAGCCCTTGGTGTGTGTATATTAAAAACCCCGAAGGACAGATGCGCCGTGATTCGAACTTCCGCATTATGGCGTGATGAAGTTTTTACAAGAGACCCTGTAAGCCATCATGAATTAGCATTATATCTTTGTTTGTTGTTTTTGTAGAGCACTTAAGCAACAGTGAACAAAGATATAACGCTAATTCCTGATGGCCCACTGGGTCTCTAACAAAAATTTCATCACGCCATAACGCGGAAGTTCGACTCACGGCGGATCTGTCCTTCGGGGTTCATAATATACACCCCAAGAGGAATTTTCCTTGCCCCAGACTTTCACCTACATTTTGTTGCACAGTGTTATCTGATCTCATCTAAAAAAAATTGTTCAGCTAGGGGAAAGGTACCACCTACGGGGCTATATCAAAAAGTCAACATATCTTTAAATTTTTTGGCGGAAAAGTTTTATAGCTGCAGGGAACTTCAAGAGTCAAATTGAGGGTAGTTTCATCAAAACAATGTAGACCCTCAAAAATGGACCCATGTTGACGAATTTTAGTGAAGAAATTTCGTGACCACTGAAAATTCCCGAAAATCGGGAGGCACAGTTATATGGGGGATATACCAAAACATGGACCTATATTGACGATTATTTTTGAATGGACAAAATTGTACCTAAAATTCTCAAAATACCGATCATTACAGCTAGTTCGGTTAAAAATTGCAGCTAAAATTCTCAAAATACCGTAAATGGGGAGATACCGTTATATGGGGGCTATGCCAGAACATGGACCTATGTTGACGATGCTTGGTGGAGATGTTTCATGACCACTGAGAACCTCAAATGGCAAATTACAGCTATTTCGGTTAAAAATTCTAGCTAAAATTCTCAAAATACCGAAAATCGGGAGGTACCGTTATATGGGGGCTATACCAAAACATGGACCTATGTTGACGATGTTTCGTGGAGATATTTCATGACCACTGAGAACCTCAAATGTCAAATTGCAGATATTTCGGTTACAAATTGTGGTTAAAATTCTCAAAATACCGAAAATCGGGAGGTACCGTTATATGGATGCTATACCAAAACATGGACCTATGTTGACGATGCTTGGTGGAGATATTTCATGACCACTGAGAACCTCAAATGGCAAATTACAGCTAGTTTGGTTAAAAATTGTAGCTAAAATTCTCAAAATACCGAAAATCGGGAGGTACCGTTATATGGGGGCTATACCAAAACATGGACCTATGTTGACGCTGTTTCGTGGAGATATTTCACGACCACTGAGAACCTCAAATGTCAATTTGCAGATATTTCGGTTACAAATTGTGGCTAAAATTCTCAAAATACCGAAAATCGGGAGGTACCGTTATATGGAGGCTATACCAAAACATGGACCTATGTTGACGATGCTTGGTGGAGATATTTCATGACCACTGAGAACCTCAAATGTCAAATTGCAGATAGTTTGGTTAAAAATTGTGGCTAAAATTCTCCAAATACCGAAAATCGGGAGGTACGGTTATAAGGGGGCTATACCAAAACATGGACCTATGTTGACGATGTTTTGTGGAGATGTTTCATGACCACTGAGAACCTCAAATGTCAAATTGCAGATAGTTTGGTTAAAAATTGTGGCTAAAATTCTCAAAATACCGAAAATCGGGAGGTACCATTATATGGGGACTATACCAAAACATTGACCTATGCCCATATCCTTTGGGATATAAGTTTGTTGGTCACTAGGAACCCTAAGTGCCAAATTATAGCTAATTCGGTCTGCAAATGTGGCGAAGAACGTCATAATACCTTAAATCCGGAGGTACCGTTATATGGGGGCTATACCAAAAAGTGGACCGATATAGCCCATCTTCGAACTTGACCTGCCTATGGAAAAAAGACCCTCGGGTGCAAAATTTCAGCACTCTATCTCAATTAATGCGGATGCTAGAGTGATTACAACAGACGGACAGACGGACAGACAGACGGACAGACGGACAGACGGACATGGCTAGATCGTCTTAGAATTTTATCCTGATCAAGAATATATATACTTTATAGGGTCGCAAATGATTAGTTCCATGTGTTACAAACAGAATGACAAACTTAATATACCCTCCATACTATGGTGGAGGGTATAAAAATGACCTTTTTCAAATAAAAATTTAAACATTTTTATTTTTCATTTATTATAAAAATCTGGGATTATTTAGAAATGTTGTAAGAGTATTTTCTCAATCAAAAACCAAGTGATTGACATGTCCGCACAAACCCACATTGCCTTATAAAATTTTCGGTCTTTTTAAGGAAGGTCCATAAAAAATATTTTTAAAGAAATTCTTAAATGCTTAAAAAGTTAAATGGGTTAGTTTAAAGAAAATTACGAAAGTACCAATGCCCTCAATTTTAAGCGATGAAGTTTTTTGACCACTGGGAATCCCAAATACCTTATTTTAATTAATTCGGTCAGCTAAATACTTAAAAATACCTGCAGAAAAGGTGATTACATTTTATAAAATACCGAAAAATGGATGATAACCCTTTAGGAGGCTGTGGTCAAAAGTGGAGTGATATCATTATACCCTCCACAATGATATGGATAGAGATGGACATTGGATAAATACCCGGCAAATTGGGTAAATACATTTGTGTATTTACTATATTGAATCGTACATACAACTTCTAACACCCAATTCCATGGTTGTGAAATCGTTTCAAAATATAGAGTTTAACAATACTTTAAACATGTGGGTAAATACTTGGGTAAATACCCGAGTATTTAACCAAATGTTGGGTAAAAACTCTTTAAATGCCGAACCAATTGACGGTGCCAATTGAGGGTGCCAAAATTTGGCTATAATCATTTATATATCAACAAAACTTCTGATATTGAGTCCACGTTTTGATATAACCGTTCCTCCCGATTTTTGGGTGCCACCGTGGTGCAATGGTATGCACGCCCGCCTTGCACGCAGAAGGTCGGGGGTTCGATTCCCCGGCCAGGCAATATCAAATATTTTTCAAAGGTGGCAAAATACCCCTCATTAATGTTGGCGACATTTCCTGAGTATTTCAGCCATGAAAAACTTCTCTCCACAAGTGGTGTCTTAAGACACGGCGTTCGGATTCGGCGATAAACAGTAGGTCCCATATCATTGAGGTAAATATGAATCGGGGTGCACTCATTGATATGAGAGAAGTCTCCCTTGTCCCGTATGGGATGTTGTGGAACAATGTTTTTTTTTTTTTTTGTTTTTGTTTGTTCCTCCCGATTTAAGGTGTTTTTTATCTATTAACCACAGTTTACAATCTTATTGGCTGTAATTTGGCACAGTGAGTTCCCAATGTGTGTAAAAAATCCTTACAAAAACTGTCAAGGTAAGTCCACGTTTTCTTGTAGCTCCCATATAAGGGTACCCCGATTTTGAGTATTTACCCAAGTATTGGGTAAAAACTATTTATCTGTCGAAGAAAGTGACGTAGGATGCCAAAATTTGGCTTGAAACTTTCTTATATCCACTAAACTTTGGTACCGAAAATGGGGTCTTTCGGTCCATGTTTTGAAATAGCCACCATATAACCGTATCTCCCGATTTAAGGTATTTTTCCCCAATTATCCACATTTCACAATCATATTGACCGTAATTTGGCACAGTGGGTTTTCAATGTTTACAAAATACACTTGCAAAAATGTTTCAACGTAAGTCCACATTTGAGGGTAACCCCCATATAACTGCCGATTACGGGTATTTACCCGAATGGTGGGTAAAAACTTTTTAACTGCCGAACCAATTTACTTAGGCTGCCAAACTTTGGCTCATGGGTTTTCTGGTTTTCTATATCACAAGAACTTTTTTAATTGAAAATGGAGTAGTCTTTCGGCCCATGTTTTGATATATACAGTATAGTCTCGATAATCCGGACACTCGTTAATCCGGACAACGCTGTAATGCGGACACTAGAATTTTTTTTTTATATTGTAGACTCGGTAATCCGGACATCTCATACTTTCCGTACCTCGATAATCCGGACATCAACATTTGTTCCTATCTTAAGCTTTAGATTTTTTGGTTAAACGGGGCAAGCCCCCATCAAGATATATCATTATATGGGGCCAACCCCAAAACAGGGACATTAACCAAAATACTTACCAACAATGACATTTTTTAGTAGGGACATTATGTCTTAAAACGACAGTAACAGTTGATTACATTTGAAAATACTTCTAGCACCTTCAGAAAACTGGATATCGGGAGGCATATTGACAATTTTTGGCGAGGACATTTTATGTTCCCTATGAACCCTAAATAGCTAATTACACATAATTCGTGAGAAAAATGAGGCTAAACATTTAAAACACATGAAATCGTTAGGAGCCATTATGGGGGGCTACAAGAAAACGTAGACCTACGTTAAGAATTTTTTGCAAGGGTATTTTGTATACATTGAGAACTTGCTGTGCCAAATTACAGCCAATATGATTGTAAAATATGGCTAATAGAAAAAACACCTTAAATCGGGAGGTACGGTTATATTGGGACTATATCAAAAAATGGACCCAGAGACCCAATCTTCAGTACCAGAAGTTCTATTGATATAGAAAGGATTTGAGTCAAGTTTTTGCACCCTACGTCAATTGGTTCTACAAATTAATAGTGTTTACCCAATCGGGGCACCTTATATGGGGGCTAGAAGAAAACATGGACCTACGTTGACAAATTTTTGCAGGGATATTTTATACACATTGAGAACTCACTCTGCAAAATTACAGCCAATAAGATTGTAAAATGTGGGTAATATATAAAAACACCTAAAATCGGGAAGTACGGTTGTAATGGGACATGGACACAGAGACCCCATTTTCAATGCCAGAAGTTCAATTGATATAAAAAAAAGAAATTTTGGCACGGTTATATGTGGGGATATATCAAAACATGTACCCAGAGACCCTATTTTTAATACCAGAAATTCAGATGACATAAGAAAGATTTAAGCCAAATTTTGTTAGCCTACGTCAAGTGGTTCGGCAGTTCAACAGTTTTTACCCAACATTTGGGTAAATCCTCAGGTATTAACCCACTTGTTTAAAGTTTTGTAAAACTATTCTTTTTGAAACGATTTCACAACCTAAACCCAGGAATTGGGTGTTAGATGTTGTATTGGCGATTCAATATAGTAAATACCCAAACAAATACCCACAAATGGGTATTTACCCGGGTTAATACCCCGTAAATGCCATCTCAAAATATGGAGGGTGTAATTAACTTTATCATTCCGTTTAAAATACATCAAAATATTCGTTGTCATCAGCAAAACATTTTAGTATATATTAATTTTTTTTTTTTTGACTAACGATTCTAGAGATATTGCGCCTTAAAAAGTCAAATTCTGTAAACATTATGTGCAAAGATATACTCATAACTTCCTTTATATTTTCTTGCAACTTTTTTGTGTTAAACTACGTTTAATTAAATGCACTGAAAATGCAAACAACTTCTAGTAGGCATTTTCTGAAAGTACATATTAAGACTACCATACCCCTAATTGGGTTTCGTGTTTTTAGATCGGGCTTGGATTTTATGGCCTCATATATACCGGGCTAATTGATTCGTGCATCTGGTCTGTAGTCCTAAATTAGTAGAACTTATATGTCTTATATACGAACTACGAAAAACCGCATATATCGCATCAAAATTGATAAAATATAGGAAAGATTACATAATTTCTGGAATTATGGTCAGTAACTGCCAAACTATTGAGAGTTGAACCAAGTAGCCTTTCACAAAAACTTTCCAAATAATGTCCTTAGCAATTCTTCAGAACATTCTGAAACTGTAAAACACTTATTTCATGTTGTTTAGGCGGTATTTCATATCATACTTTCTACAAAACATATTTCAAACAACGTTCACACAGGCTGTTTATTCTCATATTTGAAATTTCAATGTATTGTTGATATATTTATCAAATTGTCGTTGAATAATATGTTAGAAACAACGCGATAGAGGCATTTTACAACAATGTTTTGTTCTGAAGAGTTGTGTATTACATTCCAGTGAAATATATACAAATCACAGAAATTTTAGATATATTATAAAATGTGAGGCAATAAATGAGGTTATTCGTGTTCATTATGTCTCCAAATTCATTCTTCTTGTTCTTATCTACAAGTTTGCTGCGGATGTCATGGAAAGATTCGTATTGGCTTCAAACATATAGCCCCGATTTTCTTTGAATAGTCAATATTTAGCCATGTTTAGATAGGGCCATAAAATCCGAACCCGATCTAACAAAACAAAATCCAAAGAGGGGTTTTGTCTATCGCGTCTGTACTTTCATAAAAAGCACATATGAAATTGTTTGCACAAAATGACCTTAAAAATGTTGCACAGTGTTAAAAACATTTTAAGTCCGATTTAGTAGTGGGATTCGAATGATTACTATTTTTTCTTATTATTCAATACAATTTTTCCTTTACACCAGTGTAAAACATTCGTTATTTTACTAAAAAAAATAAAAAATTGAATTTTTTAATATTTGTCCGAAAAAATCTGAAAATATACTAAAATGTTTTGCAGATGAGCAGCATCACCACTGCAAAAAATAAAGGAAATCAAAAACCTCATTTTGAATAAGTGTCCGATTTCCTTCAGAAATCCCCATTTATATTCTAGATCAGCATAAAATTCTTTGTCGATAAAACCATGTCCGTCTGTCCGTCCGTCTGTTGAAATCAAGATACAGCTTGTAATTTTAAACATAGAACTTTATAATTTGGTACATAAGTTGTTATTAATCCTAAATTGTATGGTATGGAAAGTGTGCTATATCGGTTCACCTTTTTGATAAAGCCCCCATAGAACGGTACCTCCCAATTTTCCGTATTTTAAAGGTTTTAGCCTCATTATGACACGAAATTTTGTGTTAAGTCTTCGTTGTGGGTACAAAACTTTTCACCTGAAATTTGTCAGTATACCTCCCGAGTTTCGGAATTTTGAAAGTTGTGGCCTCAATATCCCATCAAAACGGCCGAATTTTGGTATTTAGTCTTCGTTGGAGGTATACAAGTTCCCACATTATATTTTTCGGTTCTGCTCCATGTCTTTATATAGCCTTCGTGAAGCTGTCCCTCCAAATTTTCGTTATTTCGAAGATTTTGGCTCCAATATCCTACCGAAAAGGTTTAAATTTGGTATTTAAACTTCGTTGGGGCATTAAACTTTCCACCAGGTCTTCATATATCCCCCAACAGATTCCGCCATTTAGTCTTCTTTGGGGATACACAATTGTCCACCTGAAAGTTATCGGTATATTCCCACGTCTTCATATAGCCCTTATAGAATAGTACCTCCCGATTTTCAATGTTTTCAAAGTTTTAGCCACATTATTCAAAGCGCATAACTGAAATGTTGTATTTAGTGTTCGCTAAAGGTACAAGATATTTATACAAGTTCAAACCATCCATTGGAAAAAATCAGACAATATAGGTGCCAGTTAAAGGGTTTTGAAAGATTTTAGTCACATTTTTCTACCGAATTGGCCATTCATTGGATTTTTGTGTTACCAGAAGTAGAAATCTTACTCGCATAAGCCGAACTAAGAAAAGATCTCCATTTATCTCTTTTTGTTGCTTTATTTTTCCAATCGAGGATATCGAGCCATCTGATTTCGCGCTTCGATGGAGCGAACCCTTATCCTTTCATTTCTGTGTGTGCCGTAGGCTGGTTTTAACCCAAAGGGAAAATCGATGTCGGATTTTTATACCCTACACCACTATGTGGTAATTATACCCTACACCACTATGTGGTAAGGGTATTATAAGTTTGTTTTGGGAAAAATTCATGTAACACCGCGAAATATTCGTCGGAGACCCCCAATGTGGTATACCAATCTTCATATCTCGGCGAGATAAGGCGATTTTGAGATGTGTGTCCGTCCGTCCGTCCGTGTGTCCGTCTGTCCATTATAAATTGTAATCAAACTTCAGGCCGCAATTATGGACCGATCGTCACGAAATTTGGTATGGAGGTCGGTTTCACAACAGAATAGATCGCTATTTTAATTGGTGATTATCGTGAGTTATTTAGCGTGTGTAATGGACCAAAAACATAATTTTTATCAGATTTTGTAGCTGCTCTGAAGGTCGCAATAATAGTCCGATCGCCTCGAAATTTTAAATAAGGCAAGAGTATATGACAAAGAAATAGCTTGCAATTTGAGATGGCGATCAGATAATATTTAGAGGGTGAAATGGACCACAACTTTTGTGTGAAAATTGTGAAAATTTTTAATAAACAGCTTATATCTTTGTTCCTGAAAGACACATTCCCCACTCGTGAGTTATATTTGGAAGACGATCTCTTGACCTTTCAATTGATGTCAATTATGTTGATGTACGTGATCAGATAACAGAGTTACATCCTAATATATCCAGTTTTTTGTTTGTAGTGTAATCATAAACCCGCTAGAGGTCGCAATTATAGCTCAATAGTCACGAAATTTTGCACTAGGTAAGAGTTTAGGTTGAAGAAAATGCCTATGATTTTGCATGATGATCTGATATTATTTAACGGTTGACATTCACCATTACTTTTGTATGAAAAATATACAAATTTTATTTTTGGTCCATATTTTCATTCCTGGAGGGAATTTACCGGCAAAGTAGCCTACATATAGAATAATAACTACTGACCTTTCCCCTAATGCAAATTGCAATAAGGTGTCTGCTAGATAACGCACCTACTGCCTGATATATAATGTGTTTTGTGTAGAGACACACAATTTCCTCCCATGCTACAAATTGTCTCTATCATGATAGAGACATTTCAGTTCGGTTGTCAAATTGGATTTTTATACAAATATTGGAACATGGGGTCGCCTCACCACCTATTTTCAGACAATTTGGAGTCGATTTAGCGCTGTCCGTTCATCTGTCTCTCTTAATAATATTTCCAAAACTCAGAATTTAGCTTACTAAAATTGATTTAGTCTATCCCCATATTACGGTACCTACAGATTCCACGTATTTTGAAGCAAACTCGTGTTACAAAATAAGTATATTTTTAGAGGCTGAAGGCATATCACCGTTAGCGCAGCTGACTTATACTATCTTCTTTGCTGTATAATTGGATATGAATAATTTTGGGATTTATAAATTTGTTTGCATGCAACATTTTTGAATTTCTATTCATTGTTAGTTATGTATTTCTACCGGTATAAAATATATTTTTGATATCACAGTATATGCCCACAATGAACTATTTTTGAAGCATATGTGAGGTACAAGTGCACAATTTTTGGACGATAGGTCTTCAATAAACTCGCAATTTTGCCAATTATCAAATATACCAAATTGCATGGTATTTATTTTAGGTGTATTCCAAAAAGGAACCTGATATTCAAAGACGTGGCAGGAGGGGCTAATCAATGTGAATTTTCCAATTTTCGAATATTATTTAGAAATGTATAATTTATATATTTTTTCACAAACATCCTAGTAAAGACAAGGGAGGCTTCTCTTATATCAACGGATTCATATTAAGTTATTGATATGTGACCTAGTTGTCCTAAGTTGCCACTTGTAGTGAAGTTTTTCATGACTGAAGTACTCAGGAAATATCGCCAACATTAGTAAGGGGTATTTTGCCACCGTAGACAGTTTGATTGGAATCGAACCCGGACATACAGTATAATTGGAATCGAACCCGGCGGTTGCA
Organism: Musca autumnalis; assembly: GCF_047663935.1. Lineage (NCBI taxonomy): Eukaryota > Metazoa > Arthropoda > Insecta > Diptera > Muscidae > Musca > Musca autumnalis. The sequence goes on from NW_027412088.1 coordinate 37,504,546, forward strand.
CATAGCTAATTCCTACAGGTTGTGGCGTAGGGTATCACACGGTCGGCCCCGTCCAACTATAGCCTTTGCTTACTTGTTTTAATTAAGATTGCCAAAGTTTGAGCAAAGCGAATATTAAAATCTGAACCGATTTTCGAATTTTTTTGTAGAATTATTTGTTTAGCCACTACAAAGAACTGGATGGAACTGTTTTCATCGATTGGACAATACAAATTTGTATTGGGCCAAAGGCGAATTTTAAAGATTCCTTCGTATAGTTGATACAGCTCAATATTGATACCACGTCCTTCAAAGAATTTTCCTCTCAAACACACCCATGTCTCGGAAGTATACATTACCACGGGTGGTATCACGAAAGGAAACAACTTTTTCTTTTTCACTTCAATAGAGTTCGTGGTGGAGGGTATAAAAGAACGGCTCCTTACGTGTTCAATATTTCACTGGCAGGTACCTATGAATGGGGCATCCCTTTTACGGAGGAAAAATGTATTAACTGTCAAAATAATGACCTCATATACATAAATGATTTTTTTTTCTGTAAAAAATTACACCAAAAGTAGCCACCCTGTGTGAGTTCATACTAAAAAATACTTATTTCGCCGGACAAATTCTAATCCGTATAAACGAGTGATCTAAGTTAATCAAACTTTTTACACCAAAAACGTCATCACACTTTTATTCCGACAATGAAATAAGCCAGGGCTAGTATTAAAATACAAATCTTTGTGAAATGTGGGGCGACTTCAGTATTATTGTTAGCATTGATTGTTTATTTTGAAACACTTTTTTATTTTGAAATTGATTTGACCATTGTTTTGCAATATCTACAAATCCAAAAGTCATTTTAAATGTTTTCATATTATCGACTATTGTGTTATCCTTTATGATGTTTTGCTGTGGGAATTAAACAATCATTTGTAATAACAAAAGAAACAATTACATGGCACCATATGTAGTCAAAACATGCGAATATATGTATATGACTTTAATACAAACACATACGTACATTTATATATTTACATACCCTACATTCCACAAACACTCTACTCCGATATTGTGTTGTCGACACAAAATGTCGCATGCTTCATTGACTCATTGCTTTTAAATTAATTGCAAGTAATATAACGTCGCGTATCCATATGAAACTTCGGCGGCTTCCAACAACTTCCTTTGATTGCATGGTGGTGCCAACAACAGCAAAAAGGATATCAAAACACACACACAACAAAAACAACTACCGCTAAACTATAATTTGAAATGGCAACGAATAATATGTTGTTGTTGAAAATAACAGAAAAAAAACAAACGCTTCTGAGCGATAACAATAACAACTTTGGTTTGCCTTTTTGCAGTTGAATAAAAATCATGACTTTTTTCAACAAAACCTCTACCCATGATTTCTTTTATATTTTTTGAAAAATGAAACATGTCATAAGCACTGGTATACTCGTACATAGTGAGGGAAAGTATATTTTCCACATTTCATATAAACAAAAATACACACACATACACTAATATCTGCATTCTTAAACGAATGCACTTCAGCTGAGGCATGGGTGACGGATGGATGGAAAATATAGTGGAAATTTTCTATGTAAACACCAGCAACAACGTCAAAGTCGCTGCAATCCTTCGTAGGACAAAAAAGTTAAATGATTATAGTGTTAACTGTCAATAACAGACACCATTATATCAGCACACCCGTAGCCCAGGCAAGACCACCATGCAACAACTACTAACGGCCAAACCAAATATCAGCAGTTCCAATGCTACCGCAAACCAATGTTGTTTCCATTCATTGTTCATTCTACTTTAATTTTACAGTTACAAATGTGATTACCAATGGTATTGGCATTTCCGATACGACTGTAGCAAGTGTGTTATGTGTAATACGAGGGTTGATTTTACATACATATGTATTTGTATATGTATGTACATCCATTTGTAAAAATTTAATTTGCAAGAAATCATTTACAGTTCCGACAAGGGCGTCATATTAATTTACAATTAATTAAAATTAAAATAAGTAATGAAAGGCCAAATAGTCATGGGAAGGAACACTTGCGCGAATGAAACCATTTCCTGCTCTTTGTATTTTCAAAATTTGTATAAAGTGGTGGTTATTTGTAAGAAAACTTTTTTAAAACGCATTCGATTTCAGTGTGTAGTGGATAGAGACTACAACTCAAACTTACATCTGCCGATACCTGTTTTAACATAAATACCCTAAACATATTCAGGACAGCTTGACATGACTTTGAAAAAACAAGTAAAAAAGTGTCAGTCGGCTTTGCCGACAGATATATATCCTCAGCCAATGTGAAGCGAAACTTTCACATCCGGACAGATCGAATGTATTTAAGGTCTCTTCAGAATTTGGTGGTCCTTTTTGGACATTTGGACTTGCCGACAAAAATGTGGATTAGGAATTAGGGAGGACCGATATGGGCCATTTTAGAAGTTAAACTAAATTTTGATAAAATATTAGGAGATCCAAAGTTTGGACCAAATTGGTTGCCCCATTCAAGTGATATCTTCCTAGCATTTTAATGACATTTTTTAAATATTGGGGAGAAGTACCGAAAGTTGTGGACCGATATTGCCCATGACACAAAGTTTGGATATAATATGACGTAGACCAAATGTTGGACCAAATCGGTTGAACAGTTCGAGAGTTATCGTGCTCTCCGACCGCCACATATGGTGACACAGGGTTTTCTTACACGTTTCGGGCTGTTTTCCCAAGAAATATGGACTTGCCCCTGAAAAAACTTTTACCGCCGTAATGGAGGTAGCGAATACAAATCGCTTCAACAAAAATCAAAGTGATTCGAATGCAGGTCCTAAAGTGAACTTATCCGAAATCTTGTGTGAGAGGTACCAGAAGGAGTAGACAAATATAGTCCATATTCAAACGTGATCTATATCTGGTAGATATATTAGGATGTGCAAAGTATAGATTACATCGGTCACTCCATTTAAGAGTTATCGTGCGCAAAATTTTTCCGAACATTTTGAAGTTTTGTGGGGGAGGTACCTGAAGGAGTGGACCGATATAGCCCATCTTCAAATTTAAACTATGTTTTAATAAAATACTACGAAGGCCAAATTTTGGACCGAATCGACTGATCCGTTCGAGAGTTATCTTGCGCTCCAACCACTACACAAGGTGTCATAGGGGCTTTTTGCACCTTTCCGGCAATTTTCTCAGGAAGTATGGACTTGTCCCTTTTGAAACTTGTGCCGTCGTATGGGGGGAAGTGAATACAAGCTGATGCAACAAAAATCAAAGCGATTCGAGAGCAGGTCCTAAACTGAACTTATCCGAAATTTTGTGTGGGAAGTACCCTTGCACGCTAAAGGTCGTGGGTTCAATTCCCCGGCCAGTCAACATCAAACACTTTTCAACGGTGGCAAAATACCCCTCAGTAATGTTGGCGACATTTTCTGAGTATTTCAGCCTTGTATAACTTCTCTACAAGTGGTGTCTTAGACACGCCGGTCGGACTCGGCGATAAACAGTAGGTCCCATATCATTGAGCTTATATGAATCGGGGTGCACTCATTGATATGAGAGAAGTTTCCCCTGTCCCGCCTGGGATGTTTGTGGAACAATTATATAAGTACCCGAAGGAGTGGGCCGATTGAGTCCATATTTTAACCTCATCTAAGTCTCGTAGAAATTTCACGATGTGCATATCGGTTACTCCCTTCAAGAGTTATCGTGCGCACAAATTTTCGGAACATCTTGGAACTTTTGTGGGGGAGGTACCGGAAGGAGTGGACCGATATAGCTCATCTTCGAACTTAAACTAACAAAATATTACGAAAACCAAAATTTGAACCGAATCGGTTCATCCGTTCGAGAGTTATCGTGCGCACCAGCCAGACAGACAGACGGACGGACATTACTAAATCAACTCCAAATTGTCTGAAACACATTTCGTCCAAACATACTTGGGGTCTAAAACCATTATTTCGAAGAGGCACATTTTGCCCGTATGAAAGGGTATATATACCCTTTCTAGCCTAAAGGCTGAGGGTATAAAAAATAGAGTTTACTTGTGAATATTTTCATCCGATCTTTTTTCACAAATTTCGATGTGAATGATCACGGCAAGAGTACATCCATCAAATTAAATCTTTGTGTCGAGAAAGGGTCATCCTAAAAAAAACTAGTCTCATGAACTCAATCGTGACCGACATTCGATAAAAAACGTAGGTCGTGAGGGTCGTCCAAAAACGGCCGTTGTGCCAGAAAAAAAAAAAATAAACCGTGCGTGAAGTGATAATGTAAGATCGCCACGAAATAGAGGCATCCTTGGGCACTTCCAACGACAGACATTTGATATTGCATGAACACTTGGTGGCAAAAGTGCATTTTCCACGTTAATTTCCGCACAATTACACAATCGCTCAAAAAAGCCCCTCCTTGGTTGGTGCAAAGAAATTGTGCATAAATACGATCGCAAATGATCGCCTGTTTCTTCGCAACTTATTTAAAAAGCGCTCCGGCAATTTTTTTTGTTTTTTAATTTTTCTCATCTATGAACATTGTAAATTCAAAATCTGCAAAAACTTCCCAGGTGTAAGTGCTTTTCATTTAAATTTGGTTCAAGAGCACCGTGTATTGGTACATTGTGTTATGAATATAGTTGTTAGATTGAAGGGCAGTGTTGTGCCAATCTAGTTCAATTGAATTTCACTATATCCATTTTTTTTTTTTTGAACTAGGACAGTAAACTGGGAACTAGATTTCCCAACACTAAGCCCATTTCCACGTGTAATTCGAATAATTTCAGTTGTAATTCGAAACATTTCACTTGTAATTTTAGAATTTCAATTAAATTTCGAATTATTTCACTAAATACCAAATTTCCAATATTTGCGTAAAACCTTCAAAATACCGAAAATCAAGAGGTACGCTTCTATGGTGGATATAGGAACCCGTGGATCTATACAGATAATTCTCTTCTGGAATATTTTATAACCACATGGAAGACTAAATTATAAATTTCAGTTTATCGGTGGGATATTGACGTCACAACCTTCACAATTACTAAAATCGGGAGGTACCGTTTTATGGGGGCTATATGAAAGCTAAGACCTTTATCAACAAATTTCATTTGGAACGTTTAATACCCCAAATGAAGACCAAGTGCCCAATTTTAGCCATTTACGTGGATTATTGTGGCCACAACCTTCAAAATTCCGAAAATCTGGAGGTACCGTTTTATGGGGGCTATATGAAGTGATGGAACTATTCCAACTAATTTCATATAGAACGTTTAATACCCCAAATGAAGACCAAATACCAAATTTCAGCCATTTCGGTGGATTTTTGTGGCTATAAACTTCAAAATACCGAAAATCGGGAGGTACCGTGCTATGGGGACTATATGAAGTGATGGAACTATTCCAACTAATTTCATATAGAACGTTTAATACCACAAATGAAGACCAAATACCAAATTTCAGCCAATTCGGTAGATTATTGTGGCTATAAACTTCAAAATACCGAAAATCGGGAGGTACCGTGCTATGGGGACTGTACGAAGGCTTAGACCTTTATCAACAAATTTCATTTGGAACGTTTAATACCCAAAATGAAGACCAAGTGCCAAATTACAGCCATTTCCGTGGATTATTGTGGCCACAACCTTCAAAATTCCGAAAATCGGGAGGTACCGTTCTATGGGGGCTATATGAAGTGGTAGAACTATACCAGCAAATTTCATATGGAACGGTAAGTATCCCAAATGAAGGCCAAATACCAAATTTCAGCCATTTCGGTGGATTATTGTGGCCACAACCTTCAAAACCGAAAATCGGGAGGTACCGTTCTATGGGGGCTATATGAAGGCGTGGAACTATACCGACAAAGTTATGGCGGAAGGATTTGTGCCCCTTAACGTAGACTAAGTACCAAATTTCAGCCATTTTGTTGTGAGAATGAGTCTATAACCTTCAAAATACCGAACATAGGGAGGTACCGTTCTATGGGGGCTATATGAAGGCGTCGACCTATACCAGCAAATTTCATATGAAACGGTATATATCCCAAATGAAGGCCAAATACCAAACTTCAGCCATTTCGGTGGATTATTGTGGCCACAAACTTCAAAATACCGAAAATCAAGAGGTACCGTTCTGGGGGCTATATGAAAGCGTGGAACTATACCGACAAAATTATGACGGAAGGACTTGTACCCCTAACGAAGACTAAGTACCAAATTTCAGCCATTTCGGTGTTATAATGAGGCTCAAAACTTCAAAATACCGAAAACGCGAGGAACCCTTCTATGAGGGCTATATGTAAGCGTCGACCTATACCAGCAAATTACATATGGAACGGTAAGTATCCCAAATGAAGGCCAAATACCAAATTTCAGCCATTTCGGTGGCTTATTGTGGCCACAACCTTCAAATGAGGCTAAAACCTTCAAAATACCGAAAATCGAGAGGTACCGTTCTGGGGGCTATATGAAGGCGTGGAACTATACCGTCAAATTTCTGGCGGAAAGTTTTGTACCCCCAACGAAGAGTTTTTACCAAATTTCAGCCATTTCCTTGTGATAATGAGGCTAAACCCTTCAAAATACCGAAAATAGGGAGGTACCGTTCTATGGAGACTATATGAAAGCGTGAACCTATACCGACAAAAATCCGGAAGAAAGTTTTGTACCCCCAACGAGGACTAAGTACCATATTTCATGATAATCAGGCTAAAACCTTCCAAATACCGAAAATCTGGTGGTACTGTTCTATGGGGACCGATATAGCATATTTGCAATACCAAACATCCTAGGAGTAATGGAAACTTCTATACCAAATTACAAATCAACAGACGGACTGACAGACGGACATGGTTATATCGACTTAGACTTTTACCTTGATCAAGAAAAGACATACTTTATAGGTTCTCCGATGAATATTTCGATGTGTTACAAACGGAATGACAAATTTAATTATACCCTCCATATTATGGTGCGGGGTATAAAAAGGGATGTAACGTTTTATATCACTATTCCAAAATGTGGACCTATGTCCACAAAGACATTTTCTGATCATTATGAACTCTAAATGCTAGGTTACAGGCAATTTAGACCGAAAGTCTAAGTAAAAACATAAAAATAACAATAACAAAACGTGGACACAGTTTCGGCGAAGATATGTATTCCCAGTTGTATGAGGGATATACCAAAACATGGACCTATATACATATGTCCACAAATTTGGCATGTAAGTTTTTTACCTCTGGGATACCAGAATGACAAATTGTATCTAACATTAAAAAACGTCAAAGTATCTGCAATCGGGTAGTACCGTTAAATGGTGGATATTTCAAAATAGAAACCATAAATATCAAATTAGGGAAATGGTAAAGATACTACAAATATCAAATTACCCGAAGTCGGGGGTACCGTTATATGAGGTTTATTCCAAAACATTTACCTGTGTCCACAATCTATATTAATAAAAGAGTAAAGTGATTGACTGACTGACATACTGACTGACTGATTGATTCATCAACGCCCAGACGAAACGGCTGAAGCTACAATCCTGAAATTTTTGCTGGGATTTTGGAAATTCGAACTGGAAGGGTACGAAAAGTACTAAATATGGTACCATTTGCATTTGGCGAACCGGTAGAGCTAGAACTTTGAAATTTGGAATGAAGATCACTGATGGAGCGTAGGAAAGATGTGCTAAAGGGTTTTTAGAAATTCGAACTATAAGTGTACGAAAAGTACTAAAGTGTACTAAATTTGGTACCAATTCGTATTTTGTGAGCGGATAAAGGTTAAAGGTTGAAATTTGGTGTGAGAATCAAGTTTAAAAGGTACGGTTGACATAGGGAGGTGGTTTAGGAAAAGTGTATACATGTGTACGAAAAGTACTAAATGGCACTAAATTTGGTACAATTATGATTTGGGCGAACGGATAGAGCTGGAACCCTGAAATGTTTAACTAAGATTACTGTTGGAGAGTAAAATGGAAATAGTGTTGAATATTCGTACTTATGGGTACGTAAAGTACTAAATGGTACTAAATTTTCAGCTCTAAATTTGGTACAATTTGGATTTAGGTTGAACGGATAGAGTTGGAATCCTGACATTTTGAATTAAGGCTACAGTTGGAGGGTAGAATGGATGTAGGTTTGAAAATTTGTACTTATGGGTACGACAAGTTCTAAATGGTACTAAATTTGGTATAATTATGATTTGGGCGAACGGATAGAGCTGAAATCCTAAAATTTTGAATTAAGGCTACTGTTGGAGAGTACAATGGATGTAGTGTTGAAAATTCGTACTTATGGGTACGAAAAGTACCAGATGGTACAAAATTTGGTACTATTATGTTTTGGGCGAGCGGATAGAGTTGGAACCCTGAAATTTTGAACTGAGATTACTGTTGGAGAGTAAAATGGAAGTAGTGTTGAAAAGTCGTACTTATGTGTACGAAAAGTACTAAATGGTACAATTATAATTAGGGCGAACGGATAGAGCTGGAATCCTGAATTTTGAACTAAGGCTACTGTTGGAGAGTAATATGGATGTTGTTTTAAAAATTCGTACTAATGGGTACGAAAAGTACTAAATTTGGTACAATTTGGATTTAGGTTGAACGGATAGAGTTGGAATCCTGAAATTAAGGCTACAGTTGGAGGGTAGAATGGAAGTAGTTTTAAAAATTCGTACTTATGGCTACGAAAAGTACTAAATGGTACTAAATTTGGTACACTTACCATTTGGGCGAACGGATAGAGCTGGAATCCTGAAATTTGATTTAAGGCTACTGTTCGAGAGTAGAATGGAAGTAGTTTTGAAAATTCGTACTTAATGGTACGACAAGTACTAAGTGGTACTAAATTTGGTACAATTTGGATTTAGGGTGAACGGATAGAGATGTAGCCCTGAAATTTCGAATTTACATTGATGTTGGAGTATGGGATTGAGATAATTTGGAAATTCGTACTTCGTAGGCTACATTTCGAGAGCAAAATGGAAGTAGTTTTGAAAATTCGTACTTATGGGTACAAAAAGTACCAAATTTGGATTTGGGTGAACGAACAGAGCTGGAATAATGAAATTTAGAATTAAGCTTGCTGTTGGGGTGTAAGACGGAGTTAGTTTTGCAAATTCTCACTTACGGGTAAGAAAAATACTAAATTTGGTACAGTTTGGATTTGGGTGAACGAATAGAGCTGGAAACCTTAAATTCGTAATTGAGATTACTGTTGAAGTGTAGGATTGAATAGTTTTGGAAATTCGTACTTATGGATACGAAAAACACTAAATTTGGTATAATTTGTATTTGGGCCAACGGATAGACCTAGAATCCTGAAATGTGGAATTGAGATTTCTGTTGGAGAGTAGGATTGTGGTAGTTTTGGAAATTCGTACTTATGGGAACGAAAAGTACTAAATTTGGTACAATTGAAATTTGGAATTGAGATTATTGTTGAAGTGTAGGATTGAGGTAGTTTTGGAAATTCGTACATATGGGTACGAAAAGTACTAAATGGTATTAAATTTGGTACAATTTGGATTTGACTGAACGAATAGACCTGGAATCCTTAAATTTGGAATTGAGATTACTCCAAGTATAGGATTAAGGTAGTTTTGGAAATTCGTACTTATGGGTACGAAAAGTACTAAATTTGGTACAGTGGGTATTTGGGGGAACGGATAGAGCTGGAATCCTGGAATTTTGGTAAGACTACGGTTGGAGTGTAGGATTGAGACATGGAGGTAGTTTTTGAAATTCGTACTTATGGGCAAGAAATATACCAAATGGTACAATTTGAATTTGAGAGCACCGATAGCGCTGGAATCCTGTTTTTTGGAATTAAGGTTACTGGTGAAGTGAAGGATTGAGGTAGTTCTGGAAAATCGTACTTATGGGTACGAAGAGTATTTAATGGCACGCAATTTGTTGTTGGTTGAAGGGACAGTGCTGGAATCTGTATTTTTTTGATTTTTTGTGAGTATTGGTGTGCAATATTGGTCTCGCTGTTAACATGTAAGGGTGAGATACGGCTGATCTTTTTTGAAAATCGAACTAAAGCGGTACGAACTTTAATAAAATAATAAATATTGATTAAAATTGGTATTACTACAATAAAATTTTCAGTGTTCGCCATTTCCATATTATATATTGATTATTTGTTTTTTTTTATATCCTTTCCGCATACGAAGTAGCGGGCACTTTGCTAGTTTATTGTATATAAATGTTTTGACCACTGCAATTTCGATCAATTCGGATACTCAATCAGTAAGTTATCGTATTCATCAATCATTCTAATTGCTCGTGAACCATTTTGGCATCCTTATAAGGGTCGCACGTACGATAAAATTCAAAACGATCCGAAGGAGTTTTCGAACTTAAACTATGTTTGGACAAACTATTACGAGATCCAAAGTTTGGACCAACTCGATTGACCCGAGAGAGCGCTATCATGCGCTCTTGCCAGCAAGATAGACAGACGAACGGTGAGGGTCTAATCCAGCCCGATTTGTCTTAAAACTATTACGTTTAAACCATTATGTCGCCGAAGCACATTGTAACGTATTAATGTGTATACGAATATATATTTTTTTGATTAGGTCAAATGCTGATTGTACAAAATTAGCCATCAAACTAGTAAATGTTTATTTCGGATTATGCCTATAAAACTGTTGGCAATAATTGTATTAGACGGACCAAAACAATTACTACCAACTTCCACCGGCGCCATTACACTTAGCCCTTGAATTCTCTGTTGCCCATATCGAAATTCCATATTTTTGATTACAAAGAAATGATGGAGTATGTGTTAAATTTCACATACGTGTTCGTTCTTGCATGTGTTTAATAGTAATGGACACTGTATTTATGTTGCATTCGTCTAGCATGCAATATTTCAAATGTATGTACATTAGGGTTATGCATTTTTTACCTTTTTCTCGAAAATGATTTACTGTAGTGGGAATGAATGAAAGTTTGCCCATTAATTACTAAAATAAAGTTTATTCTTTTTAAATATATAATAAAAACGGGCACACACAAACCACTTTGAAAAAAATATTTATACCCTACACCACCTTGTGGTGTACCCCTTATGTCTTTGTGCATTAGTTTGTAACATGCAAAAGGAAACGAGATAGACCCATAGTTCCTTTTAGGGATATACATAGAATCACTTTCTGAGTCGATTTACGCATGTCCGTCTGTCTGTCCGTCTGTCCATGTATTTTTGTAAACAAAGTACTGGTCGCATTTATTGTCCGATTCGCATGAAAATTGGGGAAATTTTTTTGCCAGAGGACGAACGCTATTCATTTTGGTAAAAATCGGTTCAGATTTGGATGTAGCCCCCATATACATATATCTTCGCCCGATTTAAGGCATTTGGTGCACGAAACACGCTATATATGTCCGATTTCAATTAAATTTGGAATGTGCGACGGTATTTAGTCCAGAAATACGTGTGCCAAATTATATAGAAATCGGTTAAAATTTGGATATATTCTCGGCCGATTTTATGTATTTGATGCACGAAACGCGCTATATATGTCCGATTTCAATAAAATTTGGAATGTTTGCCGGGATTTGGCCTAGAAATAAATGTGCCAAATTATATCGAAATCGGTTGAGATTTATATATAGCTCCCATATATATTTTCGACGGATTTGAGGCATTTGATGCACGAAACACGCTATATATATATCCAATTTTGATGAAATTTAGACTATGTGACGGAATTTGGTCTACAAATAAATGTGAAAAATTATATCGAAATCTGTTCTGATTTGGATTTAGCTCCCATATATATTTTACATATTCACAGTGGTGTAGGGTATTATATAGTCGGCCCCGCCCGATTTTGATCCTTTCCTTACTGGTTTTTTTTTTCAAAAAATTGTTTGAAATTAAATAAATTTTTTTTTTTATTATTATTATTACAGTGTTTTATTTAACTTGCTTCGGTGAGTGTTTAGTTCAAATCTGGTAACTAATTTTTAATACGGTTGCAGTTGACCAATCGAACTAAAACTTTGCACACTTTTCAGATTTGCATGACAATACACGAATATGAAATCAAAACCAATATTGGTCCATTTTTACACTGTTTTACAGTGTTTTATCTAATTTGCTTTTCAAATCTGGTAACTAATTTTTCACACAGTTGCAGTTGACCAATCGAACTTATAATTTGCACACATTTCAGATTTGGATGACAATACATGAATATGAAATTAAAACCAATATTGGTCCATTCTTACAGTGTTTTTACGGTGTCTAACTTAACCCCCTTTTCAAATATGGTAACTGATTTTTTAGACGGTTGCAGTTGACCAATCGAAGTAAAACTTTGCACACTTTTCAGATTTAGATGACAATACGTGAATATGAAACCGAAATCAATATGGGTCCGTTTTTTCCTATAGCCCCCATATAACGGTACCACCCGATTTCCGTATTTTGCTTTTCAAATCCGGTAACTCATTTTTCACACAGTTGCACTTGACCAATCGAACTAAAACTTTGCACACATTTCAAAACCAATATTGGTCCATTTTTACAGTGTTGCACAGTGCTCAATTTTACATGCTTTTCAAATCTGGTAACTCATTTTTAACACAGTTGCAGTTGACCAATCGAATTAAATTTTGCACACATTTCAGATTTGGATGACAATACATGAATATGAAATCAAAACCAATATTGGTCCATTTTTAGCATTTTTACAGTGTTTTATTTAAATTGCATTTCAAATCTGTTAACTCAATTTTGACACGGTTGCAGTTGACCAATCGGACTAAAACTGTGCACACTTTTCAGATTTAGATGACAATACATGAATATAAAATTAAAACAAAGATTGGTCCATTTTACAGTGTTTTAACGGTGTTTTATTTAACTTGCATTTCAAATCTGGTAACTCAATTTTGACACAGTTGCAGTTGAGCAATAGAACTGAAACTTTGCACGTTTTTCAGATTTTGAGGACAATACATGAATGTGAAACCAAATCCAATATGGGTCGATCTTTTCCTATAGCCCCCATATAGCGGTACCACCCGATTTAGTTCAAATTTAGTAACTCATTTTTAACGCAGTTGCAGTTGACCAATCGAACTGAAACTTTGCACACTTTTCAGATTTGGAAGACAATACATAAATATGGGCCCAATTTTTCCTACAGCCCCCATATAGCGGTACCACCCGATTTCAGGTATTTTGAGGATTTTATCTTAATTTTTGCCCGAATTAGCTGTCATTTGGCATTTGGGATTGCCAATGATACAGGCATTTCCCCACCAAAAATTGTGAACATGGGTCCAGGTTTTGGTATAGCCCCCATATAGCGGTATGGTCTGCTTTCAAGTGTTTTAAGGATTTTATCTTCATTTTTAGGCCGAATTGGCTGTAACTTGGCGTTTGGAGTCTCCAATGGTACAGAAACTTCTCCACCAAAAATTGTTGACATAGGTCCAGGTTTTGGTATAGTCCCCATATAATGGTACTACCCGATTTGAATTTTATTTTTTTTTTTTAAGTTTTTATCTACATTTACGGCCAAAATTGAATATAATTTTTTTCTCAGTGGTCAAAAAATGTATTAACAAAAAAGTTAAAAATAATAAATGTATTCTTTCTCATGATGAAATCTCTCAAATAAAACGCTTGCATTTAAATTATAAATGGTGGCAAAATTAAACGGCAAGCGTTTTATTTGAAAGATTTCATCATGAGAAAGAATATATTTATTGAGGCTAAGCGACAAATTATTTTCTAGTTTTAAGTGCATTTCTGAATAAAACACTGAAACTTAATTTTTTTAAATTATTTTTTATTTCAGAAATGATTTCCTTTTGCTCGAATGAGTGACCTTTTGCCGATTAATGTGATAAATGAAATAAATTTATATATGATATAAAATAATATATATGTATATCTGCTTAAGGTTATTTCAAAAGTTTGTCAAATAAGCTCATATCGAAAAAATTCAAATGACTTTGTGCGTAAGCTCTTTTTTTGGTTGAATTACAATATGATTAAGATTTTATTTTTGTCATTTTTCTCTTTCGAGACGAGCTGATTCATCAGAAGGTTTTTGTAAATGAAAAAGAATGTCCGAGAAATTGTCATCACAAACCACTACACTACATGTTTCGCACATTGGTGAGAAGCGTTCATCAGGTGTATTTTGTGCGGCAATCTGACTATGTCTCTACCCTAAATTTTTCCTTCTATATATACTGTATTTATTGCAAATTTGCAATTATAAATTCAATACACCGGATTTTTTAAGGCAGGTGGCATTGCCAACTCTAACAATCTTATTCATTTACGAGTTTTTTTGCAGGGCGGACTTTATTTCCACACAGCTGCAATTGTCTCCCACATGTAGTCACATTTAACTGTACTAGTTTTTGGGATGTGTTTATTTTTATAACGCAACAACAACAACCATTTGGTTGCAATTTTTATGTTGGAACGTTTTGTTAAGCCAGGCTCGGCTTGCTTAATTTATGTTTACCTGTTAAGGCGATGATGATCATATGTTTTAATTTTGTTATTTGATTGATTGTTCATTCAGTTGGCAATGCCATCTGCCTTAAAAAATCCGGTGTGTTGAATTCCTAATTGCAAATTTGCAATAAATTTAGTATATATAGAAGGAAAAATTTAGGGTAGAGACATAGTCAGATTGCCGCACAAAATACACCTGATGAGCGCTTCTCACCAAAGTGCGAAACATGTAGTGTAGTGGTTTGTGATGACAATTTCTCTGACATTCTTTTTCATTTACAAAAACCTTCGTCTCGAAAGAGAAAAATAACAAAATTAAAACATATGATCATCATCGCCTTAACAGGTAAACATAAATTAAGATTTTATCTAATCTTAAAAAACAAATTCATCAAACTTTGCTACATGGACACGAGGTTGTAAACAATTCATAACCCTAATTTACATACATATGTGCCAGGCATACTATTGTTAAGGGAAAAATATTGGACTTGGATGTAAAAATTAAAATTGTACTGTGTCATACAAATAAATTATAACGTTGAGAACATAGGTCTGTACGATAACCCAAAAAATTGTACAAATTTGGACAAACTTTTATAAAATACTTTACGGTAACAAACTTGTAAAGTAAGAGAGAGCAAATTGAGTAACTTATTTTGTGGTTTGTGGTGACTAATTATAATCTGCACCACAATGTGGAAAGGTTATTATAATTTTTTTTAGAAGATTCATGTAATACCACGAAATATTCGTCGTAGACCACCCATGTGGTATGCCAATATTTATATCTCGACAAAATAAATCGATTTTGAATTGTGTGTCCGTCCGTCCAATAAAAATTTTAAATCAAACTCCAGACTGCAATTTTCTACCAAAAGCGGCGCATCCATGGAGTAGGAGGAACACCATGTAGACGGCCAGGTATTCCCAACATACTTACATACATATGTACATTAGGACGTCGCAAAAAAATTACTTTTTTGATACGCCTACTCCCTAATTTGTTCCACTTGATGCAGAAGCCTTATACATAAATGCAATTTTATGGCGATCGGTTAACTTTAACGCGTGCCAACAGAGGGATATTTGTTTCTATAAATTACTACAGAAACAAATATGCCTCTGTTGGGCCAAAGGGGCATTTTCACGAAAATTCTCTAAAGGCCGCAAATATGATCCAATCGATGAAAAAGCTTTACCAGTTCATTGTTGTGGCTAGCTAAAAAAACGAATCCTACAAAAGTTTGTGAAAGTCGGGTACTAGCTCAGTTAAAATACACATTGAAAGAGCGAAAATTCCCACAAAGCGGAATTTCGATGTAGAGTTTGGTGTAGAGCTAATAGAAGCAATGTGTGCAAAAAAAATTATTCGAGGTCAAAAGTCAACAGTTAAGGGTTTTTTTTAGATTTTCGGAATTTTTCTTGAAACCGGGCATCTAATAAAAAATGACTAGAGTAAATGTTATAGTCGGAAAAATTACCTACAAACTTGGATTTTATTATATTTCTTTGAACGAACCATTCTTGAGATATAGCTGTATAAGGGGAGTATGCAAATATTCGGTTATCCGGTCATTTGACCAGATTTAAATACCGGGTTTAAACCAGGTTCTACTGAACCCATTACTACAATGTGAGTATCGTTTGAATGCTTATGGAAATACCTATCACATGGAGTGGGTGTTTTAACCGGTTTGCCTCATAAGGTATCTACGCGGCTTATTTCTCCATAAGTGTTATTTGACACTTCGATCTCAAGAATAGTGACTCCGTTTTAAATGTCATAAAGACCATTCTTGTAGGCAATTTTTAAAGTTACAACTTTCACTTTAGCCGATTTTTGATAAAATATGAAGTGTGTTGAAATTGAAAAAAAAAATCAGCCTAAACTGTTCTATAAATAAAAAACTATTTTTTTATCTTACTGCTTATTTTTCAACTTCCAGTGGCCACAGAATAACTAGTAATTCAGTGCGACATGCCCTTGTTAAAAAATGGGTTAGTAGGGGGTTTTGAAAGTAGTTACGGCTGCCAAAAATCCCTTACAAAACCCATTATTTTGGGAGGATTTTTTTTTTGCTGGGTGGACATCCAAAAATTACTTTTGACATCGAATAACTTTTTTCACATATGGGATCAATAGGAACTTTTAGGACATTACTTTTAGTATCAAGCCCTAGCTTTCCACCAAAATTCAGCTTTGTGGGTATTTAAGCTATTTCCCCCTTATAATGTACGTCTATTTTGACTGGGCTATACTTTTTTACTTGCGAAGTTATCGAACAGAACTAATATATTTGACGACTACTGTGGCCAAGAATGTCGAAACTATTGTTTTAGAATTACAGTATTACAAACAAATCAATTCGTCATAATTGACAGTTTTTAGAAATATTGCATTTTTACTGCACACTCCATTGCAGTATGACAAACAAAACAGTCTGTCAGCACCACTACTTGCAGGTTGAAAGAACTTTCAAACACGACTAAAATATACCCTTGGCGACAATGAACTAAATAAATTATGGTCTACTGTTATTAAAATAAATAATTTTTAATTTCATATACTAGTTAGTTGCTGTCTATAAAGGAACATTTTTACGTGTTTTGGCAGACATTATATCAATGTATGTGTATTTAATTCTAGGTATTTATGTGTATTATTATCGTCTATGTTTCTAAATTGCTTGTTAATTTGCTAAAAGTAAAATTTTCTGATGAGATAGTCGAACATGAAATATATGCATTTTTAGTGGAATCGATATAGAAATGTTTGCAATATATTAAATAAAAGAGGACAAACTTAAAACGAAGGCTCTGTTCCATCACTTTTGGTAAATGGTGAATGTAGAAAAAAAATAGTGCACTGTTCACATATAAATTGTGCTTGTGCGAAAAATCTTGCACGTTAAAAGCCAGGTTTAAAATAAAGAAACAAGATAGTACAAGAGTCGGACCTTATCGATCACACACATCAGTTACATATGTAACTTCAGTTTGAGAATCATATTTCTTTATTCTCGGTATTTTCTGTTCCAATGACAATTCATAATAAAAAATAAAATAAATTCAACTAACATCGAATGAAAATCATACCATCAATAGAAAATCTGAATACATGTAACACATGTTCCATTTAAATCAATCCAATTATAAAATGTCTGTGATAGTATCGTCGTAATTAAATACAGAAAAGCTCACTAACATCCATCCTCCGCCCTTGATATGATGTTGGCAACTTTTACAAAAATCCAACAAAATTTTGAAAAGTAATGCTTTGAGGGTAAATAGCTATGAACACTGAATGAGTATTAATTACAATTACTGAAAATGTTATAACAGAAAAGTTTGTGTCTGTCTTTGGCATAGCTAAAGGCGAAATTTTCTTGAAACACGAATTCGCAATGATTGTGTGATGAACACATTAAGCATAGAAAACGAAATGTTCAAAATGATTACCAACAACAAAGTTTGCAACACTTTTCCGCAAGTATGGCAATATGAAAACATTGTTAACAGCAAAAGCATCTATTGTTGTAGGCGTAAATTCATTGTCATTGGGAAAAAATTGAAACGAGAACAACATATTTCAATTGAGATTGGAACAGTGAGATTGGAAATGTAAAATATAAACTGAGTATTAACATTAGAATTGACCTTTTCATATCAGGATTTAAAGTATTTTAAAATTGGAAGACATTAGAGAAAATATTGTATTCAAACAATTATTTATGAATATTAACATGATATTAGTTGATGTTGTTCTTGTAGCAACACAAAAATTCTCCAACGTAGACCGTCTGCGTCCATAAAGAATCAGAAGACAGGTGAGTGGTGGTAGCTGGACAGCTAAACACATGCAGGACATGTGTTGGGTATCGTGCCATCAACTCGGTCCCAATATGAATTGCGGTGGATGCATCGTCCGGTTATTAACTGGGATAAAAACAATCCTGTTTGGTGATATAGTGGATAATAGATACCAAGGAGCGGCCCTGACCCGCTTTAACATTGCAAAGCCCAGGATTTATCTTGTTCCCTCTTTCACCTCTCCGTGGTGTCTTCTGGGGAGCTACCTTTAACACCCGTTAAAGGTAGTGAGCTTTCTTGTGCCGAGCGATCACCCGTAAGAACGTTAAAAACGTGGGTTTGGGCGTTGGGTTAGTAACCTTCCCCTGAAAAAAGCAGCCGAATATAAAAAACGAAAGAAAAGAAAAACAAACCCCTCTAAAGTTGACGATGTCACAACAACACCTAAAGGTGACGCACTGTATTATAACTGCCATGACACAAAGCATGAATGTGGTTGCGGATTTGTAGTTGGTCGGTGAATAAAAGCAAAATTCTTCAACATCAGCTTTATTTGCGCTCATGTTCCCACTGAAGACAAAGACGAACAGACCAATGATATATGTTACGAGCGCTTAGAAGAAACTTATGACCGTTGCCCTGCCCATGACACTAAAATTATTCTAGGCTATTTTAATGCCAAAATTGGAAAGTCGGGAACAGTCGGGAAATTCAGTATCTACAAGGAAACATTTGACAACGGTATGAGGCTGATAGACTTTGCAGCTGCAAAAAAATAAACATAGTGTTAGCAGTACCAGATTTATGGACACCTGTCTGTCACTAGATCAAATAACAAGTAATCAAACTGATCATTAGACAGCGGAATTTTATGCACCCCTATTTTTGGCCCGATTCGTGTCAAATTTTGGGACTGGGCATATTTTTGGCTTCTGATTACATTGCAGTCGAAACATATGGGATATGCAAAATGCATAAATTTTTATATATGCAAAATATATGCATTTTACATATTTTTTTCTGTTTAAAATTCTCTTCAGACAAGTTAATAAAATAGAGAAATGTATAACCACAGCCACAACCTTCAAAATACCGAAAATCGGGAGGTACCATTCTATGGGGGCTGTATAAAGACGTGGACTTATGCCGATAAATTTCATTTGGAAAGTTTTAAACCCCCAACGAAGACTTAATACCAGATTTCAGCTATTTCGGAGGGATATTGAGGCCACAACCTTCAAAATACCGAAAATCGGGAGGTACCATTCTAGGGGGGCTGTATGAAGACGTGGACCTATGCCGACAAATTTCAGGTGGAATGTTTTATACCCACAACGAAGCCAAAATGCCAATTTTCAGTCATTTCGGTGGGATATTGAGGCTACAACTTTCAAAATAACCGTATATCGGTAGGTACCGTTCTATGGGGGCTATATGAAGACGTGGACCTATGCGGACAGATTTCAGTTGTAAAGTTGCATACCATTAACGAAGACTTAATACCACAAACCCTTGAATATATTTTTGCATATGCTTATTTTATGCAGATATGTAAAAATATGCACGATATGCAAAATATGCAAAAATGTCTAGGCCTAATTCGTTTTATTTGTAATAAAACGATTTTCTGTCTAATCAGATTTTCTCTACGACCATCCTAAATATATATGCATTTGCATAGGATTCCGCTGTCTACTGATCATGTTGTGATAGATGGAAGACATTCATCGAGCGCGTTGGATGTATGATCGTTCCGAGGAGCAAACATAGAACAGATAGAAAGCGGAAGTTGGACATCGGTAGGCTGCAAACACAACAGATAGCCACAGCATATTCCACTCAACTAGCCCAATTGCTTAATAAAAGCACTCCTCGTCCGATAACACTGTGAACACAAATTTTGGGGCAGAGATAATTCCTTTTGGAGATGAAAGCGCTAGGTGAGTATATTAAGAACCCCGAAGGACAGATCCGCCGTGAGTCGAACTTCCTCGTTATGACGTGATGAAGTTTTTGCTGGAGACCCTGTAAGTCATCAGGAATTAGCGTTATATCTTTGTTCACTGTTGATTTAGCTTATTTTTGAGATGACGTATCTTCAGTCAAATCGAATGAGGATTATTTTCGTAGAGCATTTCGACCTTCTAACTCGCTTCCTTCAATGTCCTTTTCGTCCTTTATTTTAAGAGCCGCTATAAAAGTACGACAATATGACGTATTTCAGCTTTTCGCGTTTAAAATTGGAAGTTGGTACCTATAATTTTGAGGTAATTAAAGACTTCGTCTACCTCGGCACTGCCAAAAACACAACAAACAACATCAGTTGTGAAATAAGAAGAATTCTATTGGCCAACAATAAGTAAGCAATTTAAAAACAAAGCCACATCTCGTCAAACAAAAATAACACTATACAAAACGCTGATACTACCCGTGGTAATGTATGGCTCCGAAGCATGGGTTCTTGCGCAAGCAGATAAGGCAGTGCTTGGTGTGTTTGAGAGGAAAATTCTTCGAAAGATCTACGGGCCGATTTGCGTTGACGGTGAATATCGACGTCGTATGAACCACGAGCTATATCAGCTATACAAAGACATGAATATAGTTACTCGTAAACGTATCGAGATGCAACGATTGCGTATCATAAGAATGAGCGATGATGAACGCGCTAAAAGGGCGTATGAATACATGTCACATGGCAGTGCACGCAGAATCGGCAGGCCTAAGCTCCGATGGAGCATACAAGTGGATAAAAAAATGAAAAGGCGCGGTATTCCAGAAAGCGAAGCGAAAAACAGAGAGAAGTGGAGATCTTTTCTTAGTTCGGTCTATGGAACAAATGTTCTGTAATGGGCCAGCTAAGTAAGTAAGTAAATTCAAATATAGTATACAGCCCTAAGGTTGAAACACTGGGCATTATAAAATGGAAATAAATTGAAATTGAAAATTGTCCTTAGTTCGGATTATGGAACAAAATGTTCTGTTTAAAATAAAAACGACCTAAATAGGTAAAGTAGGCACTGTTGTTTCGACTGTTGTTATGTTATGCTTATACGTTAGAAGAATTAAGTGCGTATACAGTGGGTGTCTGCTGATATTGCAGCTTTCCGATACCCAATTTTCACGCTGTTTTGGGACGTAGTTTATTTACTATGTTCAGTAAGGTTCGTATCTTTGCTGCAAAAAGTATTAATCTGAGATGATGTTGCTCCTCGAAATGGCCATACGTTCAACATGTGAGACACATGCCTTCCATCTATTACAACATAATTCATTTAATTTCTCTGGTGCTGCTGCTCATTCCATTATCGTTTGTTTTACTACCTATATGAATATATTCCAATACACATCCTTGAAGGGACACGGTAGACTTCTCCCATATCAATGAGTGAACGCCGGTTCATATTAACTCAATGATATGAGACGTACGATAAAAAGTCGAGTCCGAACGGTGTGTTTTACGACACTACCCAGCAAAAATTCGGATCCGTTAGTCATAATGTAACCCTTTACAAAGTAATGTAAAAAAATAACTACTTATATTACTCCTTACTAAGTTAATGAATACGTTGGCACAGAGCGTGTGTTTCCGACTACAAATCCTAGGGTTGTGTATTCAACGCTCACCGTAGG
This sequence comes from Musca autumnalis, assembly GCF_047663935.1. NCBI lineage: Eukaryota > Metazoa > Arthropoda > Insecta > Diptera > Muscidae > Musca > Musca autumnalis. Next base: position 37,526,513 of record NW_027412088.1, read on the forward strand.
CCGGGTACTTTTTGCTAACACAAAGAACAGTTGGTGGTGCACATATAAGCGTTTATACAACCCTTAATGTTCGTACGGGTGGCGTAGTGTGTAGTATGTTCGGCTACGAAGCAGAAGGTACGTGTGTTCAAATCCAACAAGGAGCGGTATAAAATAAACCTATGGAGTGTGTTGAAATTGAAAACGAATTCCACCTCAAGTGTTCTAAAAATAGAAAATATGTTTTTTTAGCTTATAGCTTATTTTTCAACTTCCAGTGAACATACAATAACTACTTATTCTAGTGGTCATAGAATAACTAGTAATTCAGTGCGTTATGCCCAAGTTAAAATAATGGGTTAGTAGCGGATTTGATGGTAGTTACCCCTACCAATGTCCGTCAGTCTGACTAACCGATTCCGTCCAAAATTTGGTCTTCGTAATATTTTGTCCAAACTTAGTTTGAGTTCGAAGATGAGTTATAACGATCCACTCCTTCCGGTACCTCCCCCAAAAAATTCGAAAATGTTCCGAAAATTTGTACGATAACTCATACAGTGAGTATCCGATTTGGTCCATACTTTGCATATCGTGGAATGTCTACCAGACTTAGATGAGGTTCCAATATGGACTCAATAGATTCACTCCTTCGGGTACCTCCCATACAAAATTTCGGATAAGTTCAGTTTAGGACCTTCTCTCAAATCGCTTTGATTTTTGTTGTAACAACTTGTATTTACTGCCCTCATACGACGGTACAATTTTCATCAGCGGCAAGTGCATACTTCCGTCCTGCCTTCGTAATATTTTGCTTAAACTTCGTTACAGTTCGAAGATAAGTCCTTTCTGCCTACTCCTTCAGGTACCTCACCCACAAAATTAAAAAACGTTCGGAAAAAAATGTGCGCATGATAACTCTTGAAGGGAGTGACCGAGTGGTACATACTTTACACATCCTAATATATTTACCAGATATAGGTCAGGTTTAAATATGTACCTCCCACACAAAATTTCTGATAAGTTCACTTAAAGACCTGCTCTCGAATCTCTTTGATTTTTTATTGCAGCAACTTGCATTCGCTGCCTCAATTAGGACAATAAAAGCTTTTCCAGAGTGAAAAAACCTCCTATAACACCATATGTAGTGGATGGAGAGTAACTCTATGTAGTGGATGGAGAGTAACGCTCGAACTGATCAACCGATTTTGTCCAAAATTTGCTTTCGTCATATTTTGTCCAAACTTAGTTTCAGTTCGAAAATGGGTTATACCGGCCCACAACTTCCGGTATGCACGATATTTCTTGATCGGGGCAACCAATTTGGTTCGAACTTTGGATCTCCTAATATTATTTTGTCTAAATTTAGTTTACCTCGGCCCGTATCGGTCCATTCCTCAGGGTAGCTCATCCACAAAAGTTCAACATTTATGTCTAAGTGCAGTTTAGGGTCTGTTCAAAGATCCTGTGGAAATGTATACAGGTGCTGTTCGTTGTGGTCCTGGTTACAGCGATATTATGTTTTCGTGGACAAGTCCATGTTTAATGGCATACTGGTCCAAAATTATACGAAATATGTATGAAATGACTAGTCCGCTTCCAAAATAGACAAAATTCAGATAAGACTCTAAATACATTCAATCTGTCCGTAGATGAAAGTTTCAATTCAGATAGGCTGAGGGTATATCTCTGTCGGCAAAGGTGACTGATACTTTGTTACTTGTTCTTATTGTATTTCTTGTACAGTGACATCGGCCTTATACTAGTGAATTGCTTTCGCCAGTGCATTAAATACACCATCTGAATTTACAGATCATAGTAAAATCGCAGATTCTTTGAAACATTTGCGGTTGTTTGCAATTTTTTAGGATTTCTTTTATCCTTTTTGTTTTTTCATGGTTAAAACCCTCCACCTAAACCTTCCTTTTTCTCACGCGGTTTGGAACGCAATGGCGGAGTTATATAACTGTATTTACCGATTTCTATTCGAATACATACAGCTTTAAACAGCTTGTTTTTCTTTTATAAACACTGTACATATATCTCACTCACAGTACCCCATACACCTAATTGCTGTTAAAGCTGTATACAACTCTTGTAGCAAATATTCTAAAACACTTTCTATGGTACGTACATACATTCATACACCGACATTGACACCTAGAGCCATTTACAAGTACAAACTTTGTTAATGACATCCTTCATTTCTCGCTCTCAAAGTCTACATAGAAAAACAAAGGCTTATAAATAAAATGAATTTGAATATGTGCCGTGTGTGTGTTTACAAAGAAATCGTGTAACTTTTGTTTGCCCCCAAACAAAAATTATATGAATTTAATTGGGTAAAGGGAGAGAGTTATATGAGCAATAGGATATTACAAGTGTCTTCATCATCATCAGAGTCAGTGTAGATTTGAAGTTGAAAGCTTTGTTTTGCCTTTCATGCTTAATTACTCTCAATAAGTGTGGCGATGATGAGTGATGAGTTTGCAACATTTTAAATAAATGAAACAAATTCATTTCACTTTCAATAAATGCGATACCCAGCAAAGGTTTTTGGATAAAACAAACCATAATTGTTTTGTTCGATGTAATACAAACAGAAAAGCAAATTTAATATACCCTCCGTACTATGGTAGAGGGTATAAAAATATAGCAAATAAGGACAACATTTGGAAACAAATTACTCGACAAGGTCAAATCAACACCCACCACAATATCTCTTTTATGATCAAGGTGGTGAAGGAGTTGTGCCGAATATCTGAATGGCAAGGAGTGTCTAAAGAAGTCTAGCCGCCCACAGCTCGCCCTCGACGCAAGTGCACAGGTAGGTGGTACATGTTAGTATGATGGTTCAACCCTTAAGGCGCACTCATGGGAACAACATATGGAGAAAATATAAATAAAAATCAAGCACAACAAAAACCCCTCGGTTGCAGTCTGGCAACTGTTCCGAGATTGACCACTTAGCATACCGGCTGGAGCTGGTGGCTAGCCATCATCAACAAAATACTAGAAAAGCAACAACTCTTATTCTCTTCCTGAAAAATGGACAACGTACAGAAAGTAAGTTGTCCGAACAATTTATGGAACACATTTTTTACTAACAAACATTATCCTGAGAGAGGTGCATCGTGGTTACAGTTTCATCAATTGCATGGACGAGTACTCAAAATGATTTCTGGAAAAATGCTCAACTAAGCTCAGCGATGTTTCAGACGACATAAGCCTGAGACTGACCTCGGCCCAGGAAATTCCAATGATTCCTCCCTTCAGAGGTTGGCTGTCCAGGAAAGAACGCTAAGGTCGTTTTTACTAACAAAGATTCTCATGAGAGAGGTGCATCGTGGTTACAGGTTCATCAATTGCATGGACGAGTACTCAAAATGATTTCGGGAAAAATGCTCAACAAAGCATAGCGATGTTTCTGACGACATCAGCCTGAGACTGACCCCAGCCCAGGAAATTTCAATGATACCTCCCGCCGGAGGTTGGCTGTCCAGGAAAGAACGCGAAGGCCCATAGCTGCTACAACATCTAGCGAAAACGAATGTTTCAATTGACGAGTGGTCCATAATTTTCCCAACTCGATAACTGAGGCTGGAGTGAAGGCACTGGAGAGACTGGGAAACAAACTATTTACCACAATCCCTAATGCCTCTCGGCCAAATTTAAATTCCATCGCCCGCATTGCCTGACTGGAAAATACGAAATAGATGAAGTCGACAATGCCGAATAGCTGCTAAACAACATGCACACATCTCCCCTCAGAACTGATGCTTAAGGTCGTGCATTTCAATGTGAAGTACTCTTAAATCCCTTTGACGTCACGGACGTAGCCAGAAATGGGTGGGGGGGCTTTCACTAATCTCACTTAGTAACCTATAGACGACAAATCGAAAGAGATCGCTGGATAACATCCGATAAAAATTCTTTCTCAGATCACAATTGGGGACTTTTCATTATATCTGAGTTGAAACTTCTATGTAGGGACTTTATGAAATCGAAACCGCCCCCCCCCCCCCCCTGGCTATGTCGGTGTATCGGCATAGTCAATTTTGGAAGTGGAACTTATTTTGGGAATATTTTCTTTTCGATAGATATCGCGCCCACCTGTCATTTCAGTTGGTCAGAGTATAATTTAGAGGTTTTGGACCACTATGTGAGGAAGCATAGGCTTGCCCAGGAAAAACATTTTACCGCTGTAAGCAGCACAAGTTCAGTTCCGGAAGGTGTGAACCGATCGGTTGCTGCGTTCGGAAGTTATCGTGCGCACTATTTTAAAGAAAAGTTTTTAACTTTTGTGGGCGAAGTACCTGAAGGAGTGGTCTGATTTGGTTCATCTTCGAAATATCACAATGTGCCAAGTTTGGACAAACTCGGTTGCTGCATCCGAGAGTTATCGTGCGCACCACTTTAGCGAAAAGTTTTGAATTTTTGTGGAGGAGGTAATTGAGGGTACCCTAAGAAGAAGACCGACCATTTTGGACGTTAAACTATATTCGGACAAAATATCAGCAGTTCTAAGGCTTGGACCAAATCAATTGTGCTCTGTTCGGTTGGGGGAGATGCCGGAAAGTGTGGACCGATATTGTCCATTCTCGAACGATGTGCCAAGTATAGACCAAATCGGTTGCTGCCTTCGGAAGTTATCGTGCTCACAATTTTAGCGAAAAGTTTTGAACTTTTGTGGAAGAGGTACCTGAAGACGATTTGGCTCATTTGCGAACTTAAACTAAGTTAAGCCAGATTTTGGATGGAATCGGCTGATCCGTTCGAGAGTTATCCACCACAAATAGTGCCATAGGGGTTTTTCACAGTTTTGGGACAATTTTCTCAGAAGTATCGACTTGCCCTTGAAAGAACTTGTATTGTAGTAAAGTGGTACCCGAGTGCAATCTGTTGCAATAAAAATAAAATCCGACACTTTCTGTAGGAGGTACCCTAATATATAGTCCATATTCGAACCTGGCACTAGCCAGTCAGACATACAGACGGTCATGGCTTAATCGATTCCGAATTGTGTGAAACAGATTTTGTCCGAACGTACTTGGAGTCTAAAACCATTATTTCTATGAGGCAAATTTTTGGTTGTATCAAATGTATATACCCGAAAGGGTTAGGTGCTTCTTTTTGTTTTTGATCTGAAAAATATATTTTTCCAATTTTGTATATACTTAAGCCAACTGTATGAATAATAAAACTATTTTTTTAACATTTTATTTGAAAAAGTGGATTTTGGACACTATGCCATATGGCATAGAATGTATTTAAAGGAAAAAAAAACAAAACTGAAATATTCAAGTTTTTTATTCAATTTTATCTTATAGAAGACCAGGAGGCCTTATAGAAGAGGAAGAGTTCTTCTTAAAGAAGAGCCTCTCATAGAAAGGCAGGATGTCTTCTCCTTGAAGAGCAAAAGCTCGTCTCATAGAATGGCAGGATGTCTTCTCATAAAAGAGCAGGACGTTTCAATATAGAAGGGCAGGAGGTATTCTTATAGAAGAGCAGTTGGTCCTCTCCTTTAAGAGCAGAAGGTCCTCTCATAGAAGCGCAGGACATATTCTGATAGAAGGGCGGGATGCCTTCTCATATAAGAGCAGGATGTCGTGTCATAGAAGAGCAGAACGTCTTTTCATAGAAGAACAGAACGTTTGCATATAGAAGGGCAGGAGGTCTTCTTATAGAAGAGAAGGAGGTCTTCTTATACAAGATCAGGAGATCTGCTCATAGAAGAGCAGGACGTCTTCTCATAGAAGAGCAGGGCGTTTGCATATAGAAGGGTAGGAGGTCTCCTTAAAGAAGAGAAGGACGTCTTCTCATAGAAGAGCAGGACGTTTGCATATAGAAGGGCAGGAGATCTTCTTATAGAAGAGAAGGAGGTCTTCTTATATAAGAGCAGGAGGACTGCTCATAGAAGAGCAGTACGTCTTCTCATAGAAGGGAAGGGCGTATTCTCATAAGTGAGCAGGACGTTTGCATATAGAAGGGCAGGAGGTCTTCTTATAGAAGAGAAGGAGGTCTGCTCATAGAAGAGCAGGAGACCTTCTTATTAAAAAACTGATGGTCTTCTCATAGAAAAGCAGGGGCCCTCCTTATAGCAAAGCATAAGGTCTTATCATTGAAGACCAGGAGGTCTACCTATAGAAGACATGAAGGTTTTTTATAGAATATCTGGAGGTCTACTTTTAGAAGATTTGGGGGTCTTCAAATAGAAGGTCTTCTTATAGAATATCTGGAGGTCTTCTTTTAGAACATTGAAAGCTTTCTATCGAAGATTTGAGGTCTTTTTATGGAAGATCTGAGGCCTTCTTATAGAAAAACTGGAGGACTTCCTATAGAAGACCTGAATGTCTTCTAATAGGAGATCTGAATTACTTCTTATAGAACACCTGAATGTCTTCCTATAGAAGGGCTGGAGGTAATCTTGTAGAAGACGTGGGGACCATTTTATAGAAAATCTGGAGGACTTATTTTAGAAAATCTGCAGGAAATGTTATACATTATCTGGAGGTTATCTTATGGTAGATCTGGAGGTTTCCTTATCGTAGATTTGGAGGTCTCGGTATAGAAGACCTGGAGCTCTACTTATACAAGATCTGGAGGTCTTCTTATAGAAGATCTAGGCGTTTTACTATAGAAGATCTGGGATTCAAACAAAGTGAAACATTTCCGTTGGGAAAAATCTATACCATATGGCATAGTATAAAATATATAAAATCTGGCAGCTCTATTGAACTATATTTCGGATCTTTTTTCGTTTTAATTATTAAGGTAATGATTATCTACTAAATTAATTACAAAAAGTTAACAAAACAAGTTAAAAAGTATCAGAGGGCTTTGCCGACAGGAAAAAAACCTATGTATTTAGGGGTGGTTTCAGAATTTTGGGCGTATGAACTTCCCGACTAGGATAAAAGCTCAAAGCTTCGAGAGTTACCATGCGCTCCAGCTACTACACATGGTGCCATAGAGATTTTTTACACTTTTCGGCCTGTTTTCTCAAGAAGTATGGATTTGCCCCTGATAAAGATTTTACCATCGTAATGGAGACAGCGAATGCAAGTTGCTTCAACAAAAATCAAAGTGATTCGAGAGCAGGTATTAAAGTGAACTTATCCGAAATTTTGTGTGGGAGGTACCCGAAGATGGGGACAAATACTGTGCATATTCGGACATGATCTATACCTGGTAGATATATTACGATGTGTAAAGTATGGACCAAATCGGTCACTCCCTTCAATAGTTATAGTGCGCAAATTTTTGAACTTTTGTGGGGGAGGTACCTGAAGCCCTATATGGCCCATCTTCGAACTTAAATCGAATCTGGACAAAATATTTCGATACCCAAAATTTGAACCGAATCGATTGATCCGTTCGGACAGACGGACGGACATTGCTAGATCTACTCAAAATTGTCTGTAACGGATATCGTACAAACATACTTGGGGTCTAAAACCATTATTTCGATGAGGCACATTTTTGGTCGTATCAAGGTGTAAATACCCTCTTTAGCCTAAAAGCTGAGGGTATAATAATTTTTGGTAATAAAATATTTAAAATTATAAGATCAAAGATCAAAATTTTTTGTCGATTTATTTTTAGATAACACTTCAGTGAAAATACAGAATTATTAAAAAAACGGGCTTCAAAAACTGGGTATTCCATATGACATAGAATCACCGAAAGGTGATTCAGTGGCAAATAAATGTTTCCAAAATCCCAAAAAAAATAACGAGGGGAAGTTCAATAGAGTTTTGAAAGATAAACTTCCCAACATTCCCTCCAAGGGACAAAGGCAACTTTTTTCATATCAATGAGTGCACGCCGATTCATATTGCCTGAATGATGTGGGATCTACTTTTTATTGCACTTTGTAGAGATATTTTGCATGGCTGAAATACTTAGAAAATGCAATTCAATATTACGCTGAGGAGATTTGCCACCGCCGAAAGTGTTTATGTTCTGGTCAGGAACTGAACCGCAGCCCTTATGAGTGCAAGGCTGACATGCTTACCACTGCACCATAGTGGCTCCCCTGGTAGAACAGTGATTTATTTAAAGTAAATGTAAACGTATCTCTTTAAATACTGGATTTGATGATATGATCCAGGCGTTTTAAAATTTGCTTCGATATACAGACATATTCAATAAAATACTTATTTAAAACGCCATAACGCTTGTCAAATTGCTAAGCATTAAATAATGGCAAGCAGTAGTTCCAACATTATTCAGCTGTTGTTGATGTTTCTGTCTCTGGAATCTTAATGGCCTATTGTTAAGCGGTTACCTAAATGAAATTAATATCCGATTAAGAATAAGTGCTACAACACACCGCAACACATTACCCCAAACGCACCAACCGACACACACACACAATCACAGAGGAACACCTTCAAGTACGCGTAAGTGAGAATGTAATGCATTACATGACACTTGTGGCATGCCACACAATTTGCATACGCCATCAATGGGACATTACGCACATAACATTCATACTGAAGTCGTTTGTGGTTCTTTACTTTTTTTGTGCGAAGACGCACGAGTCAGCGACATTTTGAGGAAGTGTATCACAGCATTTGAAGGACCTCGAGTAGCTAGCTGAAAGCAATACAAAGGCAAGCAAAACAACAAATGTCACTTGAAATATGCCATGGGAGACGAGATGGAGACGAGGGTGTAACGAATGAACAAACGATACCATTTGAGATGCCCCCTTTGCACTCAACTTAAACCACATTCAATTTGCTTTCATTTGCATACTAAAATGCACATTCTGTCCTTATTACACATTTAAAGAATTATGCAAATGTGGACCACTAAACCAACAGTACAAAAACCCAAAAGAAACAAAAAAACAGCAAACGAAAGACGTCTCAAGTTAGTAAAGTGTAGTCACTTGTCTGTATGTGTTCACATGATACTAGCCGCCTTTAAGGCACACAGAAAAAGAATGAAAGAAAAAAAAACAAATCGAAACCAAACTCCCCAAGAAACCGGCCAAACATTACCAGCAATAGAAGCAGCTTCCACAGTATCGTCATCAACATCATCATCATCTGTGTATGTTTGTGTGTGGAGACAAAGAAACAGGAATTATTTTCAAATTCTTGGCTAAAGTGAAAACAAATGGAGACATACTTGTGTACATCAACACAATTGTTTTACATTTTCTCTGGCAAAGTACAAATTTCTTTTTTTTTTTTGCTTTGCTCTCTCAATTTTTGCCACATCAACTTCAAGATGATTCAACTAACCAACATCTTTGCTGTCGTCTTCTGGTGGGGGAAAACTTAAAGCTGCCTGTGGATGCTGGAACCATTCACATTGAATTCCTTTTGTTTAGCCAAAGAACCACAAGTGCTCTTCAAACTATCCGAAAAGTGTAATGGTAATAAGAGACAAAGAATGACAACATATTGGCCACAACCAAAAGTAGAAATTGAAATCTCCTACGGTGGGCTTTGATAACACTGTGCAACAAGGTTTCTGTGCGGTGGAAAATTCCTTTTGGAGATGAAAGCCCTTAGTGAGTATATTAAGAACCCAAAAGGAAATTTTCCCCATAGGTCAAGTTTCTGAGATATCGCGCGATGAATTTTTTGAATTTTCGCCTGTGATGCTTGAGAAAATAGCTTTATATCTCTGTTTGCCGTTATTGTAGCTTCATTTTGAGATTACATGTCTTCAGTCAAATCGAATGGCAAATCTTTTTGTAGAACATTTCATTCTTCTAACTCAATTCCTTTCATGTCCTTTTCGTCCTTTCTTTCTTGAACCGTAGTAAAAGTACCACAAGATGAGATTTTACAGCATCCAAATATTCCACAAAAATGTTGCTCAGAGAATTTTAGGCATGGTTCTCATTGACAACTAATCGATATTGTCACGTTTTCATCGTCTTTTTTGACATTTATCCGATTTTTGTTCAGAAAAAACCTATGTTTTGTTTTTCTGTATATTCGTTATTTGTTATGTATTGGTAGGTAGACATACCCATTTGTTATCGCTTATATTGACATCTGGGATGTATCTGAAATATTTACCATATATAGCTCCCGATATGCTGAACACGTTAATGACAAATTTTCTTGGAGAATAGATCCGGTTATCTAATATTTTGAACCGGATATAGGGATATAAAACCCGGATTTTTTACCGATTTTAAGTAACCGATTAAGGTTATATGTATACCATTAGAAAGCTAATAAAATTGCCAATCAGGGAAAATAAATTTTTTGACAGCATCTTACCTGAGTTCGGTGCTAAAACAAAAAACCCGTATTCTTGAACCGTTTTTAAGGAAAAATATCACTGCGCGTAAATAAGAAGATCAAAGCTTGGTGGGTGAAATATTCTTTTTGCCGATGAAAGTGGATGAAGTTAATATTATGAACCCGGAAGGACAGTTATGCCGTAGGTCAAACTTCTGAGTTATAGCGACATGGAATTTATGTTACGGGTTTATTGTCGTGCTCTTAAAGTTCACCAAGAATGTATGCATCACGCCATAACTCAGAAGTTTGACCTACGGCATAACTGTCCTTCCGGGTTCATAATATTAGCTTCATCCACTTTCATCGGCAAAAAGAATATTTCACCCACCAAGCTTTGATCTTCTTATTTACGCGCAGTGATATTTTTCCTTAAAAACGGTTCAAGAATACGGGTTTTTTGTTTTAGCACCGAACTCAGGTAAGATGCTGTCAAAAAATTTATTTTCCCTGATTGGCAATTTTATTAGCTTTCTAATGGTATACATATAACCTTAATCGGTTACTTAAAATCGGTAAAAAATCCGGGTTTTATATCCCTATATCCGGTTCAAAATATTAGATAACCGGATCTATTCTCCAAGAAAATTTGTCATTAACGTGTTCAGCATATCGGGAGCTATATATGGTAAACATTTCAGATACATCCCAGATGTCAATATAAGCGATAACAAATGGGTATGTCTACCTACCAATACATAACAAATAACGAATATACAGAAAAACAAAACATAGTTTTTTTTCTGAACAAAAATCGGGTAAATGTCAAAAAAGACAATGAAAACGTGACAATATCGATTAGTTGTCAATGAGAACCATACCTAAAATTTTCTGAGCAACATTTTTGTGGAATATTTGGATGCTGTAAAATCTCATCTTGTGGTACTTTTACTACGGTTCAAGAAAGAAAGGACGAAAAGGACATGAAAGGAATTGAGTTAGAAGAATGAAATGTTCTACAAAAAGATTCGCCATTCGATTTGACTGAAGACATGTAATCTCAAAATGAAGCTACAATAACGGCAAACAGAGATATAAAGCTATTTTCTCAAGCATCACAGGCGAAAATTCAAAAAAATCATCGCGCGATATCTCAGAAACTTGACCTATGGGGAAAATTTCCTTTTGGGTTCTTAATATACTCACTGAGGGCTTTCATCTCCAAAAGGAATTTTCCACCGCACAGACCTTGAGTTCCAATTTGTGGCACAGTGTAATTGGTGAATTGGTTTGATTGAGAAGATGGTGTGAAATTGGTAATTTTGTAGCGCCTTAATAAAACAAGTAAGTAACGGCGTTAAGTTCGACCGCGATGAACTTTTTTTACCCTCCACCACTTGTTGTATTGAAGGAAAATTTAAAATTTCGGTTGAATAATATGGCTAAAACTTTAAAAATACCGAAAGATGGGAGATACGTCCTATAGGGGCTATATCAAAATGCGGATTTGTACCGACCATTCCCAGCGCAAATGTTTTGTAATCCCAAACAAAGACTTAATACCAAATTTCAGCCTTTTCGGTCAGATGATGGGGCTAAACCAGAAAATCGAGTGGCAAAGTCTATGATGGCTATATCAAAATGTGAACTTTTACCGACCATTCCCAGGAGGAATTTTGTACAATCCCAAGGAAGCCTTTATAGGGAAATTTACACATTTCTGTCTGTCTGCAACTTGTATCTTTTAATATGGTGCTTTGTAATTTTTTATGCAAGTGTCTGTTACTCCTAGAATGTTTGGTTTTAATATAACCATCATAGAAGAGTACCTCCCGAATTAAAATACTTTGAAGGTTGTGGACCCAATATCCCAACGAAATGGGTGAAATTTTGTATTTAGTCTTCGTTGTGGGAGTAAAACTTTCCAAATGAAACTTGTCTTTATAGGTCCACGCGGTCGTATAGCCTCATAGAACGGTACCTCCCGATTTTCGGTAATTTTAAGCTTGTGGCAACAATATCCCACTAAAATTACTGAAATTTGGTATTAGCTGAGGGCATACAACTTTCCACCTGAAATTTGTCGGTATAGATTAAAGCCTTCAGATAGAACCTCTCTATTTTCGGTATTTTGAAGTATGTTGGCCACCACCGAAATTGCTGAAATGTGGCATTTAGTCTTCGTTGAGGGTATAAACCTTTCCTCCTGGAATTAGTCGGAATAGGTCAACGTCTCCATATAGCCCCCAGAGAACGGTACCTCCTGATTTTAGGTGTTTTAAAGGTTGTGGCCTTAATATACCACCAAAGCGGCTGCAATTTGTTATTAAGTCTTCCATAGTTGTGTCCCCCAATATCTTACCGAAAGGGATAACATTTGGTATTTAGTCTTCGTTAGGGGTATACAAATTTCCTCCAGAAATTTTTCGGTACAGTTCAACGTTGTATAGGGTCACCATAGAACGGTAATCGCAATTACCGTTATTTTAACACTTTTGGTCACATTATATAATCGGAATAACTGAAATTTGGTATTTAGTCTTTGCTAAAAGTAGAAAACATTGTTAGAGGTACAAAATTCCCTTGAAAAAATAAAATAGTATAGATCCACGTTTTGTTATAGGCCTCATATAAGGTTAGTCCCTATTTAAGGTTTTGTGAAGGTTTTAGTCAAATTTTCCAACCGACAGTGCTGTAATTTAATATTGTGTGTTGCCAGAGGATACAAAAGCTCAACTCCGAAAATTTTAAATTTTGGTCCATGTTTTGAAGGGAATAACGATGACGCTTCTTATGAGGATATATTATCAGTTGAGGAAGTATGCTCCTGCAAGCTTAGTAACTTAATAAACCAAAGGAAAGTAATTTTTTTACCATCAGCCTTTAGGCTAAAGAGGGTATTTACACTTTGATACGACCAAAAATGTGCCTCATCGAAATAATGGTTTTAGACCCCAAGTATGTTTGTACGATATCCGTTTCAGACAATTTTGAGTAGATCTAGCAATGTCCGTCCGTCTGTCTGGCTGGCTGGTGCGCACGATAACTCTCGAACGGATGAATCGATTCGGTTCAAATTTTGGGTATAGAAATATTTTCTCCAGATTTGATTTAAGTTCGAAGTTGGGTCATATAGGTCCACTCCTTCAGGTACCTCCCCCACAAATGTTCAAAAATTGTCGCAAAACTTGTGCGCACGATAACTCTCGAAGGGAGTAACCGAATTGAACCAAACTTTGCATATGGTAATACTACCTCTCTATACTACATCAGGTTCGAATATGGATTATATCGGTCCACTCCTTCAGGTACCTTCCACACAAAATTTGAAATAAGTGCAGTTTAGTGACACCTCACGAAACGTTATGAAATTTGTTGTAGCAGGATGTTTGTGCGGCCCCCGTTACGTCATTGTAATTTTTTTTCGAGGGCAAGTCCATAGTTCCCGAGGTAATGGCGCATAACCTCAAACACACGCTGCACTATGTCGCGAGTTCAAATAAACGGTGGCCAAATATAAAAGGAGTTGGCGTTGGCAGATGAATTTTGGTATAAGTACTTATAGTTCACTGGTAATGTCGAGAGCAAAAAATTGGGAAGGTCGGTCCACGTTTTGGGATAGTCCCCATGCAACGGTACTTCTTAATGTTTCGGTTTGAATATTTTAGCTAAACTTACCATCCAAATTGGTTGAATTTTGAGATGCGGAGTTTTCACTTTACAAAAAACTTTTCCGATAAAAATTATGGTCATAGGTCTACGTTTTGATATAGACCCCATATAACGGTACCTCCCGATTTTCGGAATTTTGAAGATTTTACATATGCTTCACGCCCAAATACGCCGAAATTTTGCATTGAGGGTTCCCAATGGACCAAACAACTTTTCTGAAAAATGTTATGTACATAGGTCCACGTTTTGATATAGCTCCAATAGAACGGTATCGCCCGATTTTCGGCATTTTCAAAGTTTTAGCCACATTAAACAAACAATGTAGCTGATATTTTGTCTTCGCCAGGTCTTGCGAAATATTTTTACAGAGAATTGTTGGTATTGGTTCACTTTTGATATAACCCCCTTGCAACGGTATCGCCCAATTTTCCGGTTTTTAAGGTTTTAGCCACATTATCCACCCAAAATTACAGACATTTGGTGTTCAGTCTTCATATATTCTTGTGAGTTTATTGAATACATCACAATTTTGTCTTCAAATAAGAGAATTTTCCTTAAAATATTTTTGACCGATTAATGATCAATAAACCGCACATTTTTTGTTAAAAATCGAAATTTTGACTTTGTATTCTTTTCCTTGACGGTGTATTTTTTTCGGGGACAAGTCCATACTTTTTGAGATAATGGTCCTGGAGCTCCAAAAAATCTGCCGGCACTAACTAAACTTGGTTGTGGCTAACATAACACTCGCATACATACATACTTGGATTACGTCCAAATATGGAACGTACATCGTACCACTCCTTAGCGTATATGCCACACAAATTTTCGAACATGTAAAGTTTAAGGTTTTTTATACCCTCAGCATTTATGCTAACGAGGGTATATCCACTTTCATACGGACAAAATGTGCCTCATCGAAATAATGGTTTTATGTTTGGACGAAATCCGTTTCAGACAATTTGAAGTCGATTTAGTAGTGTCCGTCCGTCTGTCTGGCTGGCTGGTGCGCACGATAACTCTCGAACGGATGAACCGATTTGGTCCAAAATTTGACTTTCGTAATATTTTGTCCAAACTTAGTTTAAGTTCGAAGATGGATTATATCGGTCCACTCCTTCCGGTACCTCCCCCACAAAAGTTCGAAAATGTTCGGAACATTTGTGCGCACGATAACTCTTGAAGGGAGTAACCGATTTGTTCCACACTTTGCACATCGAGAAATTCCTACCAGGCTTAGATGAGGATCGAATATGGACTCAATCGATCCACTCCTTCGGATACCTCCCACACAAAATTTCGGAAAAGTTCAGTTTAGGACCTGCTCCCGAATCTCTTTGATTTTTGTTGTAACAACTTGTATTCACGGCTCCCCATACAGCGGTACAAGTTTCATCAGGGGAAAGTCCATACTTCCTGAGAAATCAGCCTGAAATTTACAAAAAAACCCCTATGACACCATGTGTAGTGGTTGGAGCACAAGATAACTCTTGAACGGATCTGCCGATTCGGTCCAAAATGTAGCCTTCGTAATATTTTGTGCAAACTTAGTTTTAGTTCGAAGATAAGCCATATCAGTCCACTCCTTCAGGTACCTCCCCCACAAATGGTCAAAAATGTTCGGAAAATTTGTGCGCACCATAACTCTTGATGGGAGTGACCGATTTGGTCCATAATTTATACACATCCTAATATATCTACCAGATATAGATTAGGTTCGAATATGGACTATAGTTGTCCACTCCTTCTGGGTCCTCCCACACAAAATTTTGGATAAATTCACTTTAAGACCTGCTCTCGAATCACTTTGATTGTTATTGGAGCAACTTGCATTCGCTGCCTCAATTACGACAGTAAATGTTTTTTTTCAGGGGCAAGTCCATACTTCTGGAGAGAACAGCCCGAAAGTTGTAAAAACCCCTGTGGCAACATACATATGTAGTGGCTGGAGAGCTCGAACCGAATACTGCGTTCGTCCACACTTTGGATATTGTAATATTTCTTGGAATATTAGATGAAATTCGAAGGTGCTGCTTATAGGTCCACTCCTTCCGGTATCTCCTCCAAAAAAGTTCGAAAATATTCCCTAAAATAGCAACCGTAGCAAACTTTGGATCTCTAAATATTGTCGAAACTTAGTTTATGTTCAAATTTGGGCCCTATCTGTCCAATCCTTTTGTTACCACCCACACAAATGTTCAACATTAGGTCTGTTCGAGGATCCTTCGGACATTTTTACCGAAGGTTTTATTAGTGGCCCTGTTTACAGCGATATTATTTTTTTGTAGGCTAGTGTGATAAAAAGCCCTATCTATCGATATCACCGTAATTTTTTGAGCTTTAATCCCATCCATACTTTTGTCGTTTCATACGCCCAAATTTTTGAAAACCCCACTAAATACATACGTTTTTTTTTTGAAAAAAAAGTATTTCAATCCACACAGGCTGAGGGTATATCTCTGTCGGCAAAGCCGACTGATACTTTTTTACTTGTTTACTTGTTATTACTTAAATATATCGTTAGTCATTAATATGCAAGAGTTTATTCTATATTCTATATCGCCGACGACGACTCTTGAACGGAGTATGGATCGTGAACGTAATATCGTACGTAATATCGACCACTTTATGTTGATGTTCAGACCAACGACGGCTCTTGAACTTCGCAGAGAAAATTTGGATAACATATATTTATTCTTAAGTTCAGACCAACGACGGCTATGATCTTCGCAGAGAACATTTGGATAAAATCTCTTTATGACTAACTCTTTGACTCTCTTTTACTAACGACAGCACTTGAAGCCCATGGAAAAATGTAACAACAAGTCATCGTGACCCGCGACGGTACACTGCAATTCCTCTTTACACCGGTTATAAAAGTTCCATTTATCTCTGTTTATCTGCTTTTCCGAAACTAAGATAAAGTTCGGTCCACTCCTTCCGGTACCTTCCCCACAAAAGTTAAAAATTTTTAGCTAAAATTGTGCGCATGATAACTCTCGAATTCACTAGCCGAATTAGTTATAACTTTAAATAAGGTAATATTACTTTCAGGCATAGATCGGGTTCGAGTATGGAGTATATCGGTCCACTCCTTTGGGTACCTCCCACAAGTCAAGTGGTCAAGTCTTTCTTGAGATAATGTCCTAAAAACTGCAAGAAACCTTGACGGCACCAACTTAAATGGTAAATCAGCAAGATAAGTCTCACAGGGAGTATATGATTGGGCCAAACTGTGCGCATCGTATGATTTCAACTGGTCATTCATTAGATTGGAATATGGAATTTGGGAAAAGTGCAATTTAAAAGCTCATGTCGGATCGTTTTGGAAATTTTTCCAAAAAGTTCTTCTTGCGCCGCATTTTTTCGGGAACAAATCCGTACTTCCTGAGATAATATCCCAAAAGCACTAAAAAAGCCTGCCGGAGCCAACTAGACTGGGTAGTACATAAGATAACCCCCGAAGGAAGAAACCGATTTGGTCCAAACTCCCACACAAAGTACATACTTCCTGAGAAATTGGCCCAAAAACTCAAAAAACCCCTTTAGACATCAGTTGTGCGATTCTCTAACCCATTTTTTGAGTTACCGACAAAAATCGGTAACATTAAAACGTAAAATTATGACTGAAAAGTTTAAATAAATGTTGACAGCACTGTTACCGTCGGTAGCACTTTACGACTACTTTTTATTGGTCGCTAACTTACCGAATATTATCGTTAATTACCGAAATTTCATGCATTTTAATTTTACCGATTTTTGTCGGTAACTCAAAAAATGAGTTAGAGAATCGCACTACAGGAGTATTGCGCAATTTCCCATTAAGTATTTCAACAAGAATTTTCCACTGTAAATTTTATTAACTGCCACACCAAAAAAAATCTATTCAGCACCACACAGTTGTCTTGTCTACTGACAATTTCAGTTTGTCATTGTTCCAAAAATGTTTAAATACATTTCGTCAGTTACCTATTCCATTTCGTTTTTTTTTGTGGCCAACGATTTTAGCGGTTAAATCTATTTGTTTAACAAGAAACAACAACTATAGAAATAGCAAATAGAAAAATACTCACTCACTTCTGACTCTGAAGTAGCAGATTACCCCGGAACATGAATATCATCCAAAAATTTCGTTTGTGCTAAGAACTAAACGAACAAAAAAATGCTGGGAAAATTTGCAATGGAAATTTCATGGCTAGTGTTGCAACATGCAATGCTTACAATGTTAGCAGTATTTTAGAAAAGTGCAAAGTAACAAAAGAAAGAGGAAAAAGAAAAGAAGAATACAATTTTGGGTTTTGCCAACTTTACATCCATATTTGCATATGTTACGAAGTTTGTAGGATACTCGTATAAAGTAACTTAAGTCCGTGTGTAATACATGTAAAAGAGGCTTCACGTTAGCTGGTAGTAAATCTGCAGATTTATATGCATAAGTACATACATATGTATGTAAGGGTTAAGATTTGAAGAGGATAACTGATTTAAGAAAAGGCTTGAATGGACCAAAAGTATCATAAGAAAATGGTTCTTCGATATATTTTATACATAATACGTTAGAGAGGCGGATGGTGATCTGGCTAGTTCATCTGCTTTTTCGTAGCCAACAAGTCCCTTATAACCTAGGATCCAAGTAGGAACTACTCTGGCCAGACGTCCTAACTTAGAGAGTTCTCCTTTTCATTATTTCAAGCCTCCTTATGACCAGTATCTCTTCCTGTAAAACCCTGCATTCCTCAGATTGCTTTGTGAATGTAGGTATGTTTGGTTCTTCCGAGAAGACACCCGAACGGAGCTGATTTGATCCGTTCGTTTGACATTGTAATTATGCTACAAAGTCGCAATTTTAAACATTTTTTTTTTTTTTTGAGAAATAAGGTTAATCGGATGAAGAAGCCTTTTCATTTTGGAAATGGTCGGATAATATTTAGGGACCAAAATTGGCAAAAAACTTCTGGGGAAGATTTTATCTTTAAACGAATATCCCGTCTTCTTTTAGAGGTATTGCTAAAACAAGTCTGTCAATGAAAGTAGAAAATGTGACCTGCTCTTCCATTTTTATACCCTCCACCATAATATGGAGGGTATAATTAAATTTGTCATTCCGTTTGTAACACATAGAAATATTCGTCGTATACTCCTAGGATGTTTGATATTGATAATGAGCTATATCGGTCCACTTTTTGATATAGCCCCATAGTACGGTACCTCCCGATTTTCGGTATTTTGAAGGTTTAAGCCTCATATCCTAACAAAATGGCTGAAATTTGGTACTTAGACTTTGTTGGGGATACCAAACTTTCCACTAGAAATTTGTCGGCATAAGTCCGCGTCTTTATATAGCCCACATAAAACGGTACCTCCCGATTTTCGGTTTCTTAAAGCTTTTAGCCTCATTATCAAAATTTGGTACTTAGATTTAGTTGGTCGTAAACAACTTTCCACCAGAAATTTGCCTGTATAGGTCCACGTCTTCATATAGCCCCCTACACAACGTTACTTTCCGATTTTCGGAATTGGAACGTTCCAGCCTCATTCTTCCACCGACACGGCTGAAATTTATTACTTAGATCACGTTGGGGGTATACAAATTTCCACCCGAAATTGTAGGTCCACGTCTTCATATAGCCCCCATAGAACTGTATCTGCCGATTTCCGGTATTTTTACGATTTTAGCCTCATTATCCTATCGAAATGGCTGAAATTTGGTACTTAGGCTTCGTTGGGGGTATACAACTTTCCACCTGAAATTTGTCAGTATAGGTCCACGTCTTCATATAGCCCCCATAAAGCGGTACCTCCAGATTTTTGGTATTTTGAAGGTTGTGGCCTCAATGTCCCACCGAATTGGCTGAAATTTTGTAACTAGGCTTCATTGGGGGTATAAATCTTTCCACCTGAAATTTTTGGGTATAGGCCTATGTTTTCATATAGCCCCATTGAACGATACCTCGAGATTTTTGGTATTTAGAGGTTGTGGACTCAATATCTCCATGAAATGGTTAACATTTTGTATTTAGTCTTCGTTGGGGGTCTGAACGTTCCAACTGAAATTTGTCGGTATAGTTTTTCATATAGCCCCCATAGAACGATACTCACGGATTTTCGGTATTTTTTAAGTTTTAGCCAGTGGTAAACATTATAACATTATTGCTGTAATTTGGTACTGTGTTTAGTCAGAGTATAGGAAGAACAACGATGAGATCTTTCAAAGAATGTTGCTACATTTTCCTTCAGAAGTTTGTGAAACTTGGTATTTTGAATTTCAATGGGTAGAAAACCTCCACACAGGAAATTATCAGTATAAAGTGATTATCGTCAGTTAAGATATAATTAGTTAACAATTACTAATTTTTCGTATTTACTTCAATACAGTGGTGGTGGGTATACAAATTTCGACCCGACAGAACTTAACGCTGTTCTTACTTCTTTTTCGTCCGTTTGTCTTTCTGGCTGGGTGCAACCAGGGTGCAATGGGTTCGATTCTCAGACCGGGAAAGAACATTATACTTTTCAAACGGTGTAAAAAATTCCCCTCAGTAATTATGGACATTTCCTAAGTATTTCAGCCATGTATAACTGTTCTATAAATGGTGTCCTAAGACAAGCCTCAGACTCAGCGAAAAAAATAGGTCCCATATCATTCAGCTAATATGAATCGTGCGTGCACTCATTAATATGAGAGAAATTTTCCGTGTCCCTTCGGGGATCTGTATGGGAACATATGTACATTAGGGCTATAACCAAAAAAATACCACCACATAGCCGTGTAGAGCATGGAAAACTATTATGAAATACGGCGTCAATTTTTCTCTATCGCGAAAAAAGTTTCCGCACCAAATGCATTGAAGTTCAGTAATGCATTTTTTAATTTTAGCTGTCATGACAACATATTTGCTTTTAATTAAAATTTTCATTTTTTTGTAATCTAATTTAAAATCATTATAAAAGCGTTCTGGACCAATTTGTTCTCAAATCGCGCCATTTCGGAGCATGTTAGGAACTTTTGATACTATTGCAATTTTTGCTTTTTCTTTATAAACTCGTGAATTTTATGTTTATATTTTTTGTACCTACCGGACAAAAGAATATGGGGCCATTTGCAACGAAGTCGCGAAAGTTACAGGCAGTTTTTGTTGACTTTGCCTGTGAGAATCGTATATGTTTTTTACAAAAATACAACACCAGTACCACGTGGGGAATTTTGTCCTAATAATGAAAACGCGTTTCTAAGATCGATTCGGTTAAAAAAGTTTCCGCGCCGACTGTAATTACTAAAACCCTTTTGATATTTTTTCTACTTATAATTTTAAATTTGCTTTGTTTGAATAAATATTCATAGAAAAAAATACAATTCTCACAGGCAAAGTCATTAAAAACTGTCTGTAACTTTCGCGAATTTGTTGCAAATGACACCATATTCTCTTGTCCAATAGGTACAATAAATATAAACATAAAATTCGCGAGTTTATAAAGAAAAAACAAAAATTGCAATAGTGTCAAAAATTCCTAAAATGCTCCGAAAAGGCGCGATTTGAGAACAAATTGGTCCAGAACGCTTTGATAATGATTTTAAATTAGATTACAAAAAAATAAAAATTTTAAATTAAAGCAAATATGTTGTCATAACAGCTAAAATTAAAAAATGCATTACTGAACTTCAATGCATTTGGTGCGGAAACTTTTTTCGCGATAGGGAAAAATTGACGCCGTATTTCATAATAGTTTTCCATGCTCTATACGGCTATGTGGTGGTATTTTTGATATTTGCAAAAAAGTGCAAAAAGTTATATCCCTAATGTACATATGTATGTCTTGCTGGCTGGTGGGCAAACGAAACAATTTTCTTCGGTCCTCGTAATTTATTGCCCATATTTAGATCCAGTTCGGTCCACTCATTCAGGTATATCCTCGAACGCTTGAAGGGAGTAACCAATTACCACCATACTTAATAATATATTCCTGAAATAGATCTCGTCCTATAATGAACTAAATTGTTTTCAAAAATGTTAAAAAAAAATTCAACCGGTTGTCCAACAGCAGTTGCACCTAACACCAGCCGATGTTGCTCCAATCCCTGAAAATTTATAATTTTTGCAAATTAATTGTAATGGGGTAAGAGGTAAGATCGAGAAAATAGTGGATTTCATCAGTCGGAGGAATATCAGTGTAGCTGCGATGCAAGAAACCAGGTTTAACAACAACTGAAGCTTACAGCGTTGTAATGGTTACTTCGTACTAAGGAAGGACAGCACCAGAAGTGGAGGTGACGATTAACTTTCCTACTGCACCAGTCTATTCATTACAGGCCCATCTCGCTTGAGCCTTGCTCTAATGACCCGAACATGGAATGTATGGGGTATCTGTCAGGTGTGGAACTGCCGAGGTAGAGTTGCTTAACTTATACATCCTGCCAATAAATAGCTATACTCCAGGTTATAGGTCCAACATTAGCCCGCTTTTGGAAGACCATAATAGTCTGGTCTTGGGAGAATTTAATTTAATACTCGTCATTGGTTGTTCCGTGAATACGAGCGGAACAAGTGGCTTAATTATCTGAAGAGTTGCGACATTGGAGCCGAAATAAATGAATTGTGGGCACCGGTTAAGTCACTCTCGAATCACGGAAAGAAGGAAGTTAAGACTTCAGTCACGTTTGGCGACATTACATTGACTGATGGGCAGAGGTGCGCAAGTTATTTCAATCGTACGTACTACGTCGCATTAGATCTCTTCTTGCTGAGGATGAACCACAAAATTTACCATGCAAATGTCGTCAGGAACGCTAAATCATCTAAAGCGTTAGATAAACAGAGGTGAATGTCATGGTCGATGATAGCAGAATTTCGACCACCAGCATGTTCATGTGGGACACAGCCACAGCTATGTATATGCAACAAACTGATATGTAGTAACAAGGTCCTCAAGTCCCAACCAGGCAGCCCTTGGTGTGCAGATAAAGAAACCTTGTTTGCAACATATAACGAGATAGGTCGGTATGTGGTATATCAAAACGTGGAACTTTACCGATATTTTTTCGCAGGAACGCTTCATATCCCCAACGAAGACAACATACCGAAATACCAAAAAATCGTGAGTTACGTTCTGTCCGGGCTATATGAAAACGTTTACCTATATGGAAAAAAAACGTGTACCTAGGGGAAAATTTTTTCGCTCAAAAAGGTCTAAATAGTCATTTCGAAGATTGGGAATTACCGAAAATCGGAAGGTACCGTTCTATGGGGGTATATCGCACGTGGACCTATGCTGACAAATTTCTGGGAGAAAATTTTTTGGTCCCAAAGATCTAGTACGCTATATGAAGACTATATGAAGACGTGGGCCTATACTGATAAATATCCCCCGGAATATTTTATATCCCCATGGATATCAGGTGGAAAGTTGTCTACCCCAAAGAATACTTAATACTAAATTTCAGGCAATTCGATGTGATAATGAGACCACAACCTTTAAAATTCCGAAAATTTGGAGGTACCGCTCTATGGGGGCTATATTAAAGCGTAGACCTCTACCGATTAATTTCAGGACAGTGGAAGGTATAATACGACTGAGAAGACTACATACCAAATTTCAGCAATTTCGGTGGGATATTGCGGTCACAACCTCCAAAATACA
Organism: Musca autumnalis; assembly: GCF_047663935.1. Taxonomy (NCBI): domain Eukaryota; kingdom Metazoa; phylum Arthropoda; class Insecta; order Diptera; family Muscidae; genus Musca; species Musca autumnalis. The sequence goes on from NW_027412088.1 coordinate 37,550,011, forward strand.
GAAAAATCGGAGATATCGTTCCATGATGGATATATGAAGACGTGAATCTATACCGAAAAATTGCTGGTGGAAAGTTTTATACCCCCAACGAAGAGCAAAATTTCAGCAACTTCAATGGTATACTGAGGCCATAACCTTAAAAATACCGAAAATGGGGAGGTACCGTACTATGGGGCTATATGAAGACGTGGGCCTATACCGTCAAATATCAGGTGGAAAGTTTTGTACCTCCAACGAAGATTTAATACCACATTTCAGCCATTTCGTTGGGATATTGAGGCTATATTCTTCAAAATAACGAAAATCGGCAGATACCGTTCTATGGGGGCTATATTTTATATTTATATGGGTATCAGTTGGAAAGTTTTTTACCCCCAAAGAGTACTTAATACCAAATTTCAGGCATTTCGGTGTGTTAATGTGGCCACAATCTTCAAACCTGAGGGCGTAGACCTATACCGACTAATTTCAAGTAGAAAGTTTAATACCTCCAGTGAAGACTACATACCAAATTTCAGCATCTTCTGTGAGATATTGCGGCTACAACCTCCAAAATACCGAAAATTCGGAGACATCGTTCCATGAGGGATAAATGAAAACGTAAATCTCTACCGAAAAAATTCTGGTGGAATTTTTTCACCCCCAACGAAGACTAAATACAACATTTCAACCATTGGTATATGGAGGCAACAACCTTCAAAATACCGAAAATCGGAAGGTACCGTTCTATAGGACTAAACGAAGACGGGGACCTTTAACATCGAATTTCTTTCTCAGAAATTGGGAGCTGTATCTTGATTTCGACAGACAGACGGTGATGGCTATTTCGACTTTCATGGTGATAAGGAATATACACTAGCGGTCATCTGAATAGGTTTGAATTTTTTTATTTTTTTATGTTAAGGTATCTTCTGATGTGTTCGTATTACAGATCGATACTATTTAGTTTTTGAGAGTCCTATCCTATGCCAACATTGCAATGAAAAAACTTGATGGTGTTGCCATATTTTCGGAAAATATCCCAATTATAATAAAAAATGTCCAATTTTTGCGATCATCAGAATAGGTTTGAATCAAATAAAATTGAAAAATTTTACTACCCATGCAAATATTGCGCAATTTTTTGGTTTAGTTTAGTAAACTGGAACAATCTGATAAATCCTACAACAAATTTGACCCGCTTTATTAGGAACGTGGGTTCAATTCTCAACATGGAAAAGTTACCGAGAACTTTCAGATAAAATCAAGAAATATTTTAACAAAAACGTTTTATAAACTTGCTTTAAATGACTTTTTGATTTCGTAAGATCTCTTCTGAGCTTCGAAAATTGTCTGGAAGCAAATACCAAGTGTAGCCATATAATTAGGATTGACAAATTAGAAAGGTCATTGAAAATAGTTGGTTTTTTTAGTTCAAGTTTAATTTTTTAACTATCCTTGCAGTACAAATTTAAGTATTATCATGGTCACAAATCCAGCATAGTGGACCACATGTATCATTTATGTTCGAAAACTGGTCTGGAAGAATGTTTCTTCGACGACAATAAAGTAGAAAATTGTAATTCAAATTTAAGTCAAAGGGGCATGATATCGCCGACTTTTATAGTGCTGTATACCTTCAGTAGTCCATTCTTTTGTATTTATTCGTGTTTGTTTTATGACTTGTGAACAGAAAAAAACTTTTTGACCTGACTATATAGGTATTACAGCACTATAAAAGTCGGCGATATCATGTCCCTTTGACTTAAATTTGAATTATAATTTTCTACTTTATTGTCGTCGAAGAAACATTCTTCCAGACCAATTTTCGAACATTAACGATACATGTGGTCCACTATGGTGGATTTGTGACCATGATAATACTTAAATTTGTACTGTAATCACGCTAGTTAAAAAATTAAACTTGAACTAAAAAACCAACTATTTTCAATGACCTTTCTAATTTGTCGATCCTAATTATATGGCTACACTTGGTATTTGCTTCCAGACAATTTTCGAAGCTCAGAAGAGATCTTACGAAATCAAAAAGTCATTTAAAGCAAGTTTATAAAACGTTTTTGTTAGAATATTTCTTGATTTTATCTGAAAGTTCTCGGTAACTTTTCCATGTTGAGAATTGAACCCACGTTCCTAATAAAGCGGGTCAAATTTGTTGTAGGATTTATCAGAATGTTCCATTTTACTAAACTAAACCAAAAAATTGCGCAATATTTGCATGGGTAATACAATTTTTCAATTTTATTTGATTCAAACCTATTCTGATGATCGCAAAAATTGGACACTTTTTTGTACATTTTTTATTATAATTGGGATATTTTCCGAAAATATGGCAACACCGTCAAGTTTTTTCTTGGGAATGTTGGCATAGGATAGGACTCTCAAAAACTAAATAGTATGGATCTGTAATACGAACACATTAGAAGATAACTTAACATATAAAAAGAAAAAAATTCAAACCTATTCAGATGACCGCTAGTGTATGGTATGCCAATTATTATACCCTACACCACTATGTGGGGAGGGTATTATAAGTTGGTTTTGGCCAAAAAGTTTGTAACGCATCGAAATAATGGTCCTAGACCCATACTTATATATACCAAAATGAATGTCTTGACGAGCTGAGTCGATCTGACTATGTGTGTCCGTCCGTCAGTCCGTCCGTCCGTCCGTCTGTCCGTTTGTCCATCTAAACCTTGTAATCACGCTACAGGTCGCAATTTTGATCGGATCGTCAGCAAATTTTGGATGTTGATGAGGGTCCCGGAGGGGAAGAAGCCTATTGATTTTGTTGATGGTCGGATCATATTCAGGGGTCGGAATGGGCAAAAAACTTATTTGGGGAAAAAGTCAATGTTTTATTTCAAAGTGAATATCTCCGCATCTGTAATGGGTATATCAAAAGCAAAACCTGCTAATGAAAGTAGAAAATATCACCTTTTCAACGATGTACAGTAGGCTGTCGTTGGTGGTCAAACAACAGAGATATCGCAATAGTCGGTAATGCATTCCATTTTCCGATTTCTTTGTAATCACGCTACAGGTCGCAGTTTTGATCGGATCTTCACAAATTTTTTGGGAGTTGATGCCAGTCCCACAGAGGAAGAAGCCTATTAAGTTTGGTGATGGTCGGGTAATATTCAGGAGTCGGAATAAGCAAAAAGCGTATGTGGAGAAAAGTCAAAGTTTTTTTCTTATGCGAATATCTCAGCTTCTGGTAGGAGCATTCCAAAAAGAAAACCCGCCAATTGCAGAAGAAAATATCTCCTTTATATTGATGCAAGTATGTTGGCGTAAGTGAGCAAACAACCGAGATATTGCAAAAGTCAGTAATATATTCATTTTTTTCATTTTTTGTAATCACGCTACCGGTTGGAATTTTGATCGGATAGTCACTAGATTTTGGGGGTAGATGCGGGCCCCACAGAGGAAGAAGCCTATTGATTGTAGTGATAGTCGGATAATATTTAGGGAAAAACTCATGTGGAGACAAATTCAATGTTTTATTCTTTGTGAATATATCGGCTTCTAGTAGGGGTTTCCAACGGCAAAGCCTGTCAATAGAAGAAGACAATATTACCTTTAAATTGGTGTAAAGTAGGTTGGCGAAGGTGGCCAAACAAGGGAGATACCACAATGCATCCAATTCTTCCATTTTTTGCAATCACGCTACAGGTCGCAATTCTGATCGGATGTCACGAAATTTTGGTTGCTTATGGGGGTCCCGAGAGAAAAAGGCATATTATGTTTGATGGTATTCGGATTATATTCCCTAAAATAAATGTTTACCAGTGAAAAGCTTATGCACAGAGGTAGTGGTGTAGGGTAATACATGGTCGGCCCCGTCCCGACTATAGCCTTTGCTCACTTGTTTCATATTCCATTCCCAAAAAATTGAATTTTTTCTTTTCGCGCTACATTAACGATTTTTGGTACATAGGTTAAGAAAAAATTTCCCAGCACAAATCCGCTCGCGAGCAAATTTTTGGTTGTTGCGGACAAATGTTATCGCGGTTTTACTTCTGCTTAAAAAAAAAAAAAATATTATAAAAACGCTAATTACTTTATTGAGCACAATTGCCACTAAAAAGTTATCACGAAGTGGCGTCATTAAGTAGATTGCATAATATTTGTAAAATGCTACTCAGCATTCGCGGAATTTACAAAAAATTGACAAAATTTAAAATGTAATCCGAATTTTTTGAAAATATAGGTCTATTTACCCGTCAAAAATTACAATAAAAATAACAGTTTTAAATAAAGACTTCACTGGGAATCAAATGAGACCAAATTTATAATCATCGGGATAGTAGTTAGGATATTATAGCCAAAATAAGCACATATTTGTGTTTTCACATGCATTCTAGAGTTGAAAATATTGGAAAAATTATATAGGAGTACTTCTCCTATTTTTCTTGAAACTCCCAAGAAAATGGACTGATTTTGTTTTATCTACGTTCACATAGACGGTTTCCTATTGAGGAAAGTTATCGGTTTGTTGAAATAAATCATTAGACTCCCAAACGGAAATAGAGTTCAAATAAACCGCTTTAACTTATATGCATTATTAAAATATGTGGAAATCGCGTAATTATCAAAATCGTTTTGTCCGCCTGTGATTTTCATGTACAGCAAGACCATATCTTTTAATTTGTATATATTTTTCGTAATATAATTTGGACGCTAAGATGTAGCATCGGCTGCATATTAGCATTAAAAAACCTATAAAACATCGCTGATTTGCGCAAAGTTCATACAATTTCGTTCCGCATCCGGTTTTAGTGTCACCATGAAAATCTGCATCGATATATACCTATTTCAAGGCAATCAGTCAAGAACCGTGGATGTAGCATCACACACTATTTTTGGGATAAAATGAATGTAGTTCCCTTATCAGTGAAGTTTTTAAATCTCTGTTTCCGCAAAAAGTAAGATGCTGCACTAGTTTTTTCATAGCAGTGCAAGCGGCCGACAGAATACGCGATAAAATGCGCGATATTTTCAAAAACAATATTATGTGATTTTCCTACCTTGGAATTTCTCCTATCTCGCGTTTTAGTAGATGGATTTTAACGAGTAATGATTTATTAGATCCGCAACGTAAAAATCCAAAATTTGCAATCATGCACGAGTAAATCGAATGCCAATTGTACAAATTAGACCCGAAATATATGATTTTTAGAAATTTGTTCGCACAAAATTTTTGTATTTTTATACAGATTTCTCTGAAGCTCTGTAGGCTACGTTCACGACACATATATCAAATAAATCAGATTCGTGAGTTCTTCATTCCTATATATATAATTTTTTTGAAAAACGTGTTTGCGGAACGAAATTATAAGAACATTTCAAAAAACACTTAAAATCTGGCTTCAAAATGTCAGCATAGTTTGATGGTAGACGCAGATCAAATTTTGAAAAGTTATACATTTGTGGGATGATCCTTATTTAGTTGGCTTCTACGTTCACTTTGACAGGAAAATCGGGAAAAATGTGGTTTAATCACAAATCGAGAGAAAACAAAAAAGTCAGGTTGGCTTCAACCCATTTTTACCCATTTTTTAACATAAATATAGCCACAGCTTCCACGCAAATCAACTTTGAAGGCCAATATTTTTTGCCAAGTCTAAAAACATTTCATTTTATCCAAAAGCATTTAAATTGTACAATATCACTGTGCAACATTTTTAAGGTGATCTTGTGCAAACAATTCGAACTGAGGATTTTTTGAAAGTACAGACCCAAAGGACAAGAAGCCCTAGTTGGGTTTTGTTGTGTCAGATCCAGCTCGGATTTTATGGCCCCATCTAAACATGGTAAAATATTGAGTTTTTAAAGAAATTCCAGGCTATATCTCTTAAACCAATGCGAATCTTCTTCTGACCTCTGAAGCAAATTTGTAGTTAAGGACAAGAATAAAATATTTGGGGAAATAATGAACTCGAAAAACTAAATTTATTGCCTCAAATTTCAAAATATATGCACAAATTTCACAATTTTTATACATTTCGCACCGTATCTCCAAAACCGTTATTTCTGAATATTTTCTGTTGGAAAAATATTCCCCGGAATGTAGTACACAACTCTTCAGAACATGTCACTATTGTAAAATGCCTCTATGCCATTGTATTCAGTACATTTTTCAACGACGATTTAATGAAAATGTCAATAATGTAGTGAAATCCGAAATGCGAGAATAAACTGTTGGTGTCAATTATGTTTGAAATACGTGCTGTAAAAGATATGATGCGAAATACGGCTGAAACAACATGAAGTAAGCACTTTAGAGTTTCAGAATGTTCTAAAGAATTGTTAAAGATTTTATTTGGAAGATTTTTGCAAAAGGTTACTTGGTTCAACTCTCAACAGTTTAGCCGATACTGACCCGAATTTCAGCAACTACGTAAAATTCCGATTTGTTTCTGAGATAAAGGCCTGATAAACTCAAAAAAGTGTAGATTTAGCCCGGTTTAGATGAGGCCATAAAATCCGAACTGGATCTGACAGGACAAAACCCTACTAGGGTTTTTGTAGTCTAAATATGTACTTTCAAAAAATGCATACTAGAAGTAGTTTGCATTTTCAGTGTTGCATAATGTATACAACCACTATTCGCGAGTTATAAAGGGGTAAACCTTGGCTTCAACGATGTTAAATTTTCAATAATATTGCCCATATATACTTTATAGGGTCTCCGACGAATATTGCGATGTTTTACAAACAGAATGGCAAATTTAATTATACCCTCCATATTATGGTGGAGGGTATAAAAATAGATCAAGTTCGAAGATGAATCATGTTGGTCCATTGAATTAGGTAACCCATCCGCAAAATCTCCACATTGTGCGTTTTAATCTATTTGAAACTACTCGTTTTGAAATTTCAATAGCGAGTAGTCGATGTGATAATGACTACAACAATTTTGTTAATAAAAGCCAGTAAATGCTTCAAATGTATTTTCCATAATTTTCTTAATAATAGCCTGAATGTTCCAACGACCCATCCAAATAGTATTCTTGCAATATAAGAAGAATTGTGTTTTTTGTGGACTCTCTTGGTTGGTTTTGTCCGTAGGTCCAATGATTATGATACCTTTCCCACAACCGGTAAAAATGTTTTTACTTTTATCATTAGGAATCTGTTCATAGTACATTTAGTTTTATTACTCTTGTTTAGTTTTGTTGTACGCCAAAGGCTGAGGGATGTTCATAAGAATTTTTAAGGATTTATAAAAATTAATATGATTAATATGTATCACGATTTAAATAGACATATTATGGACGAATTTACAAACGATATCGACATACGAATGACAATATTTGATTGTGGTAAGTAACATACCTATATACTATATACATTATAGAGGTGCTTATAAACATATTTCTTTCTAATATGAGGACCTCATATTTCACTAACAAACAAAGTAAAGTTTTGTCCCTAGCTTACAAATATCCCAAGCAGCTCACTTCATTCAATAATTGCTCTGTAGAGAGTAACACTTTAATATTATTAAATTATTACGAAATATTATACAAAAGGTTGGTAGAAGGAGGAGACCTATGCACGCACTAACACACACACTCATACACTCCATCAGTACTTCTATGAAAATGAAACAAAACTACTTAATGGCTCACATTTGTCTAAACTCGAGTAATTTATGGTTTTTACTCGAGTACGCACCACTCTTTCCGTCTAAGATGTTGGTTGGTTGGTTGCTCTTATAAATTTTGAATAGCCAAGTGAATGAATGAGCGAGTTGAGCAAAGTTGTAGTATGAATAGACACACGTTTCTTGTTTGCCTATTTCTCATTACCATCGTCACGTTTCTTTTTTGGCCAAGATGTCTGCCGCAGTTTCTTACCTGTCCCATTTGTCCATATGTATGTATGTGTCTGATAGACAAACCGGCGTACATACAGAGATGGTCTGTATGACGATTTTTTAGGTTTTCGACGGTAAGAAAGTTGTAAACGTCGAAAACGTCATTTACCCGTAGAAAACGTATTAAAAGTAGTAAACGTCATAAACCTCAAAAAAAGTATGTTACCGCCATATTTTTCACTTAATATTAATTCTGCAAGCCTTTCTTTGTTACTGAAGAGCGTCCGTGCCTTTTTTGTAAATAACAGCATATTTTTATTAATATTTTAATTTTTAAAATATCTGAAATAATTGAACAATAAATTGGATTATGCACTTAGCACGCCATCTACAATATATTCCGAACACTACCACTACTTTACCTATGTTTCAAAGAATTTGCGGATGAGGTAATAAAAAACATAGGTATAATGTCCATATAATAAAAAGATATATATAAAATGTACATTTTAGAGTGAAATGTTTGTATGTCTGTTTTATAATAAAATAGGATCTCAAAAAAAAATAATAATAATAAAATGAGTTCTATTATTATGAAAAAACATCGATTTTTAGGTTATAAAATTCGTTTGTTTATTCTGTCAAATACCTTGTTTGTTTGGCTAGGTTTACGACGTTTCCGACGTATGTAATATACGTCAGAAATGTATGTCAGATACGTCATTATTGCAGACAGACCATCTCTGCGTACATATTTTGTATGTAAGGAACATTGAACAGAGGTGGAATATAAAGGGCCTTATTCAAAATATTCTTGGAATAAATGACGTTTTGAGAGTGGGCAATTGCAGAAAAGTAGAAGTTAAACATTTCCAGAGGTATTACCCCGCCTTAGGGAACTATCTCTTCACTCTTCAGGTCTTAGACTTGTTACTGTGGGGTCCTTGAAGAGCTTTGCATGGTTGAAGTGCAAGAGCCTCCATAACAGTTCGGTCGCACGGCCTGCTCTGATTCAGGTGGTGATGTGCATTTTCCATAGTGATTTTGGGCAATTGGAAAACTACTCTTCATCATGAAGGGGGAATTAGGTCTATACAATTCACCTCAATTGGCTGTTCTCAGTGGCGGACCACCCTGAAAAACGTTGAAGGCTTCTGGTACAATATGGGTGGCTAAAAGTTTAATCCAGTTGTACGCAAGGGTCTGAGCGTTCCAGGGGTTGGGTGGAACGAGACGTGAACTAGGACCACTACGCGAACTGTGTCAGGGAGGCAGCCATGCCATTCGCTGACTTCAGGGCACGGACGTTAGATGACTAGGTCAGCAAGTTGAATGTGTGGATGAGGAGCGTCAATGACATACACCTTAGCAGACGTCGTCTGGTGAAATCAAGTAAGGCCCGTGAGCTGGGTCTGATGCGAAAGGGAGTTGCGCGCCCGAGGAAGCGTTTCCAAAGGGCAAGACGAACCAATGCGGAAGATCTGGCTCAGCGTAAAGCTGAGTTTCTTGCTGCTCTTAGGACGTACAAGGACGATCTATCTAGGAGTAAAGAAGACGATTGGAGAAGATTTATAGAGGACCACAGAGAAGATCCCTGGGGAAAAGTATACCGTGTGTGCCGACATGGGTCTAAACGTCAGGTTGACCTACAGGCGTTGCGTATTGGCTACACGTCGTCAGCCTCGGGGTTGGCGGGCAACGTAGGGATTTTTCTGGGATGTTTCTTTCCGAAGTCGGACACCCATTCACCTCCCCCGCTTGTGTGGGTGAGCCTCCGGACTTGAAGCGTAATGAAGTTGCGGACAGTATCTGCCGGATTAGACGTAGAAAATCGCCAGGTATCGACGGTATGACCGGAAGGATGTAAAAGGCTATCTGTAGGGTCATGCCTGAGTATATTAAGTCCGTTCTCGTTGGTTGCTTTAGCCAGGGGTACTTCCCGCGTGCGTGGAAGCATGCTCGAGTCATCGTGCTCTTTCAGTCGCCTGATCGGGTGAGAAGTAATCGTCGCTCATATCGGGACATAAGCCTTCACCCGGTACTTAGACAAGTCTTGGAGATAATTTTGGTGGCAAGGCTTGGGGAGTGCCGTGGCTTTGGTCCTTCACCGCATCATGCAGAACATTCTAAGCGCGTGAAATGCCAAATATGTCTTAGGCATATTTGTGTACTTTAAGGGTGGCTTTGACTTCCTTCCATGGGATAGCGTATTCGATAAGCCGTCTGAGATTAGATGTCGGAAGTTTGTTCTCTGGTCGAGTTATTTTAGCGGAAGAAGGGCTTGTGTCGTGGGAGTCAATGAGTCGGTCTAACTTGATGTGGAGCGCGGCTACCCGCAAGCGTCCATTTGTGTTCCATTTATTTGGAACCTCATGATGGATTCTCTGTTGCGGGAGTTTGCGGACACATTCAGGATCTGTGCGTATTCGGATGACCTGCTTATCATGATCGAAGGGAGACTCGTGTTGACCAGGAACGTCGTGGTGAGCAGGGCACGAGTATCGGGGGTCTGGAGTGACCGAGTGGGTGTTGAGGTGTCTAGGAAGAAGACGGAGCTAATGCTGCTGGAAGGCAGATTAGCGCACAGTCAGGCAAGTCAAGTACCTGGGCATAAAGGCGGCCGAGAGAATGAACTTCCTGGCAGACTTTGATCGCTTGAAGGACAACCTGACAACTGTTGCTGGTATGGTCAGAAGGGTCTTGCAGACAGACTGGGGTTTGAGCAGGCTTTCCGTGCGTACCATATTTGGCGGGCTTTTTGGTGCCTGCGCGACATGGTGCACCTATATGGTATGCGGCAGCAGAGTCTGTTGTTGGAAGTAGAAAGATCTTATCGTGTCAACATGTGACCTTGTTAGCATGTCTGCCAGTGTGTCGCACTGTGCCCACGGACGCAATGCATGTGTTACGTGGCGCCCTGCATTTTTGCCTGTAAGAGGTCTGTCCGGGACAGATTTGTGTGGGTGTGGGATCACTGGGCACTGGCGGCATATACTGACGGAATACCGGTACTATGATAACATTAGAGATTTAGCCAATATGGGTAGCACCTATAAGGGAGCGGGCGGGCTTTCAGATTTTCAGGCCACTTGGCGACAGTCTGACCTTTAGTTGTTTCAGTAGTTTTGCACGTTAAGAGATTGTTAGGGGAAGGACTAGACATAGTGGGGGTAATTCCTCCACATAGTCTCTCTACAGTTGGGCGAGTTGGGCTTTGCAGGAGAGTTGGAGGAGTGGGTATTGGTGCAGCGTCGTGTCCTGGTGTGGATGTCGTGCCAGTCATCAGTGAAGATGGCCTTGTTTATTGTTTGTGTTATGATGTTCGTTGCCGCGGTCCCGATGGACCCATTGTGCAGTTGGTGGAGGTCACCAGTCCGGGGCTGTTTGAAGTCCAACTGGTAGTGGTCATTGGTCACGAAGCCTGACCCGAAGCTATATTCTGGTACCGCGGGTGGCAGGTGCCCCCGGATCCTTTATGTGATTTGTCCTGGCAGTTTGTGTTGGCCCCCTTGTTGGAACATAGCGGTGGCTGTGGTTAAGGCCCAAATCGCCGAAAGAGCTTCGGCTCGAGTCTGGAGTTACACTTCATCTTGGTGCCTGACCCAAAAAAAAGTTGGAGTGTAGATGGGCTAAGCTCCAAATACGTGTGAGCGAATTGATACTTGTACATTTTGTGCGGGGACCTTGGTAGACGCATTGTATTCACCCGGTATTAAGAGCACTGTGAGGTAGACCGAAAGGCAGGTACTCACATAAAGCACCACAACGTATGTACGCATTAACATTGAGATTCCGTTTGCGTTGGACCGCTTTGGATGATTTCGAATTTCGGATGACGACTGCAGCATTGCTCATCGTAAATTGTGATGGAAACTCCTCGACTGGGACGGCTCTTGTACGGCGTAGCCCTATAACTCTCGGGGTGCTGTATAAACTGACAGTTAAAAAAACACGCGCATCTCTTCGGATCTATCACTGTCGTTTAGTTGAAAGTGATAGCCATTCTATCATCCTTCTTTTCCGGATTCGAGAGTGATAACAAAGTCTACGATTTTGGTGACTTTGTTGCAGTGCGATGAACAATAACTTGTGGGCTTATATGCTGCATTTGTTGTTGTTGGGGAGACTGCGGTGGTGTCTCATATTCCGACAACGAAGTTGGACCAGGACCATACTTCTAAGAGGAAATAATCGAAACCTGTTTTGTAGAAGGGCGGCAACGGCTCTCTAGACCGACAAGTCTGAACGTTAATCCGAAAAAACGGAACTATGTCTATTTGCTAGGAAAACGAACGTATTCCTAAATAAGACAATAAATATTTCGCGTACAGTTAAATACCTAGGAGTAATTCTGGATAAGAAACTTAAAAGGAAAGACCATATTCAAGAAAGGGCTAACAAAGCGCAAAAATGGTGGTCAACTTGTAGAAGGGCAATGAGCTCAAAATGGGAGTTTTATCCTAGGATGACACACTGCCTATACAAAAGCGTAATTAGTGTCTCGTATTCCGACAACGAAGTTTGAACCACGCTGGAATATGCTCTGGCGCAGCAAGCAGCAACATAACTCCTATCGCAGTAGCCCTGGAAGCGACTAAGACCTGAGCAGGCAAACGGAACAGATCCATTTCCCTGGGGTTCTTCTCTATTTCGGCACGGACCAAAAGAGCTTGGAGCAAGCATATATTGCCACTCCCATGATGAAAAAATTTATGAACTCAAACACATAATTGTTGCTTCGGCCTCGAACATTTTTTATGTTGGCAATTCTGCGATTAAGAACCAACTTCAAACCCAATTTTCTTCATACATACCTTTTTTGCATAAAGGCCCCTTATATTCGACTGCCCTCATAATTCACTTTTGACCCAAACATTCATTTCCGGTCGGTCGTTTGCTGGCACGTTAAGTAATGAGATATGTAAGGAAAAAGTTAAAATAACATCAGTTGTGTATGGTTTTCTTCTCAGGTTTTGATGGGGTTTCGTCGGTCGCTGCTTGCTGGCAAAATAAAACCAACAAAATATAAAACAAAACAAAAAGGTTAAGAGTGAATAATGTTTACCATTTGCAGACACCTGTGATGCCTTAACATCTATGTAGCATAAGCGATGATGTTGATGCGGGAAAGTAAAGGACGAACTAAGGTGTAAGTTACACATTAAAACATTAAACCAAATAAAATTGACTGCAAGGAAAATTCTTAATAGCTATAAAGAAGATATCTGCAAGACCGGTGGCACTCAACCTTGGGAATAATTAAAGTAAAAAAAATAAACGAATGGTTATTCTAGGAAAGATGCCCTTTAAGATTATGTTGCAATTGTTCACTTGGACAAAGGTCAGAAAAAGTGAAAATATTGATATATTTATTTATAAGGTTTTAATAAGAGGATTTTTTATAATTGGAATTTTTTCGAAAAATGCGAAAGGTTTTCATCCAAACCAAAATATGTACATCTTTAAGTATTCATTATGTAGGAAGTAATTTGACTCTTTTCCAATGGTCAAAAATGTGGTTCTACGTGTGTAACAATTTACAATATTCTGTTGAAACGTCATGGTTGCCCCTACTTGGGAAACGTAAACTAAACGCTGAAACTACCGCTTAACAAAATTCAAATCCTTTTAACCTAGATTCAAACCCTCGATTTTCCGTATTGTCATTTTCATGTATTGTCATCCAAATCTGAAAAGTGTGAAAATATTTAGTTCGATTGGTCAACTGTAACTGTTTTAAAAATTAGTAACTAGGTTTGAACTAAACAGACAACAAAGCAAGTTGAATATAACACTGTAAAAAAGGTTGTTCATACCTGCCTTTCGCTCAATACTCTTATTGAAAACTGTATAGATCAGTATTCATGTTTCCTTCTTTGCGTCTTACTAGGAAACTTTGTCCTGTTGTTCTAGACCGTGGAGCCATTTAAAGGTCAAAACTTTTACGGTGGTAGGTTTATACATTCAAACCAAATACACAGGTTATTGTTCGAATAGAAATAATAAAACGAAATATTGTTCTTGGGTTTTATATAGCCGTTGTTAAGTGCAAACGCAGCAAGACCACAACCATCATTTTCGCCACTATTTAAGTAGCCACACAAAATCAATGAGTGAAAAAATGAAATTAAAACAAACTTTGCAGACATTGGAATCAAAGTCCTTTAATGAGAGAGAAAAAAAGAGTATTTAAATGTTGTGAAATTTAATAGAGAGATTTTTGTATATACGCGTATATACAAACAAATTTGTATTTGTTTGTCCCGATACAGACAGAATATTTGTCTCATAAGCCAAACAAAGAAAATATATCTAAACCTTCGAGTCATTTACTTCGTCCTTATAATGTTGAATGCCATGGTCACCACTTTATTCCATCGGAGTTTTGGCATTCTTGCTTTATACCGAAAAGCTAATTACAGCATATACCGTCCTTAGACGAGCTTCAGGTGGACAGGACCCTAAGGAACTGAATTGACCACATGCTAAGAATTATATGGATAAACTGCGGGCTACACGACATCAAAATAAGAGACAAAGTTGGACAAAGAACGCCACAGGGAGGTATCCTATCACCTTTGTTGTGGTTTACTACCATAAATAATCTACCAAGGAACTTAACCGTCGAGGAATTTGACCCAGTCCGCTACGCAGACGACGTTATAATACTTGTAAGGGGAAAGAATCCAAATCTACTTTGTAGAAGTGCGGAAACCTCAAAATAGCATATAACTGGACCAGGCCGAAAGGTCTGAACTACAATCGCGAAAGTGGGAAACTTCGAGTCACCATTTTTCCTAAATAAGACAATAACAATTTCTCATACATTTAAATACCTAGCAGAAATTCTGGATAGGAGACTTAAATGGAAATACCATATTCCGGAAAGGGCTAACAAAGCACAAAAATGTTAGTCAACTTCTAGAAGGGCAATATGATCAAAATAGATGTCTAATCCTAAGATGACATAATGGGTATACAAAAGTGTAATTAGATTGATCTTAACATACACGGCTGTGGTATGGTGGACAGCGATGCACAAAAAATGCAATGTGAAGATATCAAAAAAGCCAAAGAACATGTTGCCTAAGCATTAGCGGGGTAATGAGGACTATTAGGGCTTTAGAAAAAACCCACTAATGCTGGTGCAGAATAAAAATAGCAAAATTAAGAGTTTTTAAGATGTTTAAGGAAAATGTGTATTGACAAAATTAAAAAAAATTAGAAAAAATAATAATCATTAGAATCCCAGAAAATACGGCTTAAAATTTCTAGAAAATCGAAAAAATATATTAAATCGCGAAAATTGCATTCAAGTCCATTGTGCAATTTTTTCTATTTTTTTATTAGATTGCTGAGAAAAGTAACAAAGTATCAGTTATCTGTGCTGACTGAGATATACCCCCAGCCACAGACCAAAAAATAAACAGAAAATACAATAATTATGCCGTGTATAAAATATATTGATTTTGTACCACCAATTTGCTTTAAAATCTGTAGGTACCATGATGTGGGGCTATACCAAATCATTGACATATACAAAACATTTTTAGTAACCAAACTTCTCCATAAAGAACTCGAAATATTAACCCCCTGTTTATGTATTTCGAAACGAAAATGTGTGCGCATGAAAGACACCCAAACTTTGGTTTTTGAAATATTATTTCATTTGCTTTTGCTTCAAAACAAAAAACAAATTTGAAATACACACTCAAATTTGGTAGTTTTTCTTCCGCATTCGTTTTCTTATCGACATACATAAACAGGCCCTAAATTTCGCTAAACTAAGTTTGAAAAAAAATGTTGAAAAAGTTTTAGAGTTATCTTGGTATGAGCCGGCAGTGTTTTGTAGCTTTTGGGTCATTATCTCAGGAAGTATTGACTTACTCCGGAAAAAATGTACTGTTGGAATAAGGCCGCTACAACAACCTACTGAAAAACGAATCAAAACGATGCGTGATGAGCTCTTAAACTTCACATTTTCCGAATTTTGTATGTGAGGTATCCGAAGGAGTTGACCTATACAATCCATATTCTAACCTGATTTGCCATTTTGGTTGGTGCCGTCAGGGTTTCATGGAGGTTTTAGGCTAATATATCAGGAGTGCGATTCTCTAACTCATTTTTTGAGTTACCGACAAAAATCGGTAAAATTAAAACGCAAAATTATGAATGAAAAGTTCAAATAAAAGTTGACAACACTCTTGATATCGGTAGAACTTTGCGACAGCTTTTTATTCGTCGCTAACTTACCGAAAAACATCGGTAATTACCGAAATTATAAGCATTTTAATTTTACCGACAATTGTCGGTAGTTCAAAAAATGAGTTAGAGAATCGCACTACAGGAAGTATTCAATTCAATTCAATAAACTTTATTTTTCAATTAATAATAATATGTACATTTAGTAATATCTACAAAGTTGTGTGTTTTTACATACATAAAGTTTTACAGCATGGTTTAAATTAAAACCGTCTGCCGGAATAATGAGTGTTATAAACATATTAATGATTCAGGAAGAAAAAATTGTACCGTCGCAAGAACAACATGCCGAAAAAACAACACGATCCGAGATGTGCTCTTAAAGTTCACTTTATCCGAATTTTTTGTGAGAGGTACCGGAAGGAGCGGTCCGATATAGTCCATATTCGAGTCCGATATATATCTAGAAGGAATGATACGATGTGCAAAGTTTGCACCAAATCAATTGCTTCCATCAAGAGTTATCGTTCACACAATTTTACAGAAAATTTTTGAATTTTTGTGGTTGAGGTACCCGAAGGAGTGGACCGATATGGCTCATCTTCGAACATAAACTAAGTTTGGACAAACTATTACGATACCCAAAATTTGGTTCGAATCGGTCAGCCAGTCAGGCAGACAAACGGACATGGCTAAATCGACTCCAAATTGTCTGAAACGAATTTCGTTCAAACATACTTTGGGTCTTAAACCGTTATTTCGATGAGGCGCATTTTTGTCGTATCAAGGTGTATCTACCTCTTCCTGCCTGAAGGCTGAGAGTATAGCAAGTTTTTTATACCCTCGCAATTTTTAAGATAGAGCTTTGTAATTTGGTATAGAAGTTTCTATTACTCCAAAATTGTTTGGTATTGCAAATGGGCTATATAAAAAACGGTACCACCCGATTTTCGCTATTTTGAAGATTTTAGCCGCATTATCACTCCGGAATGACTGGAATTTGGTAAATAGTCTTCGTTGGGGGTATTAAACTTTTCTCCAGAAATTGTTCGATATGGGCCCACGTCTTCATATAGCCCCCATTGAACGGTACCTCCCGATTTTCGGTTGTGGCCACAATAATCCACAAAATTGACTGAAATTTGGCATTTAGCCTTCATTTGAGTTTTAAAACTTTCAATATGAATTTGTTCCTATAGCCCCGTAGGACGGTACCTCCCGATTTCCGATATTTTGAAGGTTTTAGCATAATTATCACACCGAAGTGGCTAACATTTGATGATTAGTCTTCTGTGGAGGTATAAAACTTTCCCCCAGAAATTTGTCGGTATATGTCCACGCCTTCATATAGAACGCTACGTTCCGATTTTCGGTATTTTGATGTTTGTGGCTTCACTATTCCTCTGAAATATTTTTAGTATTCGTTGTGGGTATGAAACTTTCCCCCAGAAATTTTTCGGTACAGGTCCACCCCTTAATATAGCCCCCATAGAACGATATCTCCCGATTGTCGGTATTTTGAAGGTTGTGGCCACAATAACCCACCAATATTACTGAAGTTTGGTATTTAGTTGTTGTCAGGGGTATTCAAATTCCCACCAGAACGGTACTTCCCGATTTTCATAGTTCTGAAGGTTGTGATGACAATATCCCACTGAAAGACTTAAATTTGTTATTTACAGCCTGCTTATGTATGTCGATACGAAAACGTATGTGAATGAAATACATCCAAACTTTAAATTTCGAAATATTGTTTCATTTGCTTTTCCTTCAAAACAAAAAAAAAAAACAAGTAAAAATGCGTTAAGTTCGGCCGGGCCGAACTTTTCATACCCTCCACCATAAAATATTCTGAACTAAAATGGAATAATTAGTTTTCATTCCTGTCCCCAACTTTAAGTGGGTACGTTAAAATGTCAGATAATGTACATAAAATGCTTCATTCGGGAGGCCCTTTTTTATGGTGCCTATATCTAACTATGTATGTTGACAATTTTTGGTGGGCGAGAAATTGGGAGGTACTGTTATATAGGGGTTATTATAAAACATGCACCTATGTTGACAGTTTCTGATGCGAGCCTTTAATGCCAAATAACTCCTAATTCTGTTAAAAATTGTAGCTAGAACCCTCAAAGTACCGAAAATCGGTACATAACGTGGGAACTTCAAATGTCATTAACAGCTAGTTCGAAGGTACTCCTGTATGTGGGCTATACGAAAATTTGAACTTAAATGAACAATTTTTGTTTCAGAATTTTTGTTGGCTTTTAAATTTCAAATTACAGAAAGTTCGTCCAAAAAATAAAGCTAAGGTACAGAAAATCGGGAGGTTTGTTTTGGGGCTATACCAACGTGGTTAAACATTTTACGTAAAATCCTCAAAGTACCGAAAATCGGGAAGTATCGTTATATTGGGGCTATGTTTAAAATTTTTGATGCAGATGTGTGGTGACCACAACAACCTTCAAATGTCAAATTACAGTTAGTTCGGTTAAAAATTGTGCTAAAATTGCCAATTACTGAAAATTGGAAGGTACCGTTATATGCGAGCTATATCCGAACATGGACCTATATTGACAATTTTTTATGGAGAGGTGTTGTGACCACTAAGAACTTCAAATGTCAAATTACTGCTAGTTCGGTTTAATATTGTAGCTAAAATCATCAAATTACTGAAAATCGGGAGGTACTTTTATATGGGAGCTTTATCAATACTTCGACCATTCTTGACAATTTTTGGTGGAGAGGTGTGGTGACCACTAAGAATTTCAAATGTCAAATGTTCAAATTACAGATAATTCGGTTAAAACTTGTACCGAATACCGAAAATTCGTTATATGGGGATTTCGGTATTCGTTATACCGAGGTACCGTTTTATACCGTATATGGGGCTATACCAAAACATGGACCTACGTTCATAATTATTTCGAATATAAGTTTTTTGGTCACTAAGAACCCTAAATATCAAATTATAGCTAATTAGGTCTAGAAATGTGAATTTAAACGTCAAAATACCTGAAATCGGGCGGTACCGTTATATGGGGGCTACACCAAAACGTGGAATTATGTCCACAAGTTGTGTTATATAATTTTAGTGACACTTAAGAGCAATAAATGTCAAATTATAGCTAAATCAGTCTGAAAATGCAGCTAAAACGTCAAAATACCGTAAATCGGGGGGTACCGTTATATGGGGGCTATACCAAAACGTGGACCTATGTCCACTAGTTGTGTTATATAAGTTTATTGACACTTAAGAACCTTAAATGTCAATTTATAGCTAAATCGGTCTGAAAATGTAGCTAAAAACGTCAAAATACCGTTAATCGGGGGTACCGTTATATAGGGGCTATACCAAAACGTGGACCTATGTCCACAACTTTTGTTATATAAGTTTATTGACACTTAAGAACCCTAAATGTCACATTATAGATAAATCGGTTTGAAAATGTAGCTAAAAACGGCAAAATACCGTAAATCGGGGGGTACCGTTATATGGGGGCTACACCAAAACGTGGACCTACGTCCACAAGTTTTGTTATATAAGTTTATTGACACTTAAGAGCCCTAAATTTCAAATTATAGGTAAATCGGTCTGAAAATGTAGCTAAAAACGTCAAAATATCGTAAATCGGGGGTACCGTTATATGGGATATATACCAAAACGTGGACCTATGTCCACAACTTTTGTTATATACGTTTATTGACACATAAGAACCCTAAATGTCAAATTATAGCTAAATCGGTTTGAAAATGTAGCTAAAAACGTCAAAATACCGTAAATCGGGGGTACCGTTATATAGGGGCTATACCAAAACGTAGACCTATGTCCACAACTTTTGTTATATAAGTTTATTGACACTTAAGAACCCTAAATGTCAAATAATAGCTAAATCGGTCTGAAAATTTAGCTAACAACGGCAAAATACCATAAATCGGGGGGTACCGTTATATGGGGGCTACACCAAAACGTGGACCGATATAGCCCATCATCGAACTTGACCTGCCTGCAAATAAAAGACGCATTTTCCCAAAATTTCAGCGTTCTATCTCCATTTTTGTGGATGCTAGAGTGGTTACCACAGACGGACGGACGAACGGACGGACGGACGTGCACAGGTCGACTCAGAATTTTACCCTGATCAAGAATATATATACTTTATAGGGTCGGAAATGAGTATTTTAATGCGTTACAAACGGAAAAACAAACTTAATATACCCTCCGTACTATGGTGGAGGGTATACAAAAAACAAATTTGAACAACACACACACGCATTTAGTATTTCTTACGAATCCATTTTCTTATCGACATAAATTAACATACTGTTAGTCTCCCATGGGGTTATAAAATATTCCAGAAGGAAATTATCAATATATGTCTACGGCGCACAGAGGGGAAATTTGTGTTAAAAGTTGATCAAAAGCCCTAGAAAGCTCATTTATAGTCCGATTGATATAAAATTTTGCACAAAGCATATCTTCTGTACAAGGATTAATCCTATAGAAAAATAATGAAAATCGGTCCAGATTTGGATGCAGCTTCCATATATATTCGCATCTGATGTGAGATAAAAATGCACCAAAATCACTGAAATTTGACACATGCAACCTGAACTAGCCTAAAAAACATTGAGCCAATTTTCAAACAAATCGGTACAGATGTATATATAGTCCCATATGCACATACATATTTCATTCCAAATTTTATTTTTTGAAACTTACTTAAATTAATCTTATCTCAATTCACATGAGAAAAGCCGTGAATGCTTCTGAATAATGCAAACATATTTGATAGGTGTTGGTTTAGTCTGATAAATAAAACCCCCGGTTATAAGGTGGAGCAAAATTTAGTGTGTGTAAACCTTGCAATTCCATATAAAAATATTTCATATTTTAGTTGAGAAAAATTAGATTCTTTCCGAATGGCGCAAATATGCGCAATTTTTTATGATTGAATCTGATATTTGAGACTCAAGCGCATAAAACATTAGAAGAAACTATGGTCGGGAAACGACGGGGAAATAGACTTTTTCACTATTGAAATTGTAGTAATCTTAAAAATGATCATAAAAAATGTTCATAAAGAGGATATGTATCACCATTATTAAAGAGCAAAGATGTAAAATCAATCTGAAAATTTAAAATGCTAATCTCGTTCGGAGACTGTTTAAAACAATAAATCTTGAAAAAATATAAATTTTCGCGAAAATAATGTCATTTTAATGTTCACCTAATTTCTAAGTTTTCGAAAATTTACTTTTTGTTTTCAGTAAGGCTGAGTTCAATCGACTGCTGCATTGGATTGGTTAATCTTACAAAGTCGATGATGGTTATAGCAAATGTAGAAAAGAGTCTGGTTGCCGTTTATCAACATTTTTTCATAAAAAAACGATTTTCATATTTTGAGTTTTGAGCAACTTTAGGCATATGTTTCCCCTCTGTGCGGCGTCCTACATATATCACCCCATAGAAGCGTTCATCGTGATTTTCGGTATTTTGAACGTTTTACCCACATTATCTCTCCTAAATATCGGAAATTGGATATTTAGCCTTCTTTGACTCTAAAAACATTCCGCCAGAACGGTACCTGCCGTTCTTACTTGTTCCAAATTGGACCAATACTAAAGAAGTTATGAATATTTCTTTTCGTATAATTTTTACAGAATTTGACTTTTTTGAACCGTTACTAAAAATATAATATATTTTGAAAATATACTGGAATGTTTTGTTGATAAGCAGCATCACCACAGCAAAGGAATAAAAAAAATCAAAAACCACTTTTTGAAAATGAGTCCGATTTCACTCAGATATCCCCATATATTCTTGGTCCGGAAGTACCGTTCTATGGCGGGGAGTACCGAGAAGTACCGGTCATGGCCAGGAAAATATTTTTGGAAAACTTCCTTTTCAAAAAAGTCTGGCTTAAACCCATAGTCGTTGTTTTAATATTTTATTAAAACAACTTTAATTTATTAGTTGAACAAATTGGGTATGTTTACCAAGGGGTACGGCAGGGAAGACTATAATTTCGGATCTCGCCACAGATCCTCATCAGTTCCCTTGTTTCTTATTTTTCAAAGTTGTTTAAATAAAATATTAAAACAACGACAATTGAAACCACAATATTTTAAAAGCAAAACAGAAGTCATCCCAAATAAAAAACGCCAACACTCCTTTTTGGAAAATTTAAATTTAAGTTTAACTTTTTTTAAATTTAAATTTAACTTTTAATTTTTTTTTCTTAAAACATATACTTTTCCCAAGATCGGGTTTCTGTTTAAACGGAGATTGGCAAAATTAACTACCGTAATTTGTATTGGAAATTTATGTTTTTTTACAAATATATATAAATTTCAGCCTTCAAAATACCGAAAATGTGGCGGTACCGTTCTATGGATGTTGTATCAAAACTATAACTAACAAACTGCTAGAAAGCGAGTTTGCAGCAGCAAAGAAAAATGAATAACAAATTCTGTTGGATAATGTGACCAAAACCTTAAAAATGCCGAAAGTCTAGATGTTTCTCTCCGTGTGGGCTATATCAAAACTAGGGCCGATATTGCCCATTTTTAATAGCAAATATCCTAGAATTAGAATCGACTTAAAATTTTATGCTGAACAGGAATATATCCACCAAACCATTCTGTCCGAAAACGGACCGAAATCGGTTCGAGACTTTAATGGTACTTCCGGTTTCGTATCCGAATTCTAACCGAATTCGGTTCGAAAGTTATATAGAATGGTTGACATGTTTTTGGTCCGAATCTTCGAAAGAAAATCGAATGTTTCTATCGGTATTTCGTTCCGAATTCTATCCGAAATCTTAAGAAAAGTCTTGGGAACCTCGGAAAGAAATTTTTTTGTTTCTTGTCATATGAAAAAGAAAAGATTTTTTTTTTGCGCAGACAGCTTTTAATTGACAAATGGCCACAGAACAAAACCCACTCAGAGACAATTTTTTGAAGCGTAAGAAAAATCTTTCATAAATAGCATTATTTATGTTATTATTTATAAATAGCATTATTTATTAAAGATTCTTCCCAGCAAACCAATCGTAGCGTCATCGTAACGAAATCGCTAAATTCTTTTTTCTTCGAACGATTTCGAAATAATGTCGTATGAATATCGAAGGAACAATGCTAAACTTTTTCCAATAATAAATTAGTTGTTTTAAAATATTAAACAACAACAATGGTATTAAGCAAGACTTATTTGAAAAAAAAAAAAACAAAATTGTATCATCTATACCAATAAACAATTAAAAAAGTATCAGTCGGCTTTGCCGACATATATATCCCCTCAGCCTATGTAAATTGAAACTTTCATCTACGGAAAAATAGTGAGAAATAAATTTTATGTCATTTTAATTATCTCATGTGGCTTTAAAGTTTATTTTCAATTATATATCTGTTTTCAGTGACTTCAAAAAATTGTCCATAATTTTGATAAATTCAAATTTTAAAATCATTTTGTGCGTGAGGTTTTTTCAACGAATCACCTTATAATTAAGATTTTATGTAATCTTATGACAAAACTCATCACGCTATTATACAGGGATATGAGGTTGTAAAAAAGTCATAACCCTAATGTTCGGTCCATGAGCACTCGCTTGAATTATTATATGTCGCATTTATATTTAAAATATTAAACAAATTTATATGCGAATTTTATAACCAACCACTTTGTTCTTCGACAACAAACTAAAATGAAACCAACCCCTTATTGTTAGTTGTTAGATACATACACAAAGGGAACGGTATACCGGTAGTGACTGTGGTGATCTTTGTGCGAAGGGAATTTTGTTTTTTAAAATTTCGCTTCGAATTCGTACCAAAATCGGAAGAAAAACATTGGTATATATTCGAAGGGAAATTTACTTCCGACATTCGCTCAGAATACGGAACGAAGTTTAAACGAATTCCCCAACAAAAAATCGTATAGAAATCGAAATAAAATCTGAACGATTTTGCTTCCGCAATTGTTTAGATGTGTCGGACCTTTGGTTTGCTGGTTTATTTCAAACGTGATTTTCACAGTTGTAATCATTTTTTGCTAACAGTAGAACAATTTAAAAGATGTGTACGAATTATGTTGCATCAACACTAGCTTGAATTGTTAAAGTTTGGCATTTATATTTAAGAATTGAAAAATTGTATATGCGAATTTTACTGCAAATCACCAAACAAAAAATCCTTTAGAGAATCGATTAGAAATTGTAACGAATTCGGAACGAAGATTCGTAAGTTTCTACCGAATTTATTCAGAGGATTTAGACATCCTAAATTTGGTTTGTTGGGTACATACTTACTTTATAGGGTCTCCGATGAACATTTCGATATGTTACAAACGGAATGACAAAGCTAAATATACCCTCCATATTATGGTGGTGGTTATTGAAACGTCTAGTGTCTAAATTTCTTTCGCACAAGACTAAATCTGGTCTCTGGACTACAACCATAATTTTTTAGAAAACATATTTATTCCGATATTTTACTTTATACTGACTAATCACTATACATTGCAATAGTTTTCAAGCAATTCTTAAAATTTACTTAAAATTTCCGCATTACACACTTGGTCCCCAGGAAATAACTTCAAATGCAATTGGTTTCAACGCTTGGACATCAATGCTGTGTGAACTCAACAGTTTAACTATTTTTTGTATATTGGCAGATTTCTGAAATGGGGAAAAAAGTACGTATTGACTTAAAGCTTTTGTTACTTGTCTTAATTAATCGACATACCAATGTTTCTTCGACCACCGGTTTAAATTCAGCACTTCTTAGGGCCTTATAGAAATTTGCAAAATTTGCGTTTTTCTTGTTTTTATCTATAATCATATTCCGATATGCTGGTCGTGGCAACTCTTTTATTATTTCTTCAACGAACGTTGTAAATGAACCCAAAGGATGCAGCTGATGATGGTGGTGTTGTTGTTGTTGTTGATGATGATGACCGCTGGTCATGGTATTCTGAACGCTGCCAGTAACAGAGTTCAACTGGTCATCGTTTGCCCTTAGTGAAGTATGCTTAGAGTCTAAAAGCACAATGTCGACTAATGGTTGTTGCTCCACTGAGGCAAGAACTGCATTGCCACTACTGACATCATCAGCATACTCCAGTGCATCTAATTGTGGTCTTTTGTATGAAAGAACTTTTCTGATCCTAGCATGTAAAGCCTTTGGACTCATGGCCACCACGTTACCCGTGCCTGTGGTGGTTACTGTATTAGTGGGTATTCTGTCCATTCCATTATCATTAACCGACGTTGATGATGTTGCCATTTCGCCCTGCAACGATGATGCTATTCCCATAGTTGATGTTTCTGGCATTCGCTCCTCCGCCTTTTGTGTTTCACAGGCCATCATCATTGTTGCATTAACGGTCATATGCAGAAAATCCAATACGGAGATAATTTCGGGCACATCAAGTAACTGTTTTTGCAAGCTAGTGAAATCATTACTTCGCAAGTATTTAAGGGCAGTGCGAAAACCTCCGTCGATCACATAGTGTTTGGCCACAATTGCATCTACTATTGCTGGAGGTATTAAGTGTTCAAAATCCTTCAATTCGTTTACAATTTCTGGTGAAATAGTAGCAGATTTTATATTGGAATCACTGCATGGTGATACAGTAATTGGGTCATATGAATGGACCGCAACAAATAGCAGAGCCGATGATAATAGAATTTTCAAATGTATTATTGTCATTGTTTTGGTTTTCTATTTGCGTTCTGCGTTTTTTTTTTTCTTTCTTGTTATTAATCACAACGCTTGCAAACCCGTACAGACAAATAATGTGTCTTCAATGAACGCTTGTTTTCAACTGATTGATTGCAAACGACTGGCATATGTTTTGGAATTTAGTTTAAACTATAGAAAAATAAAAGCAGACAAGGAGTTAAATTTCATCTCTCTTTCTTTTTCTCTCTTTAGGCAGAGCACAAGTACCGGTTTTACCTGCTAATGCAAATAACTATTTCAAGAAAACATATCCCTTCACATAACTTAATTGTTCCTTTTTTGTTGTCCTCTGCTTGTTCATTTCGAAGAACTATAAATTTTGTAAATTCCCAAAGAGAGGTATGAACTCTCTTTGCAATTCTTTAGTTTTGTTGTCAATCTCATATTTCTTATCGCAAATACATATGTATGTTTTACGATTATTTGTCCGCTAAACTATTATTATTGTTGTTGTTTTTGTTGTTTCTCACAAAACATATTCAAGAATTGTTTACGTTTTAGAATAATTCGACCATGTCAACAACCAAAGTGACCAGATGTTTTTGCAGATAATGTGATTCTGTGCACAGAATTAATTTTTAAAAAACAAGTAAAAAAGTATCAGTCGGATGTGCTGACCAAACAAAAAAAAAAAAAACAAAGTAAGAACGGCGAAGTTTTTAGACTCGAAGAAGACTAAATAACAAATTTCCGATATTTCGGTAAGATAATGTGGGTAAACGTAGGGGAAGAAAGAAAAGCGTGAGCGTGAGAAACTCGAGATGTTCAGGAGTCAGAATGAAGTCCGAAAATTTTACCAGAGTGTAAACACCAGACTGAAAGGTATGGTGCAGGCACATTCCACTGCAAAGATCATGAAGGGAATCTGGTAACTGATACAGATAGCGTACTGAGTATCTGGAAGGAGCATTCTATGAAGCTCTTAGTATCGAATATGTGCGACGATGAAGATACACCAGAACCAATCGCAAACGACGACGTTGAATGTCTTCCACCTAGCCAAAACGAGGTCATGCCAACAATTAATCGGCTGAAAAACAATAAAGCAGCAGGAGCTGATGGGCTGCCCGCCGAACTGTTCAAGACCGGTGGCGAAATGCTGATAAGGAGTATGCATCAGTTAATTACCGAAATTTGGCAGGAAGAGAGCATACCCAACGATTGGAACCTCAGCCTCCTATGTCCCGTACACAAGAAAGGAGACAAGACGGTGTGTACAAACTATAGAGGAATAAGTCGGCTCTCAATCGCATACAAAGTGCTGTCGAGTGTACTGCGTGAACGTTAAAAACCCATGGTCAATAACATAATCGGATCATACTAATGCGGGTTTAGACCTGGTAAATCGACAATTGGCCAAATCTTCAAACTGCGCCAAATACTGGAGAAGACTCACGAAAGACAGATCGACACATACCACCTGTTCGTCGACTATAACGCCGCCTTCGACAGCCCCATTCGATCAAAGGTGTTTCAAGCCATGTCTGAGTTTGCAAATCTTATAAGATTATGAAGGATGACATTGGCTAATACAAGATCAGCTGTTAAAGTAGGAAAGAACCTCTTGGAACCTTTAGAAATAAAAGGAGGTTTAAAATTCGATTGGAAAAGATCATACGAGAAGCGAATGTATATACCGATAGAGATAAAAATAGCACTATATACAATAAGGATCAACTCGATCCGGAACAGCCACCTTTGCGAAAATTGAAAAAGAGTCTGCCAAAGTGGGTCTGGCAGTCAACAGCGATAAGACAAAGTTTAAGGTATCAACACGCAAGACGTCCAGTAGACTGGGACCAACTGTTGATTTTCAGGGAAGGCCAAAACTCCTATGGCATCAAAAATTGAAGAAGTAAAGCAAAATATCGGTGCGTTTGGAAATCTAGTGTTAGTTCGGCTTATGAAAAAGACGTTCTGTTTAATAGAAAAGCCATCTAAGTAAGTAAGTAATGTGAGTAAAACCTTGAA
The DNA here is from genome assembly GCF_047663935.1 of Musca autumnalis. Taxonomy (NCBI): domain Eukaryota; kingdom Metazoa; phylum Arthropoda; class Insecta; order Diptera; family Muscidae; genus Musca; species Musca autumnalis. Next base: position 37,577,750 of record NW_027412088.1, read on the forward strand.
AATACCGAAAACCAAAGGTACGCTTCTATGGGGGATATAGGAAGACTAATAATTCTCTTTTGGAATATTTTATAACCCCATGGAAGACGTCACAACCCTCAGAATTACGAAAATCAGAAGGCACTGTTCTGTGGGGGCTATATCGAAACGTGGGCCTATGCCGACGACTTTCAGTTGGAAAAGTTTTTACCTCGACCGTAAAATAAATAACAAATTTCAGGCATTACGGTTGCTGATTTTCGGAATTTTGAAGGTTGTGGCCACAAACCTTCAAAATGCCGAAAATCAAGATGTAGCGTTCTTTAAGGGCAATTTGAAGGCGCGGTTTTATACCTAAAAATTTCAGTTGGAAAGTTTTGTACCCCCAACGAAGACTAAATAACAAATTTCAGCCGAAAATCTGAAGGTACCGTTCCATGGGGGCTATACTAAGCCGTGAACCGGTACCGAAAAATGTCTGGGGCAAAGTTTTTTGAGGCCACAACTTGCAAAATACCGATACCCGGGAAGTATTGTTCTATGGGAGCTATATGAAGGCGTGTACCTATACCGACAAATTTCACATTAAAAGTTTTATACCCCAAATGAAGAGTAAATACCAAATTTCAACAATTTCGGTGGAATATTGATGCCACAAACTTCAAAATACCGGAATTCCGGAGGTACCGTTCTATGGGGGCTATATGAAGGCGTGCACATGTGCCGACAAAATTCTGGGGGAACATTTTTTACCCCAAGAAAGACCAAGTACCAATTCGTTGTGATCATGAAGCTAAAACCTTCAAAATACCGAAAATCGGGTGGTACCGTCCTATGGGGGCTATATTAAAACGTGGACAGATATAGCTCACTTGGAATACCAAACATCCTAGGAGTAATAGAAATTTCTGTACTAAACAACAAAGCTCTATCTTAAAAATTTCGAGCTGTGTCTTGATTTCAACAGACGGACGGACAGACAGACGGACATGGTTATATCGGCTTAGAATTTTACCCTGATCAAGAATATTTCGATATGTTACAAATGAAATGGCAAATTTAAGTATATCCTCCATATTATGGTGGAGGGTATACAAAGGAGCAAACGCAATAATTATGCCGTATACAGGGACGTATTCCCGGACCCAACCCCTAGTACATTTTTTATCGATTGGAAGATAATTGTGGACTATAGAGCGATTTCCTGAAAATTCGCCTTATGGAAAAATAGGTAGGTCAGGGGCACGAGTTATCGTTAACCGATTATCAAAAATTTTTGTATAAATCGTTTTTTTTAGCCCCAATACTGAACTTGTAATGTTTTTTCATCAATTGAACCAAAAAAGCTGCTTTATTTGCGCTCATGAAGCCAGTAAAGGCAAGAACGAACAGATCAAATATATATATTTTACTAGCGCTTAGAAGAAACCTATGACCGTTGCCAAGCCCACGATATTTAAATTATCCTAGGCGATTTTAATGTCAAAGTCGGAAAGGAAAATACCTTTGGTCCAAAAGTCGGGAAATTCAGTATCCACAGTTAAACATGTGACAATTGTATGACGCAAAAAACATGACAGTAAACAGTGCCAGATTTGAGCATCTCGATATCCATAAGGGCACCTGGCTGTCTCTAGACCAGAAAACAAAAAATCAAATTGATCACTTTGTGATAGATGGAACACATTCATCGAGCGTGGCGGATGTACCATCTTTCTTAAGAAAAGGAGAGAGGAGAAACGTCTTTTCCACAGGAAAAAGAGAGAAATGGAAAAGCGGGAGTGTGAAAAAATCGAGATGTACAGTAGTCAGAATAAAATCCGGAAAAAATACCAAAGAGTAAAAAGTACCAAAGCCATATGTTTGATGCACATCGTCCTGTAGATACTAGCAAGGTAACTTGGTAACAAATACTGGAAGATACCGCCCTGCCAAGATCAAGTAAACACAGCAATGAACTGGCTGAATAATAGTAAGGCAGTATAAGCCGATGGCTTACCAAAAGAGCTTTTCGGTACCGGTGGCAATGCGCTGATATTGTGTTTGCATTAGCTAGATACCCCTATCTGGCAGTAGGAACGCGTACCAGACGATTTGAACCTGAGCCGCTTCTGTCCCGTCCACAAGAAAGGAGATATGATTGTATGCTGTAATTATAGGGGCATAAATCTTTTCTATATTGCCAACAATATAGGGATATTATGCGAGCGACTAAAGTCCATGGTCAATGACACAATTGGACCATACCAATGCGGCTTTAGACAGGCAAGTCTACCAAATTGACCAAATATTTACCCTGTGCAAATACTTTAAAACTCCCAAGAGATGCATATTGATACGTACCTACTCTTTGTCGATAACACTGTGCGACACCAAAAAATAACAAGGTAAACTGAGTAGATTACGAAAGTAGAGCTAAAAATATGAGACACGTGTATCGGCGTTTTTGTACCCTCCACCATATGGAGGGTATAATTAAATTTGTCATTCCGTTTGTAACACATCGAAATAATCGTCGGAGACCCTATAAAGTATATCGTCTGCTCCGTCGGAAAAGGTCGTAAGTCCACATTTTTTGGAAATCGCGTTTTTGTTACAGGATGGTAGAACAAGTCAAAACACATCGTATGATACAAAGAAAATGGTAGTATGTCGCGTTTTTCTATATGTTTTGCCCTTGTAGGAAAAGGTCGTAAGTCCACAAAACGTACAAATTTGATTACGAAAAGGTCGTAAGGCCACAGGAAAATGTATACTTTAAAAGAATACTACAGCTAATGTAGTTCAGATATAATGTTTAACGTCATCCATGGTTGGCGTACAATGTAAAGAACTAAGCTACACCTTTGGATGATAATCGGATGATATTTGGCGGAGCCTGTGGACCAAACTTTTGAACAAAAATGTGATAAATTCTATATTGCAACGAACATTTACATTTGAAATGTATTTTCCCCTATAAGCGAACTGATTATGAAAGATGGACTTCTGTCCTTTTCATTGATACAAATGGGGATGCTGTATGTGTTCAAATACCTCATATATTGAAAAATTTGTAAAAAAAATCAAAATTTTTACTGTTTTTTCTGTCTTATATCTTACATAACTTTATCAACTGGTAATTTGTGGTTTCTCTAGGGACATTTATTCACATAAAGAGATTAGTTTGTATTCTGAATTCAATAAAGTAATACCTTCTAACGGACGGGTAAGTGCAATGTTTATATTATTAAATGATTCTAAAATAATAATTGATTGAAATGTTATTAAACTAAGAAGACATAATGGTTTTGCTAACAAAGAGCAGTATGAATTTGGAATGGAATTAGACGATGGTGTCATGGGTCTAGTTCCCTGTGGTTTTCACGGCGATTCTGAAAGCTTTGATGATAAATTTTCTAAACACAGGAAGACATTACATGCTGAAGATTCTACATGATTTGCAGACAAAAACAAAAGATGCAGGGAGTTGGGGCAGAATTACTTGGGAATACAAAAAAAGAACACTATTTGGGATTACAATGTAACGTAGAAACCACGTACATTAACCGAATTAATTATGAAATTTAATTGAAGGAAAAGGTCGTAAGGCAAAAATACATAAGGTCGTAAGTACAACGTGTCATGTTTTATATTAAAACAAGTAAGAACAGACTATAGTCGGACGGGGCCGACCATGTGATACCCTATACCACTATCCCTGTGCACTAGCTTTCCGGGCTAGCTGTTATAAGATGTGCATTAGAAATTTTACCAATTTTCACACAAAAGTTTTGATCAATTTAACCCGCTAAATATTATCCGATCATACCGTTGACTTGCACGCTACTTCTTCATCTCAAACCAAAACTACGTTTAAAATTTCGCGCCGATCGGACTATTATTGCGACCTACAGAGCGGCTACAAAATCGAGCAAAAATTTTGTTTTTGGTCCATTTCATCCCTTTAACATTTCACGATCATCGCCAAAAACTAATCAGTTCTATTCTGGTCCAAACCCGACCTCCATACTAAATTTCGTGACAATCGGTCCATAATTGCGGCCTCTAGCTTGATTACAATTTTTAATGGACGGACAGACGGACGGACGGACGGACGGACACACATCGCTAAATCGCTTTATCTCGTCGAGATATGAAGTTTGGTATACCACATGAGGGGTCTACGACGAATATTTCGCGGCGTTACATGAATTTTTGGGAAAACAAACTTATTATACCCTTTTCCACATTGTGGTATAGGGTATAAATATTAGGCGAACCGGTCCACGTTGCTTGCCCTTGAAACAGTTTATGTTACCTTTTCTTATGTCAATTATATTTTTTGCATCGCAAATAAGTTGGGATATGCAAGTGACTATCAATAACAAGTAAGAACAACGTTAAATTCAGCCTGGCCGAACTTGTTCAATTAGTTTCCTTTCGTTTATGAAGTAGACTTAATACCAAATTTCAGCAATTTCGGTAAAACAATGTGCCTAACCTACAAAATACTGAAATTCGGGAGGCACTGTTCTATGGTGGTATTTGAAGGCGTGGACCTATATACACAAGTTTATGGGAGAAAGTATTATACCCCAACGAAGAAAATTTCAGCCATTTCGGAGGATTATTGAGGCCACATCTTCAAAATACCGAAAAACGGGAGGTACCGTTCTATGGGGGCTATATGAAGGCGTCAAAACCAAACATCCTACAAGTAATAGAATCTTCTATACTAAATCTCGAAGATCTATCTTAAAAATTACGAGCTGTACCTTAATTTCAAAAGACGAACAGACGGTCATGGTTATACCGACTTAAAACTTTACTCTGATCAAGATATATAATTTATAGGGTCTCCGCTGAATATATCGATATGTTACAAACTGAATGAAAAATTTAATTATACTTCTAATTTGTTTATTATAATTTATTTATTACTAATTTATTTATTATTTAATTATAATCTTCAGAAATGTTTGTGTCGATATGCAATTTTAACATACCGCCAAATAACTGATGACTTGAGGCATGCCGACTCTGCCCACCTTCTTATAATGTATCTTATATACCTGATGAAACTATAGCTATCGATATGTTGCCTTCTAATTTAAACACATATTTAAGAAAGTGGGAGTGGTCGGGTCTTATTGCTAAAATATGTACCTAGGAGTGGGGAAACGGAATAGTTCGTAAGTTATATATATAGCACATTTAAAAAATAGGGCACAGGTCTAACCCGCTCCTGCGAAATTCATCAAAATATATAGCCTACTTCCACCAAGGGAAATTACATGGAATAAGTACTTAGGGTCGGAGATTCAACAACGGTTGCCTCGCAAATTATTTTCTGACCGATATTTTCTTAACTTTTGCAAAAAAAGCGTTCTTTTTAAAAATAGTGTTGAAATTAAAAAAATATATAAAGCCTATTCACGGTACTCTTGAAACAATTTTAAATAGAAGGTGCTTACACCTCGGAAATTTTTGCGGATTCTGAAACTACAATGTTTATAGATGAGAACAATCAAAAAACAAAAAAATCGCCGGAGCGCTTTTTAAATAAATCGCGATTTAAGTTGACATTTTTAGGGGTTGTTTAGGTTTTCGCGATTTTGTAAAGAAACAACATTTCCTATCAAAATGGGACTAAAACAAATGTTGTAGATATGAAAATTCTCTACAAGATTGACCTTTATGATATTCTCGTCGGTTTTACCGTTTTTGAGATATAGAAGTTCAAATTGGGACAATTCAAATTCAATTCAATTCTGTATCGCCCTTTTATAAAACAATGTCATGACTGCAAATTCCCAACTTAAACTTATATATCTAAAAAAATGTTACAACTAAGGATAAGTTACTTAAGCCAGTCTTGTAGAGAATTTTCACAGCTTTAAGATTTTCTCAGGTCACATGTCGATACGACTTACCGTATTCAAGCAAATTCGCGAAACCCTAACAAAAAAAACTAAAAATGTAAACTGAGCTTCCTTATCTCAAAAATGGTACAAGCTGGGAACAAATGATAAAGTCAATCCTCTAGAGAATTTTGACAGCTACAACATTTTCTTTAGCTCCATTTCGATTGGACTTGCGGTTTTCAAGCAAAATCGTAAAAACCTAAAAAACACCTAAAAATGTGAATTTTGACCGCGATTTATTTAAAAATCCCTACAGCGATTTTTTCTTGTTTTTGGATTTTTCTCATCTATGAACACTGCTGATTCAGAATTCACAAAAACTTTCCCTGTGTAAGCGGTTTTCATCAAAAGTTAGTTAAGGCGCACCCTACATGACATTGTTTTATAAGGGGGCGATACAGTCAGTGCATTGTCCCAAGTTGAACTTCTATATCTCAAAAATGGTAAAAACTACGAAAATACCATAAAGGTCGATCTTTGAGAGAATTTTCATAGCTACAATATTTGCTTTAGTCCCATTTTGATAGGAAATGCGGTTTCTAAGCAAAATCGCGAAAACCTAAACAACCCCTAAAAATGTCAACTTAAATCGCGATTTATTAAAAAAGCGCTCCGGCGATTTTTTTTGTTTTTTGATTGTTCTCATCTATGAACATTGTAGTTTCAGAATCCGCAAAAACTTCAGAGGTGTAAGCACCTTCCATTTAAAATTGTTTCAAGAGCACCGTGTATTTTTACTTAGGTTGTTCCTTGTACATTCTATGAAATTTTCAAAAAAAAAAAAAAAAAAACTGTTCAGCCATTTTTGACACTATGCGGAACATACAAACATTCACACATTGTCTTTTCTATATATGATTGCACCCAAAAGTTTTGGTCCATTAAACCCGTTAATAATTATCTCGTCATCATGTTAAATTTCAAGCTTTTTCTTTGTCATAAACTCAAATCATTCTTAAAATGTCACTCCGATCGGAATATTACTGCGGTATACAGGACAACTACAAAGTCGGGAAAAAATTGTGGATTTGGACCATTTCACACCTTTCGATCAGATCATAACCAACATCTAATGGTGTCACTTCTGGTCAGAACCCGACCTCTCAACAAAATTTCGTGACGATCGGTCCAAAATTGAGGCCTGGAGTTTTATTGCAATTGTTAATGGATGGACGGACGCACATTGCTAGATCGCTTTATCTCGTCAAGATATGACAAATACTTCGCGATGTTACACAAATATTGGACAAAACAAACTTATAATACCCTTTCCACATTGTTTTGTAAAGTATAAATATTTTATTTTAAAAACGTCCGTAAATTGTAGGAAAAGGTCGTAAGTCCCTACAAAAATCCAAAACTGTACAAGGAAAAGGTCGTAAGTCCAAAGACATTAAATTACCTCCAAAACGCGACGGAATTTTATCAAACAAAGTATAGGTATTGAAGCGGTATAAATAAACGAAGAATTCTGCATTTACCACCATAAGAAAATCTTTAATACTGAAAGGGCTGGAATGTTTTTTCTTCCTCCTGAAAAATTTGTTGAGAGGGACTTACCACCTTTTCCGACGGAGCAGACGATATATATTATTGATCAGCATTTAACCATGTCCGTCTGTCCGTCCGTCTGGCCGTCTGTCTGTCTGTTGAAATCAAGATACAGCTCGCAACTTTAAAGATAGAGAGTCAATATTTGGTACAGAAGTTTTTATTACTTGCAGGATGGTTGGTATTGAAAATGGGATATATTGGTCCACGTTTTGATATAGCCCCCATAGAACGGTACCTCCCGATTTCCGGTATTTTTAAGGTTTTAGCTTCATTATCCCACCAAAATGGCTGATATTTGGTACGTAGTCTTCTTTAGGGGTATAAAACTTTCCCCCTGAATTTTGTCGGTATCGGTCCATGCCTTCATATAGCCCCCATATAACGGTACCTCCCGATTTTCGGTATTTTGAAGGTTTTAGCTTCATTATCACACCGAAATGGCTGAAATTTGGTACTTAGTCTACGTTGGTGGTATAAAACTTTCCCCCAGAACTTTGCCGGTATCGGTCCATGCCTTCATATAGCCCCCATAGAACGGTACCTCCCGATTTTCGGTATTTTGAACGTTGTGACCTCAATATTCCACCGAAATGGCTGAAATTTGGTATTTAGACTTCATTGGGGGTACTCAGACTACCCCTTTAAATTTGTCGGTATATGTCCATGCCTTTATATAGCCCTCATGGAAATTTACCTCCCGATTTTCCGTATTTTGAAGCTTATGGCTTCAATATTGCACCAAAATGGCTGAAATTTGGTATTTAGTTTTCAATGTGATATAAAAGTGTTCGCCCGAAATGTGTCTTTACAGGTCCACGCTTTTATATTGTCCCATTTCCGAATAAAATTCGTCGGTATAGGTCCACGTTTAGATATAGCCCACTTAGAACGGTACCTCCCGATTTTCGTAATACTGACGATTGTGACGTCAATATCCCACCGAAATGGCTGATATTCGTTATTTGGTCTTCCAAGAGTTATTTTTTAAGTTTTAGCCACATTCTCTTACCGAAATATAGGAAATTTGGTATTTAGTGTTCTTTGAGCCTAAAAACTTTCCGTCAGAAATTTGTCGGTATAGATCGACGTTTTGAAATAGCCCCCATAGAACGGTGCCTTACACTGTTTTACCGAAATTGCTGAAATTTAGTATTAAGTCTTCTTCATACGTCAAAGGAAACTAATATTCCATTTTATTTCAATACAACTTGTGGTGGAGGGTATAACAAGTTCGGCCCGGCCTAACTTAACGCCGTTCTTACTTGTTAAAGTATGCATCGGAAAGTAACCAAAGTAGTCGGGGCAAGTCCAGACCATTTCTATTTTTTTTTTTTTCGAAATATTCGAGTTAAGATATCTTGGAATCCTTGCATTTTAGGTATATAGTATCTTTGGAAACTTTACAGAGGAGGGTGTGGGGAATATTTTTGTTAAAAATAGTAACCCTCATGCGTTTTACCAAAGGGGTCTTTTTGGTCTTTTTTGAAAATCTTTCAAAAACTCCTTTTAAATGTGATCATATCAAATCCAAATATTCTACAAAATTGTTCGTCATAAGATTTACCTATAAGTCTCAGAATACCCAAATCTGTAAATCTTATCTATTCGCCAGGAATATATAAAAATTAAAAACACGTTTTAGGGTTAAAGTCGGACTTCATCTGAGCTTATTCAAAATTGTCTCTCAAAACATAATTTTAGAGAGATGACGCCAAAGGCAAAAATATTCATCGTCAAATTTTACTATGGGTCACCAAAGAAATGAAATGTCTATTTACATCACATATCATAAACATAACAGCATCAATTTTGCTGAAAAAACATGAAAATATTTCCCAATTTTTTTGATGAAATTGCACGGTGTGCCTTAACCAAATTTAAATGGAATGTGCTTACACCTGGGAAGTTTTTACAGATTCTGAAACTACAATGCTCATAGATGAGAAATATCAAGAAACAAAAAATTCGCCGGAGGGATTTTCAAATAAATTGCGATTTAAGTTCACATTTTTAGTGGTTGTTTAGGTTTTCAAGATGTTGTTTGGAAACCGCGAATTATATGTAAATGAGGCTAAAGAAAATGTTGTAGCTGTGAAAATTTTCCACAAGATTGCCCTTTATGATATTTTCGTAGATTTTACCGTTTTTGAGATATAGAAGTTCAAATTGAGACAATGCACTGACTGTATCGCCTCCTTATAAAACAATATCATGCTCAGTGCGCCTTAACCAACTTTTGAGGATTCTGAAACAGCAATGTTCATAGATAAGAAAAATAAAGGAAACAGAAAAAAATCGCCGGAGGGATTTTTAAATGATGTCACTTATCACGGATGGGAACAAACCAGAGACGAGTATTACCACATCGTCCGCATAAGTAACCACCTTAATCCCCATATAGTCAAGTTTGATAAGGATTTCATTAATGACAAGGAGCCAAAGCAGTGGGGATATAACTCCTCCCTGTGGAGTTCCTCTGTTTACGTGCCTTGACAGCGTACTGTTTCCTAGTGAGGCAGTAATAACTCTACTTTGCAGCATGGTGGTTATCCAGCTACTGATGAATGATTCCACGCCAAAGTTATCTAGACCTTGTTTTATTGCTGTTGTACTGACATTATTGAAGGCAACTTCTATATCAAGAACAGCAGCCAAGGTGCATTGTTTATGTTCTAAGGATTTCTCGATAGTCCTAAAGACTTCGTGTAGGGCTGTATCTGTCGAGCGTCCCTTTAGGTAGGCGTGTTGACTGGAAGATATGTTGTTTGAGTTATCCATCTTTTCTCGAATATGCACGTCGATGAGTCTTTCGAGCGTCTTAAGTAGAAAGGATGAAAGGCTTATGGGTCTGAAGTCTTTAGCATTTTCATGACTACGTTTTCCTGCTTTTGGGTATGAAGACAACATTGACCTGTCTCCAACTCGCAGCAACGTAGTTAAGGGATATACATCTACTATAAATGTACACTAGCCAAGGATTTATTATGGTCTCCGTACTTTGCAGCATTTTTGGTATGATACCATCTGGCCCCGGAGATTTGTAGGGAGAGAAGCTGTTAATAGCCCATATAACTTTAATCTGACTTATTATCTTATCGACTTCAGTATCGTTTATATCTGTATTAGTATTGGATTGCATTTCGCTGGTTCTATCAGAGCCGCCAGGGAAATGCGTCGTAAGCAGAATTTCAAGAGATTAGACCATGTGCCGTTGTTTCTCTTTATATATGTGGGATTCGAGTGTCCTTTTGCCATAACTTTGCTTAGTCTGTCTGTATCTCTGGTGCTGTTCAATCCATGATTGCTTTTTCGCTCTGGCTATGGCCTTTTTGTACTCCTTTAGCTTATCCTTGTATGGCTGCCAGGATCCGCTTTGGTAGCTGTCGTTGAAAGCTTTCCGTGACTGTTTACGTAGTTTAGAAAGCTCGGATGTCCACCATGGTGGATAGTGCTTTTTCGAGCACGTCCTAGGACATGATACTTTAAATGATGTATCTATAGATTTCTCCAAAATAGATACAGCTTTATCTATACCCGCCGTAGTATCGTTTTTGTGGAATGCTGGGTAGTTTGTCCCGCAAAACCCTATTGAACTTCTCCCAGTTCGTTCTTTTCGGGTTGCGAAAGCATTTAATTGACGTTGCTTTTTGAATAGTATCCAATTGTGATCGTCCCAAAGGTGATCCGTGGAGCAAAACCAGTTCACCTCCTGGGTTCGTGACAATTCCCTCCTCCTTTTGCAACCGGGCTTGGGACCGTCTTTGTCTAAACTTGTAATTTAATTTTTTTAAGAAAGTATTATACCTATATATATGGTTTATTCTGAAACTCACAGTGAAATTTTGTGTAAAATTTTTCTACTTTTGACACTTTTCACATAAAGCCAAGTTTTATATTACTTTCATGTATCAAATCGAAAAAAGAAGGAAACAATTTTAATTACAAAATGCGGAAATATTTTCATGTTTTTTTAGGAAAATTGATACTGATATTTTCATGATATGTAATGCAAATAGACATTAGATTTATTTGGTGTGAACGGCAAAATTTGACGAAGAATATTTTTGCCTTTGACGTTCGACTTAAACCCTAAAACGCGTTTTTATTTTTATAGATCCCTTGCGATTGGATAATATTTACAGATTTGGTGTATTCTGAGACCTATAGTAAACTTTTATGACGAAAATTTTGTAGAATATTTGGATTTGATATGATCACATTTTAAAGGAGTTTTTGAAAGATTTTCGAAAAAAGGACCAAAAAGACACATTTGGTGAGCCGCGAGATGGTTAAAATTTGTAACAAAATTATTCCACATAACCTCCTCTGTAAAGTTGCCAAATACACTATATACTTTATGTGTAAGGATTCCAAGATATCTTAACTCTAATATTTCGAAAAAAAAGTAGAAATGGGCGGAATTTGTCCCGCCTACTTTGGTTACTTTCCGATGTAAACTTTAAAAATGCCGATTCACGTGTCTCATATTTTTAGCTCTACTTTCATAATCTATGCGGTTATTCCCAACATTTTGAAAAAATTGAATTTTGTTGCACAGTGTTATGTAACTACTGATTAGAAACCGCTTTTCGGCATTGGTGTATTTCCTATATACATTATATACATACATACATAACGACCTTACGATATAGAGTATAATATATTCTGTCCTAACGAACTTGTTGCCATCATTACTTATTCTTTTTCATTTCGAACATCTTTTACATTTCATTTTCAAATGATTAATTGCATTCATTTACAAATCATTTTCATCAATCCTCTTAAAAATGTCATACGGTCAAAATGGATTTCGAAATATTAAAAAAAAAGAAATACTAGTTTTATGTACGAATTGATGAAGGGCTTAATAATTCATACACTGAAAAACTTTTAATTTCCTTTCAAATTCAATCATAATAAAATTTGAAGCAACAAAAACTCGACCATTACCCACCCACACATGCATCAATATATTTGCACATTCATACAAACATACATTGCTCATGCTAACTGAATACACGTATGACGGTTTCAAGAAGATTCCATTGAATGAATATTCATTCATTCATCCATTCATCAGCATTGGATATTGTGATGATTTTAACAAAACATGAACATTATTCAACAGAGTGCAAAGTTTGAAATTGTGGACAATGGTGAAAGGGGTGGGGCAGGGGTCGTGATGAATATGAACATCGAAAGATTTCATTAACATTCCATAACGCCCCCACCCCGTTAACCCCATTCCTATTTTCGAATTAACACGTACTCATAAAATGGGGTCTCAAAAACTTGATTCTGTGTTTGTTTGGTTCTATCTTTCCCTATGACAGATATTCATTCTCTGTGTATATGTGTGTGTGTGTTTGTCTTCCGTTTAGACAGTTGTCAAAAATAGCCTCAAGACTTAAATGACCAATTTTTGTCGTTTTTGTTTTTATTTCACTGCCTATTCTTTTTGCTGTGCAAATGCGGATCCCATGTCACAGAGGGGTGTATGTATGTATGTGCAAAAATGCCCATTATTTTTTTCTGTTTTCTTGTGAAAGAAAACCAAAAACTCTAGTTGTATTTACTGGATACGAATGACTCGGTTAGTTGGAATTTTTCAGTTAAGAAAAATTTGCATAAAACTCACACTAACTAGAAATGGTCTTGTGAAACTGGTGTATTCAAAGTGCGGGAAAAAAATAACTAAAACTCAAGACCTAATAGAAAAAAGTCGCCATGACATTGGTGTATGAAATATTACATGACTTTTTTCCAATATCACACTGTTATTTCGAACGAGAATAGTGGGTGCTGTTGTGGTGGTGGTCACCACCAAGGTGGCGTAGTAGAACGACTTACACCGAAAATAACCTGCATTTTAGAATGTGAGTGGTATCAGAGATCGACTCTAATCGGTTTAAATAAACAGCTGCTAACAATTTATCGTATAAGGCGAAGAGTCTTGGAGTTAATATCGGAATATCTATGATGTCTAAGTTGAAGGTGGGGGCTTTGATTGTTTAAGAAGCGCCAAAGTACCAATGCCACTTTTTACTATGAGAACCTTAATAGTTATGCGTCAAGTGGTTAGTAGTGCACCCTAGCAAACAGCACACTGCTATGAAAACTCGAAGTGTACACAAGCTCTGTTATTATTGAGTACTCGTAAGGTACTGATTTTTATACTCATATAAGACCATATCTTTATACATGAATAAAAGAACTTAGTGATGAGTGACTGGCTCACATATCATCGCCCAAAGGAAACCGCTGAATCTACAAAATTGACATTGTGACTTTGGGTTGCTGTTTGTATGTAGGGACGAGATAAGGCTGGATTTTTTCGAAATTCGTCCTAGAAGGGTATGAAAAGTACTAAAAGGTACTAAATACGGTACCTTTTTGTTTGGATTTAGGGATTAAGGGTTACTGTTCGGGTGTAGTTTTGAGATATGGAAGTAGTTTTGGAAATTCGTACTTATGTGTACGAGAAGTACTACATTGGGACATGGGTGTATTTCTTACAATTATGATTTATCTTCTGAGGACAGAAATTCCCTCAATAAATTTGGATCACTGTCGATGTGTAGGGGTGAGATGCGGTTGATTTTTCCTTATTAAATATTTTTTCTTTGTATGAAGGGTATATTAAGTTTGTCATTCCGTTTGTAACACATCGAACTAATCATTTGCGACCCTATAAAGTATATATATTCTTGATCAGGAAAAAATTCTAAGACGATCTAGCCATGTCCGTCTGTCCGTCCGTCCGTCTGTTGTAATCACTCTAGCGTCCGCAATAATTGAGATAGAGCGCTGAAATGTTGCACCCGAGGGTCTTTTTTCCATAGGCAGGTCAAGTTCGAAGATGGGCTATATCGGTCCACTCTTTGGTATATCCCCCATATAACGGTACCTCCGGATTTGAGGTATTTTGACGTTCTTCGCCACATTTGCAGACCAAATTAGCTATAATTTGGCACTTAGGGTTCCTAGAGGCCAAGAAACATATCTGCAAAAAATTATGTATATAGGTCCAAGTTTTGGTATAGCCCCCATATAACGGTACCTCCCGATTTGAGGTATTTTCACGTTCTTCGCCACATTTGCAGACCAAATTTGCTATAACTTGGCATTTAGGGTTCCTGGGTGGGGGGGGGGCAAACAGCATATCTACAAAAAATTATGTATATAGGTCCATGTTTTGATATAGCCCCCATATAACGGTACCTCCCGATTTGAGGTATTTTCACGTTTTTCGCCACATTTGCAGACCGAATTAGTTATAATTTGGAATTTAGGATTCCTGGAGGCCAAGAAACATATCTACAAAAAAGTATGTATATAGGTCCATGTTTTGGTATAGCCCCCATGTAACGGTACCACCCGATTTGAGGTATTTTGAGTTTTTACGCCACATTTGCAGACCGAATTAGATATAATTTGGCATTTAGGATACATGGAGGTCAAAAAACATATCTACAAAAAAATATGGATATACGTCCAAGTTTTGGTATAGTCCTCATATAACGGTTCCTCCCGATTTGAGGTATTTTGGTGTTTTTCGCTACATTTTCAGACCGGTTTAGATACAATTTGACATTTAGGGTCTCTATAGATCAAAAAACATTTTATCAAAAATTCCACGTCCACGTTTTGGTATAGCCCCCACATAAAGATACCGCCCGTTTTCAGGTACTTTGAAGTTTTTATTATACCCTCCACCATAGTATGGAGGGTATGTTAAGTTTGTTTCTCCGTTTGTAACGCATTGAAAAAATAATTTGCGACCATATAAAGTATATATATTGTTGATCAGCGTAAAATTCTGAGTCGGTCTATGAATGCCCGTCCGTCCGTCTTATACACCAAAATTCGTCAATATAGGTCCATGTTTTGGTATATCTCCCATGTAACGGTGCCTCCCGAATTTCGGTATTTGTGGATTTTAGCTACAATTTTTAACCGAATTAGCTGTAATTTGACATATGGAGTTCCCTGAGGCCACGAAACTTATCCACCAAACAATATCAATATCGGTCCATGTTTTGGTATATCTCCCATATATCGGTACCTCCCGAATTTCGGTATTTTGTGGATTTTAGCTAAAATTATTAAACGAACTAGCTGTAATTTGACGTGTGAGGTTATCTGTGGTCACGGAACTTATCCACCAAAATTCGTCAATATAGGTCCATGTTTTGGTATATCTCCCATATATCGGTACCTCCCGATTTTCGGTATTTTTTGGATTTTAGCTACAATTATTAAACGAACTAGTTGTAATTTGACGTATGAGGTTATCTGTGGCCAAGAAACTTATCCACCAAAAGTATTCAATATAGGTCCATGTTTTGGTATATCTCCCATATAACGCTACCTCCCGATTTTCGGTATTTTGTGGATTTTAGCTACAAATTTTAAGCGAACTAGCTGTAATTTGACATATGAGGTTCTCTGTGGCCACGAAACTTATCCACCAAACATCGTCAATATAGGTCCATGTTTTAGTATAGCCCCCATATATCGGTACCTCCCGATTTTCGGTATTTTGTGGATTTTGGCTACAATTTTTAAACGAACTAGCTGTAATTTGACATATGAGGTTCTATGTGACCACGAAACTTATCTACCAAAAATCGTCAATATAGGTCCATGTTTTGGTATAGCCCCCATATATCGGTACCTCCCGATTTTCGGTATTTTGTGGATTTTAGCTACAATTTTTAAACTAAATAGCTGTAATTTGACGTATGAGGTTATTTGTGGCCACGAAACTTATCCACCAAAAATCGTCAATATAGGTCCATGTTTTGGTATAACCCCCATATATCGGTACCTCATGATTTTCGGTATTTTGAGGATTTTAGCTACAATTTTTAACCAAACTAGCTGTAATTTGACATATGAGTTTATCAGTGGTCACGAATAAACTCATATACACGAAATATCGTCAATATAGGTCCATATTTTGGAATAGCTCCCATATAACGGTACCTCCCGAATTTCCGTATTTTGAGATTTTTAGATACAATTTTTAACCGAACTAGATGTAATATGACATATGAGGTTCTCTGTAGGTCAAAAATCGTCAATATAGGTCCATGTTTTGGCATAGCCCACATAAACGGTACGTCTCGACTTTCCGTATTTTGAGCTTTTTAGCTAAAATTATTAACCAATAGGGTTAATTGGAGATTTTATGTAAAGTTAAATGGTATTATATAGTAAAATAATTTACTCCTCCTAGGAATATGCCTTGACGTGGCGGAGGATCTAAGTACTTTCCCAATGGAAAGGAAACCAATTATTCCATTTAGGTTATTTTATGGTGGAACTTAACATTTTTTTACTTGTTTTACATCCTTTCCGCATACATACGAAGTGGCGGGCACTTTGCTAGTACAATATACATATATCCTGATCAGCATAAAATTCTAACTCTGTCTGTTAAAATCAAGATACAACTCGAAATATTTAAGATAGAGCTTTCTATTTGGTATAAGCTATATCGGTCCACGTTTGATATAACCCGCATAGAACGGTACCTTCCGATTTTCCGTATATTGAAGATTGTGGCCTCAATATCTCACCGAAATGGCTGAAATTTGATATTTAATCTTCATTGGAGGTACAAAACTTTCCACCTGAAATTTGTCTCCAAATGTTCGGTATTTTGAAGGATGTTGCCTCAAAATCCCATCCAAATGGCTGAAATTGGGCATTTAGTCTTCGTTGAGGGCGTGAGGCTTTCAGACCTGAAATTTGTTAGTATAGGCCCACGTTATTTGTCAGTATAAACCCCCTATAGAAGGGTTCGTCCCTGTTTTCGGTATTTTTAGCATTTCAGCGTCGAAATGCCTGAAATTTTATATTGAGTTGTCGTTGGAGGTATACAAATTTCTACCTGAAATTTGTCGGTACAAGTTGACGTCTTCAAATAGCCCCCATAGAACGGAACCTCCATATATTAGGTAATTTGAATGTTATGTCCTCAATATCCCACCGAAATGGCTGAAATTTGGTATTTAGTCTTCGTTGGGGGAATAAAACCTTGCACCTAAAATTTGTTGGTATAGGTCGATGTCTTAAAATAGCCCTCATAGAACGATTCCCCCGATTTTCGGTACTTCTAAGGTTGTGCCCTCAATATCCAGCTGAAATGGCTGAAATGTGGTACTTAGTCTTCGTTGAGGGAACAAAACTTTACACCTGAAATTATTCAATATTGGTACACATCTTCATATAGCCCCTATAGAACCATACCCCTGATTTTCGTCATTTTTGAGGTTGTTGCCTCAATATCCCACCGAAATGGCTGAAATTTTGTATTAGGTCTTATTTGTGCCACATTTTTAGCCACATTATTCAACCGGAATAAATGAATTTTGCCATTTGAACCGGTATTGCTCAATCTTATGTATATTTTTATATATTCTAATAATGAATAGGGAATACTGGAAAGCTGCTTGTGCAATTATTCACGTGATCTTGTCCACCAATTCACCACCAATTCACCATATGTGTGGGGTACAAAACCCATTTTCAATAAGTGGATTTTCCAGAGGCCAAATCTCAGCCAATAGTATGTACAAATTTATTTGTACTCGAATAAAACTTCGTTTTAAGGACGGTGAACGGCGAATCTGCACATGGAAAGAAAGTACTGTTTATGTACTGGTGGGTGTATTTGACAATTCGGATAAAAGCCCTTATCCGATCCTGCCTGTCCCGGCTGTTGTTGGACCTATGAGGTTTTCGAGTCAATACAGTGTTTTGTAAATAATGGTAGCCCATTGGCAATGCTTCAAAATTTCATTTAAACAAAATTTTTCGAAAATCTCTGGGTCAAACTAGAATTTGAAAGTAGCATTAATTTGTGCTACCTAGAATTATTGTTCGACCAACACCGTACATAGTGATTTTCATAGCCATTCACCACCTCAATGGTGGAATTTTCGTTTTGTTTGTTTTTATTTTTGTTCTTTTTTGTCTTTGTGTCCAGTTCAAATACTTCTTTCGATGTTTTGGGCCACAAAATTTGAATATGTTGATAGAAAATTTGAATATTGTTTAGATAAAAAAAGAGTACAAAGCACACAAATGTATTTAGGCAAAGGCCAAACAGGACTATGTATGCAAATACCATGGTGAGCAATTTGATTTTAGTACCAACAATGAAATCATTGACTATTCCATTTGAGTTCCCAGAATAGTACTTCAATACAGTATAGCAACACAAAAATAGCGCATCATATTCGAACACAACAACCAAAGCTACTGTTACCATGTCCATTGTGATATATACATACATATGTACATAAAACGATTACTTTTGTAAATAAATACGAATAACTATGGCATACATAAGTTGGTGAATATTAATTTTTGAGTGACGACTTTTCGATTTTTTTCCTGAAAAAAGTTTTCCTGTAGCCGGAATGAATGATATTTTGCTAATTATGAATTAAAATTCTATTTAGACATTCTATTTAGACATCGAGCTGGAGTACTCGCTCGGGTAGAAAAAATAAAACGAGTATACTCTATTTTTAGTCGTTACTGGAAAAGTACGAGTTTTAAAAGGAGTTTAATCTCCAGTGTTTTTTTTTTTTTTTTTAAGGACCAACAGGTCAAACGGATGGGACATTTTAGTAATATTACTTCTAGAAAAAAGGGATCACAATAATGTGGCCCAGATATTTAAAGAAATAGTTTTAAAGATATTTCAAGAATATTGTAACGTGACCGTTATATACGGCCCTTCCTAATTTAAATGCAATCCACACTAATGTTCACTACAAACAATCGGTGAATTATGTTGCCATTACTAAGAGATAAGCTGGCTTCAGTGTATTTTCTGTTTGACTCGCCTTACAAATAATTCTCATTCACTCCGAAAGCCCAAACGGATAAGATATTTAGTTTTCGGCGCTGAATTGGTCGAATGCTGGCGTTAAGCGAAGTACCAGTTAAGACGTTTGGCCTAGACCGCAGTCACTTGAACCGAATCTAACATCAGTCGTCGGCCCTGCGATCCTTTCGCTCCTTGCGATTCGCTCCCTCCTGGCGATTCGTTCGCTTCTTGCAATTCGTTGTTCATTCGCTCCTTTCGATTTGTTCACTCTGACGATTGCTAACGAGCCGATAGCATCCGATCACCCAGACCCGAGCGACACCTCCGACGCTTGCCAACGAGCCGACAACATCCTGGGAGGCGAGCAACAACCCGATTACCGAACACACCAAAGCCGACCAATAACTCGATTACCCTGATTGCCACAGAGCCGCGTAACGTACCCGACAACTGCATAGTGTTTCGGAAAACAAATATACTGTGTTAAACTTTCTATATTATATTTTACATATATATGTATAGATAAATCCACATTTTGATTTTTGGACAAAGTTTTGCGATATATGGCAATCCTAACGTGGCATCTCCCACTTTTCAACACAAAAGTACAACGCAATTCCTTTGCATTTTTAGTTAGCACCAGTTTACTTTCAATGCCATCCAATTCAATCCCTTTTCACTTCTACACCTGTAGCATATAACCCCAAATCTAAATTCCCCCATGAAAAGGTTATTGTTTGCCATTTTAATGTTTGACCTGGGGCCAAAGAAAATAACCAACGAAAACAAAAAAATAGAAATCAATATGACCAAGCCACATCATCAGCTTGTTTAATTTCCCCTTTTCTGAAACGAATGCCAGAGGACCAGGAAAAGACAAAATGAAAAAAAAATGCTCTGCCAAAAAAGCTTGACCCCTCGAATACATGAAAATATTCAAATAAGTTTTAAGATCTTTTTAGCATTTATTTGTTTTCGGTTCGTTGTGTGGGAAAAGTGTCACACAATTTGGGTGTTCAATCATAGATTTTCCAATCAACAACAACAATAACAGCAAAAAGGTACATCATGTACATACATAGAATAAATTGTTGCCGGAAATAAAATGTTTGTTGCAGTAACAAAAATGTTCTGTTTATATTGGGGGTATGAATGTGTCACTGATCTGGATAGAGAGAGAAATAAGGAGTGCATTTTTAGATGGGAACCACAGAGCTTCAACAAGATTTTTGCACAAAAGTTTATTGTGACAGAATGATTTTAAGTCATGGAAGAATTTATTTTGTTTCTGCGCTTTGTTAATAGTTACACTATGCAACACTGAAAATGCAAACAACTTCTAGTATGCATTTTTTGAAAGTACACATTTAGACTACAAAAACCCTAGTTGGGTTTTGTCCTGTCAGATCAAGTTCGTTTTTATGGCCTCATCTAAACCAGTCTAAATCTGCACTTTTTTGCATTTATCAGGCCTTTATCTCAGAAACGAATAGGAATTTGGCCTTGCTGTCTTTAGCAATATTGTGGCCTTAAACTAGAACTTATCTTTTGAAAAAAACCATACAAGAAGCATCAAAATCATCAAAATATAAAAAATTTTACATAATTGCTAAAATTCTGGTCAATATCGGCTAAACTATTGGGAGTTGAACTAAGAAACCTTTTGCAAAAATCTTCTAAATAAAGTTCTCAACAATTCTTTAGAACATTCTGAAACTCTAAAATGCTTGCTTCATGTTGTTTCAGCGGTATTTTGCATCATATCATATCAACACCTATCTCAAACACAGTTCACACCAACAGTTTATTCTCGCATTTCGGATTTCACTACTTTATTGACATTTATATTAAATCGTAGTTGAAAAATGTACTGAAAACAACGGGATAGAGGCATTTTACAACAATGACATGTTCTGAAGAGTTGTGTATTACATTCCAAGGAATATTTTTTCAAAAGAAGATATTCATAAAAAAATAACGGTTTTGGAGATACGGTGCGAAATGTATAAAAATTGTGGCATTTTTGCATATATTTTGAAATTTGACGCAATAAATGTTGTTTTTCGAGTACATTATTTCTCCAAATATTTTATTCTTGTCCTTATCTACAAATTTGCTTCAAAGGTCAGAAGAAGATTCGCATTGGTTTCCGAGATATAGCCCCAAATTTCTTTAAAAACTCAATATTTAACCATGTTTAGATGGGGCCATACAATCCGAGCTGGATCTGACACAGCAAAACCCAACTAGGTTTTCTTGTCGTTTGGGTCTGTACTCTCAAAAAATCCGCAGATCGAATTGTTTGCACATGATCACCTTAAAAATGTTGCACAGTGTTATTCAACGCCATGGTCTGGGTTTCAGCTGCCCTGCGGGTTCCATTCCATTTGCACCAAATATGAACATAAAACCAGACAAATAGTAAAAAAGTAACAGTCGGCTTGGCACATGACTGTCGTATGTGCATGTATATGTTCCCACAAACATCCCAGAATAGACATGGGAGACAGTGATATTGAACTTACTGTTATAGCCTAGTCGGAAAGGCTTATTAAAGAAATTTTAGATGGTTGAAATGCTCAGAAAATGTCTCCAACATTAGTCTGAAAATGTGCTATTGAGGGTGAAAGGCGGGCGTGATTACCATTGCACCGCACGTGAGTGTCACCTGATCCAAAAAATAAGAAACCAATTCGATCAATGTTGTGATAGATGAAAGACATTCATCAAGTGTATTGAACTCGAATCACTACCATGCTGCAGCAAAGGTACGCACTAGAGCTGGCAAAAAATCGATGGCACTATCGATAATATCGATTATTATTTAAAAAATCAATATCGATAGATTGTTATGCCTATCGATATTATCGGAATAAAAACCCCTAACCTGAAATCCATTGGAATAAATAGAAATTTCGCTGCTTTTCGGTTATGTGTGTAAGAAAGTAAGTCCGTAGTCACACGTACACATTTCTCGGTAAAATAAAATGTATTTTTTAAAATTTTTATAAAATAAAAACAGTTGTTTATTCTCCTTTACATTTCTGTGAACTACTTTTGCATAATTTCAAGAAAATCATTGACATTTCCGTCATTTTCATCTCCAAATTAATGGCGATGACAACTTAACGATAATATCGATAGCAATCGATATTTTAAAACATTATATCGAAAATATCTAATGTTGGGAATATCGCTGGTTTGCCAGCTCTAGAACGCACCCTACTGGACGTAGCGAATAAAGAACGAAGAGATTCTGAAGTTGGACATCGGAGTTCTGCAATCACAATACTACCCAATTGCTTATTTACTTAGCTGACTTTTTACGGAACAGTTGTTCCATAAGCCGTACCAAGAAAATATCTTTTGGTAATAAACTATGCGGAGAGGTTTTTTCCTATTTTAACTGAGGACCGAGTATTAGTTAATGTCATCTTACAAAATCGAATGAGCTTTGCAGGGATACCAAAATCAGTCATGGCTTGGAACACCTTTGAACATATAGGACTGTCGAAGGCTGCTTTATAATCGAAAAACGATGGTAGGGTCTTTTCCAGGATTTGTCTCGAGGTAAACATCTGGTCAATGGTGGATTTGCATGGTCTAACCCGCACTTATAGGGTCCAATTATTTCAATAACGATAGGCTTTAGTCGCTCACAATATATCAGATACTATCTTATATTCAATAGGAAGAAGTCTCATGTCCCTGTAATTGGAGCACACAGTCTTATCTCCCATCCAATCATCGGGTACGCGCTCCTCCTACTTATTATTCTTCCAGCCACCTTATTATTCTTCAGCTGGTTTATTACTGCCTTTACCTCATCTTGGCCGGGCGGTATATATTCAATGCCATCTTCTGGTATTGGATCTGTGGTATCTTTGTCGTCTTGTTTAGTATTGGATAACAACAGTTTGGAAAAATGCTCTTTCCATATCCCGAGCACCCTATCTATATCAGTTACCAAATTACTTTACAGGTCTCTACAGGTGGATGTACCTGCACCAAAGCCATTATTTTGATGCTTAACGCTTTGGTAGAATTTCAGGACTTCACCCTGCCTCCTGTACATCTCGACTTTTTTCACACTCCGGCTTTTCCATTTCTCACTTTTTCCTGCGGAAACCTCCTTTTCTCCCAATAACTCTCTCGTGCGCTACGCCTGGCTACAAATTGTAGAGAACCCCCGATATGCCGCATTTTTCTCTTCGGTATCAGCACGACACTCCTTGTCAATCCGTGGGTTCCTTGTTGGAGGTCTCCGGTATCCAAGTATGGGTTTTGCAGCTGTTTGCACAGAGTGGACAATATTTTGATTTTGTGCTGATATGTTATCAGGACGATGAGTGATTTCATTAAGCAATTGGGCTAGTTGTTTGTTTACAGCCTACCGATGTCTAACTTCCGCGTTGTATCTATTCGTGCTTTATTTGCAACGTCTATATGGGTACGTACCTTTGCTACGTTAGCTCCTCAGAACATCGTACATCCAACACACTCGATGGATGACTTCAATCTATCACAACGTAATCAATTTAATTTCTTGTCCTTTGATCTGGAGAGAGCTAGGAGATGCCTAAATCTGGTACTGCTAAGTACCATGTTTTTTAAGCCGCTGCGAATCTATCAGCCTCATACCATTGTAAGATGTTTCACTGTGGAGATAGAATTTCCCGACTAGTCTGCCAAAGATATTATCCTTTTCAATTTGGCATTACAATCGCCTAGAATTTTAATGTCATGGGCAGGACAACGGACATACGTTTTTTTTAAGCACTCGTAAAATAAACTGTTATCAATCCAACACATGGTCGTATGTCAAACTGTCCTGAGTACTCTTGGGCTAAAAACTGTCAAACTTTCAAAAGAAATTTTCAAATGACGCCAGGCGACACTGTGTGTTGCCTAGGCCAGAAGGTTTTTAGTTACCCTCGTAGGGCTGTATCTTTTAATCATATAGGAAGTCTCGAAGTCTTGCTAATAATTTGTATTCATAAACAAGGAAAAACGTTATGGTGTGCTGTATCTTGATTTCAACAGATAGACATATGGACGGATATACGGACATTTTTATATCGACTCGGAATTTTATGCTGATCAGGAATATATACTTTATAGCGTCTTCGCCAAATACATATTTCCATGTCGTACAAACGGAATGACAAACTTAATTTTATCCTCCACTTTAGGGTGGATTTTAGAAATATCCATGAATGCTGGTGAGCAATTTGGATACAATATGTATGATTACGGACACTATGAGTACACATAGTGTACGCAGATATATGCCGAGAAACGCCAATGGCATCGTATGTAAAAAACTCTGTTTGAATATTTCGTATTTCGGAAGAATCGTGTCATCTTAAATGTTTAAATCTCCAGTGATTTGAGGGAAAACTTTCTGGTCTCTTGCTAGAAAATGTTCTTGCATCATAGGAGATCATCTTGAATCTTTGAGAACTAGTTCTTCCTTCCTCAGTGAAGTTATCTGGTATTTTTTAATTTTTTCATACCACCAATTTTGTTGATTTTCCTACAGCTAATGTTTGTTTTCTCTATTTTTAACATTCATTTACAAGCTACATCAAGCTTTCCTCTTTTTTTCAATTCAAATTCCAATTTCAAATATAGCATATATTTTTTGTTTTATATACGTTGATGAATGTTAAGTTCAATGGTTGTTTTGCCGTTGTTGTTTTACTTGAATTTTCACACTGCTGACAATTGATTGAAAATTGATTTCATTATGCAAGTTTGATTTGTTGGTCGAATTCTTACAGTTGCAATGCATTGAGTTAAGGGGGAGGCAAATATTTTCAGAACAAAAATAAAGCAGAAAAATATTCGCATATATTTGATGTTGCTAAAGTTGTTGCTACATTTCGGTTATGTTGACAAACTTATTTACTGCCTGCATTGGCTGAATGAATATTTCAATGTCTAACTTGGTATGCCATCATAATGAAATAAATGTTGAAATGATGCTGACAATTTCAAATTCGCAGCAATCGATGATGCACTTAATTTTGGTCACATAGGAATTTGAATGCAGTTTTCATTTTGCAACATTCTTATTCAGTTACTGGGAATATGCGAATGAAAAATGTGACAAACTATTTCGTTAACATTGTAGTTTACTTAATGAAAAATGAACAAATGGAAGTTAACATATTTTTGTCATCCATATAACGTTACAAATATTCGCAGCGCGGTGGACATATATGATCGAATATCTCTTAACACATTTTTAGGTTTATTTTAGCTTTTCGCGATTTTGCTTGTAAATCGCAAGTCCTATCGAAGTGGGGCTAAAGAAACTGTTGTAGCTGTGAAAATTCCCTAGAGGACTGACCGTTATAATTTGTTCCTAGGCTTTACAATTTTTGATACATAGAAGTTCAGGTCACATTTTTATACCCTCCACCATAGTATGGAGGGTATATTAAGTTTGTTTTTCCGTTTGTAACGCATTGAAATACTCATTTGCGACCCTATAAAGTATATATATTCTTGATCAGTTGTTGGCGTTTTTTATTGTTGGACTGCAGAATTTTACATCTTTGTGTTTATTTCAGCTTTAGTCCATATTTTGTTGTATTCAAGTATTTGAATAACAACAAAATGTTTTACAGTGGATATGAAATTGATTAGTTGCGGGCGGAGGGTAGGGAATACTATAGTCTCAGTTGTCACCAAACAACTTCATCAGTTCCCTTTTCCGCCGACTCTGTATCGATAAACAGGTCAATAAGCCCATCCAGCAAATTAAACAAAATGAGAAATTTGCTACATGGCCCTAAAGCTGATTACCCTACACGCAGAGAAAAAATATTTTTCGGTTTTGTTGGAACAAAAATATTTATTTTGGTTCCAAAAATGTGTTTGTTTTGTACAAATATTGTAATCCAAATCCAAAAATACCATCTTTTGTTCCGAACATAGAAAACAAAAACAACTTTCGAATTTCCGCAATATTGTAAAAATCGTTAACAATACCGATTGTAGGAACAATCATAATCTAAATTTTTTACAAAACATATTGTCAGCCCTGAAAACCAGATACTAAATTTTTTGATTTGAGTGTATATACTTCTCATATACACTTCCCACACAACTTTGATGTAAATATCGCGTATAATATTACGGGCATTGATGAACGCAATACATGGTTTGCTACTTTAGTTGACAACAAAGACAAACAAAAAGCCTCAAGCAGCCACCACAACATAAGAAATAATTAAACACCATAACAAACATGAAAAGGAAAGAAGAATGAAACAAAACAGAAACAAATAAAAACAAGAGTCTCACAAGTACATACACACAAAAACAAAGGTAAAGGGCAGTATGTCGTACAAACACACCACAACTCACCAAAATTGTTTTTTCAACACGGCATCGAATAGCGAGAGAAGAGAAACAAATTTTCGAAGAAAAGAGAGAAATATTGTTCAGTTGACACAAACTATTTTTGGATTTACAATACTATATGAGGAATCCAACAATATATTAACAATACATATTTTGCTCTTGGAATATTGTTGGATCAAACATATTTTTTTCTCTGCGTGTACAATTTGAGTCGAACTAAAGAATTTCGTATCAACCACTGTTTTTATGTCGTCTTTGCTTTGCAAAGAATACGAACATAGGATTGTTGCTTCAATAAGCGGGGGTAAAACAACGAGAAAGTTGTTGTTTTTGCATTATGCATTGATCAACAATGCGTGCTGATGCCTATTATTGTTGTTGGCGTTTTTTATTGTTGGATCAGGGTAAAATTCTGAGTCGATCTGTGCACGTCCGTCCGTCCGTCCGTCTGTGGTAATCACTCTAGCATCCACAAAAATGGAGATAGAACGCTGAAATTTTGGGAAAATGCGTCTTTTGTTTGCAGGCAGGTCAAGTTCGATGATGGGCTATATCGGTCCACGTTTTGGTATAGCCCCCATATAACGATACCCCCCGATTTACAGTATTTTGCCGTTTTTAGCTACATTTTCAGACCGATTTAGCTATAATTTGATATTTAGGGTTCTTAGGTTTCAATATACTTATATAACAAAAGTTGTGGACATAGGTCCACGGTTTGGTATAGCCCCCATATAACGGTACCCCCCGATTTGCGGTATTTTGACGTTTTTAGCTACATTTTTAAACCGATTTAGCTATAATTTGAAATTTAGGGTTCTTAAGTATCAATAAACTTATATAACAAAAGTTGTGGACATAGGTCCACGTTTTGGTATAGCCCCCATATAACGGTACCCCCCATTTACGGTATTTTGACGTTTTTAGCTACATTTTCAGACCGATTTATCTATAATGTGACATTTAGGATTCTTAAGTGTAAATAAACTTATATAACAAAAGTTGTGGACATAGGTCCACGTTTTGGTATAGCCCCCATACAACGGTACCCCGATTTATGGCATTTTGACGTTTTTAGTTACATTTTCAGACCGATTTAGCTATAAATTGACATTTAGGGTTCTTAAGTGTCAATAAACTTATATAACAAAAGTTGTGGACATAGGTCCACTTTCTGGTATAGCCCCTATATAACGGTACCCCCGATTTACGGTATTTTGACGTTTTTAGCTACATTTTCAGACCGATTTAGCTATAAATTGACATTTAGGGTTCTTAAATGTCAATGAACATATATAACAAAACTAGTAGACATAGGTCCATGTTTTGGAATAGCCCCCATATAACTTTACCGACCGATTTCAGGTATTTTGACGATTTAAGTCGCATTTCTAAACCGAATTAGCTATAATTTGATATTTAGGGTTCTTAGTGACCAAAAAAGTTATATTCGAAAAAATTATGAACATAGGTACATGTTTTGATATAGCCCCATAAAACGGTACCTCCTGATTTTCGGTATTTTGAGATTTTTACCTACAAGTTTTAACCGAATTAGCTGTAATTTGAACATTTGAAGTTCTTAGTGGTCACCACACCTCTCCACCAAAATTGTCTGAAATTTTGGGAAAATTCGTATTTTGTTTGCAGGCAGGTCAAGTTCGATGACGGGCTATATCGGTCCACGTTTTGGTATATCCCCAATATAACGGTACCCCGATTTACGGTATTTTGACGTTTTTAGCTACATTTTCAGACCGGAATGTCGATAAACTTATATAACAAAAGTTGTGGACATAGGTCCACGTTTTGGTATAGCCCCCATATAACGGTACCCCCAATTTATGGAATTTTGACGTTTTTAGTTACATTTTCAGACCGATTTAGCTATAAATTGACATGGCAATAAATTGACATGGCAAATTAAATGGCAATAAACTTATATAACAAAACTAGTGGACATAGGTCCATGTTTTGGAATGGCCCCATATAACGGTTCCTCGGTATAACGGATTTCGGTATCCCCATATAACGGATTTTCGGTATTTTGAGAACTTTACCTACAAGTTTTAACCGAATTATCTGTAATTTGAACATTTGACATTTGAAATTCTTAGTGGTCACCACACCTTTCCACCAAAAATTGTCAAGAAAGGTCGATGTATTGACAAAGCTCCCATATAAAAGTACCTCCCGATTTTCAGTAATTTGATGATTTTAGCTACAATATTAAACCGAACTAGCAGTAATTTGACATTTGAAGGTTGTAGTGGTCACCACACATCTGCATCAACAATTTTAAACATAGCCCCAATATAACGATACTTCCCGATTTTCGGTACTTTGAGGATTTTACTTAAAATGTTTAACCGAACGTAGGTCCCTGTTTTGGTATAGCCCCAAAACAAACCTCCCGATTTTCCGTACCTTAGCTTTATTTTTTGGACGAACTTTCTGTTATTTGAAATTTAAAAGCCAACAAAAATTGTTAATTTAAGTTCATATTTTCGTATAGCCCACATACCTCCGAACTAGCTGTTAATGACATTTGAAGTTCCCACGTTATGTGCCGATTTTCGGTATTTTGAGGATTCTAGCTACAATTTTTAACCGAATTAGGAGTTATTTGACATTAAAGGCTCCCATCAAAAACTGTCAACATAGGTCCATGTTTTATTATAACCCCTATTTAACGGTACCTCCCAATTTCTAGACCACCAAAAATTGTCAACATACATAGGCACCATAAAAAAGGGCCTCCCGAATGAAGCATTTTATGTACATTATCTGACATTTTAACGTACCCACTTAAAGTTGGGGACAGGAATGAAAACTAATTATTCCATTTTAGTTCAGAATATTTTATGGTGGAGGGTATGAAAAGTTCTTCCCGGCCGAACTTAACGCTTTTTTACTTGTTAAATTTTTCCTTAGGTTTTTACGATTTGCCTAAAAATGGTAAGTCTTATGGAAATGGGAAGATTAGCTTTCGTAATTTTTTCCTAGGTTGTACCATTTTTGAGATATATAAGTTTAAGTTGGGAAATTGCAGTCATGACATTGTTTTATAAGGAGACGATAGTGAATTGTCCGAATTCGAACTTCTATATCTCAAAAATGGTGAAAACTACGATAATATCATAAAGGTAAATCTTGTAGAGAATTTGCATAGTTAATTTTGTTTAGTCACATTTCGATAGAACTTGCGTTTTCCAAGCAAAATCGTGAAAACCTAAAAAACCTAAAACTCATAACAATGTCAACCTGAATCGCGATTTATTTAAAAAGTGCTCTGCCGATTTTTTTGTTTCTTGACTTTTCTCATCTATGAACATTTTAGTTTCAGAATCCGCAAAAACTTCCCAGGTGTAAGCACCTTCCATTAAAACTTGTTTCAAGAGCACCGTGAAATGTCACTAAAATTAAAAAATCTGCACGAACTTATGTACGACCGATGTTGTTTGTAGGTACATTGCAACTGACTCCAGCAATTTGATGTGGTCTTCAGGCAACCAACAATGCCTACACACAACAATGCACCTTAGAATACGTTCACACGAAAATAATAACCTAATGACTAATATAATTCAATACCAAATTTTTGTGGGATATTGAGGCCACAGCCTTCAAAATATCGAAAATTGGGAGGTACTGTTCTATGAGGGTTATATAAAGATGTAGACCTATATCGACAAATTTCAGGTGAAAAGTTTTGTACTCTCAATGACGACTAAATGCCAAATTTCAGCCATTTCTGTTGGATATTGTAAATATTACCTTCAAAATATCGAAAATCGGCGTGGACCTATATCGACAAATTTCAGGTGCAAAGTTGTGTACCCCCAACGATGAATAAATTCCAAATTTCAGCCATTTCGGTGGGATATTGACAACTTTCAAAATACCTAAAATCGAGAGGTACCGTTCTATGGGGTCTAAATGAAGACGTAGACATATACCGACAAATTTCAGATGGAAAGATTTATGCCCCCAAAGAAGACAAAATACCAAACCTCAGTCATTTCGGTGGGATATTGAGGCCACAACCTTTAAAGTATTGAAAATCGGGAGGTACCGTTCTATGTGGGCTATACGAAGGCGTAGACCTATACTGACAAATTTCAGGTACAAAGTTGTGTACCCCTAACGGGGACTAAATGCCAAATTTAAGCCATTTCGGTGGGATATTGAGCCCACAACTTTTAAAATACTGAAAATGGGAAGGTATCGTTCCATGCGGGGCTATATGACCTATACCAACAAATTTCTGGTGGAAAGATTTAGACCCCAGCGAAGACTAAATACCAAACGTCAGCTATTTCGTACGGATATTGAGGCCACAAGCTTCAAAATACAGAAAATCGTTAGGTACCGTTATACGACAAATTGCTGATGGGAAGATTTATAATCCAAACGAAGACTAAATACTAAATTTCAGCCATTTCGAAGGATATTGAGACTACAAGCTTTCAAAATACCGAAAATCGGGTGGTACTCTTATATGGGTGCTATATGAAGCCGTGGACCTATAACGACAAATTGCAGGTGGAAAGTTTTATGAAAATATACTAGCAGACCCCGGTCCGCGTTGCTGGTCCGTCGTAATGAGTTTTAATTCAAAAGTAGGTATTTTCTACCTCACCTCTTCGGTCCATTGTCAAACCGAGAAGGATTTTAAATTTATCAACAGATTTTGTCTGTAACCTTTCTTTTCTCTTACGGACTTTGTCGGATTTTTCGCCAATTTGTGCCTTTTAGGATTTATTATCGTCCATGTCACTGTCTTTATCCTAAAGCGATCTAATAATAAAAGTTAAAAAAATGATTAAATCGAATTCTCCCGCTTATTTAGACCTATATGTTTTAGCTTTTCATGGCTGATGGACCGTTGAACCTCTCCATTTAAGTACATTTGTAAATATATAGTTTTTCTTGATCGGGGGACAACCACCGTTGTCTCGAAAACTAATTTGCAACCTGATGCACTCATAAGCTTAACAAATACACCGATTATAAAATAATAGGCCCCGAAATTCGTCTACAAATATATAGCATCACCACGTGGCAATCCTGAATATTCTCTGAAAATTAAGTTCAGTAGTTTTGGAAAAATAATGTTTTGAAAAGAGTGGGCGTGGTCATCAGTTTTCAAGATATAACATATTAAAAAAGTGGGCCTGGTCCGGTCCTAGGGTGCACACAACTTCATTGCCTATCAAAATGTATGCTGAAACCGATATAATCATAAGTTTGGCTTATACATATAGCGTTTAACACGTTCATGTTGACGTAGGATGACGTGAATGCTATAGCATTCACATGCAAAGTCAATCTTTAGTCATTTACTTCTATACAATCGCATGTTTTTGTGATATATGTACATAATAGGACTCATTTCATATATATATCCTAAAAAATTGGGTGTCGCTTTTTGCACCCCTCTGAGTTTTTTTGCGTCCGCGAACGTGTTAACAGAAAGTCATGGGGAAGGTACCCCACATAACAACGGCAAAAAATGAGCTTTTGCTGCAAATTTTTGGAAATCCCTTCATTAGTATTGGAGTTATGACATACTAAAAAAAAATAGGCTTGGTCGGGCCTATAGGCCCCAAAGAAGTACCTAGATTGTAGATTAATCCGTAAATTTTATTCCCATACATACATAATTTTTGCAAATATAACGTTCTTTTTAAATATCACATAGGGGAGGTACCCCGCTCCCTCTGGAATTCAATAAAATATGTAACCTGTTTTCGGGGGATGTGGTAAACTTTTCTTTCCAAAAAACCTAAGTTGGGTTATGACAGAATTTGATTTTTATTCATAAAGGTAAGGCGTTTTTTTAAATATGCCCTATTCAAAATTCAAGAAAATATGCCTGTACATTCCCTGACATTTTCACGAATATCGGTTCAGCAGTTTTGTAGATGTAACATATTTTAAAAAGTGGGTAGGTCAAGTCTGTTGTTCCTAACAAAGTAGGTAAGGTCGGAGACACAATCACAATTGTCTCGCAAATTAACTTCCAAATAGATACATTCGTAATTATTTTAAATATAACATTTTTAAAAAAGTAGGGTATAGGGGAAGTTCCCAGCCCTCTCCGAAATTCAACTGAATTTAAAGCCTATTTTAAGCGGGGACCATCTCTGTACATTTCCTGGCAATTTCAGGAAAATCGGTTCAGTAGTTTTTTGTAGAAATGATAAAATAGAAAATTGAAAAAAGTGGGCATAGACAAATTTTCTTTGCATAAAAACCCAAGTCGAAAATCGGTCCAGCCGTTCTCAACTGATGCCATTACCAACGAACGATATTTGATTTTTATTTATAAAGATTTAAAAGTTTAGACAAATCGCGATTTTCTTGAAAATCCCCTGTAGATATAACCTAATTAGAAAGTGAGCGTTGTCGGATCTTTAGTCACAAAATAAGTACGTAAGGTTGGAGACACAATCGCCATTGACTCGCAAATAAATTCCCAAACCGATACATTCGTATTTGTTGCAAATATTGCATTTTTACAAAAATAGGGCATAGGGGAGGTACCCGCCCGATCCGAAAGTAAAAAAATATGTAGCCTATTTTTATCGGGGACCAACCCTGAACAATCGCTGAAAGTTTCAGGAAAATCGATTTAGTAGTTTCGTAGATATAACATATTTAAAAAAGTGGGCGTTGTCCAGTCTTAATGCCCCAAATAAGCACGTAAGGTCGGAGACACTATCGCCATTGACTGGGAAATTAATTTTCAAGGCGATACATTTGTAATTGTTGCAAATATTGCATTTTTACAAAAATAGGGCATAGGGGAGGTAATCCGCTCGATCCGAAATTCAACCAAATATGTAGCCATTTCACTCTACGTTCCCTGAAAATTTCAGGAAAATTTACTGAGTAGTTTCATAGATACGTGGTGGGCGTGGCCAATTTTTCTTTGCATAAAAACCTAAACTGGACTATGACTAACATTTCCACAAAAAATTATTCAAATCGCTGCAGCCGTTTTCAACTGATTCAATTCCCAACAAACGACAATTGAGTTTTATATATAAAGATTTATTCTTGGGTCAAATTTAGTAATTCAAATTTCACCCTCTTCCTGTTAACCGATTAATCTGAAATTTTGTATACACTTTGGATTTTGGTGACAATACAATTATATTTATTCATTATCAATTCAAGATGGCGGCCGCTACAAAATGGCGGATAACGTAGGTTTTATCAATCCCATCAATATGGGTATCAAATGAAAGGGCTCAACAAGCTCAACAACAATATACTATACAAAATTGAAATCCAAGATGGCGGCCGCTACAAAATGGCGAATAACGTAGGTTTTATCAATCCCATCAATATGGGTATCAAATGAAAGGGCTCAACAAGCAGAATACAATATACTAAAAAAATTGAAATCCAAGATGGCGGCCGCTACAAAATGGCGGATAACGTAGGTTTTATCAATCCCATCAATATGGGTATCAAATTAAAGGGCTCAACAAGCAGAATTCAATATACTATAAAAAATTGAAATCCAAGATGACGGCCGCTACAAAATGGCGGATAACGTAGGTTTTATCAATCCCATCAATATGGGTATCAAATGAAAGTGCTCAACAAGCAGAATACAATATACTATAAAAAATTGAAATCCAAGATGGCGGACAACGTAGGTTTTTTCAATCCCATCAATATGGGTATCAAATGAAAGGGCTCAACAAGCAGAATACAATACACTATAAAAAATTGAAATCCGAGATGGCGGATAACGTAGGTTTTATCAATCCCATCAATATGGGTATCAAATGAAAGGGCTCAACAAGCAGAATACAATATACTATAAAAAATTGAAATCCAGGATGGCGGCCGCTACAAAATGTCGGATAACGTAGGTTTTATCAATCCCATCAACTGAAAGGGCTCAACAAGCAGAATACAATATACTATAAAAAATTTAAATCCAAGATAGCGGCCGCTACAAAATGGCGGATAACGTAGATTTTATCAATCCCCTCAAAATGGGTATCAAATGAAAGGTCTCAACAAGTAGAATACAATTTACTATGCAAAATTGAAATCTAAGATGGCCGCCGCTACCAAATGGCTGATAACAATTTTTTATCAATCCCACCAATATGGGTATCAAATAAAAGGGCTTGACAAGAAGAATACAGTGCACTATACAGTACATCTTATACACCCGAAAGACATACAGTTTCCAGCTAAGTACAATTACGGGACGGCTGAAAGAAGAATGTTGTCTTTAATACTATCATGGGCTTCTACTATACATAAAATGCAGGGCGGCACTGTGGATCACGCAGTCGTATACTTAGGTGCGAAACTGTTTGAAGAAGGTCAAGCCTACGTGGCTCTTAGTAGAGTAAGATCTTTGCAGGTACTACGTATAGAGGAGTTGGACTGCAATAAACTAACGGGCAAGAAACCTTGCAATAATGAAGCACTAAACGAATTAAACAGAATGCGAAATAAAAACTAAAAAATAGAAAATAAAAATAGGTAAAAAAACTTTTTAAGTTAAACGGTTTTATGTTAAACATACATTGCAATGTTTAAAATAAATGTACTAAAAACCAAAAAATAATAAAATAGATACAGTCGTGGGAATTATAAACATATGTATAGACTAGACTAAAATAAAACCGTGGGGCACGTCAATTGTCTACAAATTATCGACTTAATGTGCGATAGAAGAATCGTTTAATTCGTCGTTAGGCAGTTGGCCCGCAGACGGTGAGGAAATTACTTACTATTTCTTGCTCATGGAAATTCCAATAGTTATACACTCCATGTAAATAAAAGAGATGTTTCAACTAGTTTATCGTTGGACATTCACACTGCTGCCTGGCGAGGAAGCGTTTCGATGCTCGTAGTTTGTCTTTAATCGACAAAGTACTACTCGCTCACCACTATGAAACCCTAAAACTCGCTTATAATCGAGCTTGCTAGCTTGTTTCAACATTCTAGCCCTACTTAGCACACGTCCATCGTTGTCGGTTGAACAACTGCCTAATTATAGTGTAACATTACAAAACAAACATTTTAATCAACGATTGTAGACAATTGACGTGCCCCACGGTTTTATTTCAGTCTAGTCTATGCATCTGTTTATAATTCCCACGACTCTATCTATTTTATTATTTTTTGGTTTTTAGTACATTTATCTTAAACATTGCAATGTATGTTTAACATAAAACCGTTTAACTTAAAAAGTTTTTTTACCTATTTTTATTATCCAAAAGAATTTAATTTGTTAATATACAATCATAATTAGAGCGTTATAAAATGGTAAACATTGTCTTTAGCTATGTTAAATATTCAAATATATTACCCAGGGTATATTCGCAATTTTTTTTAATTAGCATAAATATAAAGTAAGAAAAGCCCACCAAATGGTGACCCAAAGAAACCAAAAAAGCCAAAGGTATATGGTAATGTTTCATCCTTACAGAACTCAAACTGTAAACATATTCTATATAGTATGACAGAATTTAAAGTGGGGAGTTTTAGGAGGGATCAAATAATATCGAACCCTAAAAATAATTTGCGTGAAAGCTGTGTTGGAAACAATGTAGAAAGATGGAAAAAAAATTGATTGAAGCCAACAAATGTTTTTATGCAACCTTCCAATTTCTGGCTTAACTTTTAATTTCATAGGCCTATGCCAAAAAAACTCAACGAATACTCCAAGGGCAACATGATACTGGTGTATGATTTTTCGATATAACCACTGCATCCACCTAAAATTTATGATGACATTTTGAAGGCGGAATTTCGGGGTTTTTTAATTTTTTAATAATCCGGACGCGTAACAATACAATATTCAAAACTCATAATAGCATTATAGAACTCGTGATTTTACGTCGTTAAGTGTGTGTACTAGCATCTTTTGCCCACCCCTCCCTGCCCATACCTGGCTACGCCCATGTACCAAATAATGGGTTATTACAGTACTTTTTGGTAGTCGTAACTACCTAACAAGGGCATGTCGCACTGAATAACTAGTTATTCTATTACCACTAACATAACTAGTTATTCTTTGGCCACTAGAAGTTGAAAAATAATCTAAAAAAACATAATAACATATTATAATAACATAACATAATAACATATTATGTTCTATTTTAGCACACTTCATATTTTTATTTTATTATGCTCTCTGCTAGACTTGATCATGCGAACTTCTGATTTGTAGCGGATTACATTACACACTGTGCTACGCGTACGAAAATTAAGGGCTGTTAAAACGCTTACATGAACACCATCGTTTTTTTTAACAAAAACTCGCGTGCCGACGATGCACGTTGAACACAAAACTCTAAGATTTGTAGTCGAACACACACGCTCTATGCCACCGTACTTTTTACTTAGTAAGTAGTGAAGTATGTAGTTCTACCTTGTTACATTACTTTGTAATGGGTTACATAGTGACTAACGTATCCGAATTTTTGCTGTGTAATTAAACATTTGTAGTCAGTCAATCACTCAACTCTTTGACTAATATAGATGAACATTAAATCTTTACATATTGGTTATTGGTTACTCAAAAATATGGCCTTTTACACATTTTCTTCCTTCACATATGTATAGATTTTTGTACCAATATGTACCAATATTATCAAACATTCGAAACAGAAATATTCTTAGAATGCTTTTAATAAAAACATAATATTTTAATCAAAATCTGTATAAATACGTCCAAACATGGCCGTAGAACTTACGACTTTAACTATTCAACTATGCAGAACAAAAACGTATGTTCCAACATATCGTATCTGCAAATGTATGTATGTGATTGTTTCTTTTTTTTCAATAAAACATTTTTGCCGAATATCAAACTGAAAGTGACTTGTTGTTTGCACTTCTCAGGATTCTGGACAAAATGACAGGAAAGGAAAATAATGGTCAAAATAATAAATGTATGAAAATCTGTTTGTATCTCAGGCGGTCAGTTTGGCTCTACATACAATTTAAAAAAAAAGTGTAAAAAAAGAACAGGAAAAAATTTGGTCAACATTTATTGACATATTCGACATGCAAAAATGGGACAAAAATCCATGGACAACAACATGGCTGTGGTACCAGACCTCTGACAGAGGTGATGACGAAATTCTATGTGGGTAAAATTGACATGAATTGATTGAAATATTTATGGGATGTTCGTTATATTGAAATCGATGTAGCAATGTTTATAACACTGTTTCCTCGGCACTCGCTCTATTCGCTGCCTTCTATCTCTCTCTTTCTTTGTTCCGTTTTTTTTTTTTCAATACCGTGCTGACATTCACATGTGAACATTTGCGTACGATTTAAAGTCCTGGATTTTTTTGTTGCCTCAATTTATTATAGTTGCTATTTTCGCTTTCCATTTTGCCAGGTGAAATGCTGTGTCTGTGGATCTGACACGTTTCGCAAATATTTGTTTAAGTTTCATTGCTAAAAAGTTACTTGAATGACTGTCTTTCTTTAGCAGCAGCAGCAGTTCAATGATTCTACTGAACAGGAGGATGGGAGATTGATGTCAGGTGACAAACGATGTGAAAGTGATTTTTATCAATTTTGTGGCACAGTGGATTATGAGATATTCAAAAAGTATACAAAATTCAAATAGTGCCGAAATATTGAAATAAAATCCTAAAATACACACTGTACGCTGAAATTTTGGGAAAATACGTCTTTTGTTTGGGCTATATCGGTCCACGTTTAGGTATAGGCCCCATTAACGGTACTGCCCGATTTACGGTATTTTGACATTTTAGCTACATTTTTAGACCAATTTATTTTCAGACCGATTTAGCTATAATTGGACATTTAGGGTTCTTAAGTGTCAATTAATTTATATAACAAAACTTGTGGACATAGGTCCACGTTTTGGTATTGGTTTTGGCCCCCATATAACGGTACCACCGATTTACGGTATTTTGACGTTTGTTAGCTAAATTTTCAGACCGATTTAGCCATAATTTGACATTAAGGGTTCTTAAGTGTCAATAAACTTCTATAACAAAACTTGTGGACATAGGTCCACGTTTTGGTTTAGCCCCCATATAACGGTACCCCCGATTCACGGTATTTTGACGTTTGTTAGCTAAATTTTCAGACCGATTTAGCCATAATTGGACATTCAGGGTTCTTAAGTGTCAATGAACTTGTGTAACAAAACTTGTGGACATAGGTCTACCTTTTGGTATAGCCCCCATAAACCGGTACCCCCGATTTATGTATTTAGACGTTTTTAGCTGTATTTTCAGACCGATTTAGCTATAATTTGACATTTAGTGTTCTTAGTTACCAAGCTTATATTCGAAAATTATGAACTTAGGTCCATGTTTTGGTATAGCCCCCATATAACGGTATCTCCCGATTTTCGGTATTTTGAGAATTTTACCTACAATTTTTAACCGAATTAGCAGTAATTTGACATTTGAAGTTCTTAGTGTTCATAAAACCTCTCCATCAAAAATTGTCAACGTAGGTCGTGTTTGGATATAGCCTTCATATAACGTTACCTCCCGATTTTCAGTAATTTGGCAATTTTAGTTTCAATTTTTAACCGAACTAGCTGTAATTTGACATTTGAAGGTTGTAGTGGTCACCTATTAGCGGTATCTCCCGATTTTCGGTACTTTGAGGATTTTACTTAAAATGCATAAACGAGCGTAGGTCCTTGTTTTGGTATAGCCCCAAAACAAACCTCCCGTACCTTAGCTTTATTTGTTGGTCGAACTTTCTGTAATTTGAAATTTAAGAGCCAACAAAAATTCTGCAACAAAAATTGTTCATTTAAGTTCATATATTCGTATAGCCCACATATAGCGGTACCTCCGAACTAGCTGTTAATGACATTTGAAGTTTCCACTGATCACAATCCACTAGAAATATTCAACATAGGTCTATGTTTTGGTATAGCCTCCATATAACGTTATGTACCGATTTTCGGTATTTTGAGGATATAAGCTATAATTTTTAACCGTATTAGGAGTTATTCTACCTTAGAGGCTCCATCAACATACTTCCATGTT
Organism: Musca autumnalis; assembly: GCF_047663935.1. Classification (NCBI taxonomy): domain Eukaryota; kingdom Metazoa; phylum Arthropoda; class Insecta; order Diptera; family Muscidae; genus Musca; species Musca autumnalis. Next base: position 37,617,454 of record NW_027412088.1, read on the forward strand.
TTATTATAACCCCTATATAACGGTACCTCCCACTTTCTACCCCACCAAAAATTTTCAACATACATAATTAGATATAGACACCATATATGTACATTATCTGACATTTTAACGTGCTATATAAAGTTGGGGACAGGGATGAAAGCCAATTATTCCATTTTAGTTAAGAATATTTTATGGTGGAGGGTATGAAAAGTTCGGCCCGGTCGAACTTAACACTACTTTACTTGTTTGTTCATAAAGCGGGAGAACTCTAGATAACCACATTTTTAGTTTATATGAAGCGCTCAGCACCAAAATGGCCTAACCCAAATGTTCAAAAAAAAATCCAACTGACTATAAAGATCTAAAACCCCATATTGCATTGTTTTATTAGGTTATATAGTCTAGTGTTATACAATGCAATGTAGAGTTTTTTTTAGAATTTATTTCAAAAGGTTCCGGTTAGAATTTTATAAACAGTTTGATTTTTTTTTTGAACATGTGGGTTAGGCAGTTTTGGCGCTGAGCGCCTCATATATTGCATACAAAACATTTTGCTTTTTACTTTAAAATAAGGCAATAATTTTTTTTTTTTGATTTTCTGAAATTTACAAGTGGTAGTCACCACTTAAGTTGCTGAATTACTTACCCAGCAAAATTTGAAGGAAGGGGTTCCATTCGATGACGTGATTTCATGGCATCTTTTGCATTGGTTCAAACGAAGTGCTGCAAGATCCGACCATTCAATTAGCATTTGAAATAGAGATGAATTTTGTGTTTTTATTTATACACATTTTTCTAAATATAAAAGATTAATTATTAACAATTCGGAGAATCGAAATCACAACCAACGTTCTTAAAACTCTCGGCGTAATGGTAATGTCATTGCAAAGGGTTGGTAAAATGACAAGCATTGGTGGAAATGACATGCCAAAGCATTCGTGAATATGACATGTCAAAGCATTGGTGTAAATGACATGCTTTGGATCCAAAAACGAATAGCATATTTTGGGGTCCACGCTCATATAAAATTCATCGATGAAGATGCTAAAAAGATGACATTCCAGATCACTTGCACCCATGATTGAATGACATCTTTGGCATCGAACATTTTGTTGGGTAGGTATTTTAGCCACAATTTGCAATATTATGTTTCTTCACCTGAGAATCGAAGTTTGGAATTCGGGAGTGCCATTGCACCACCTCGTTAAATTTTCATGAAAATTACGCCACACATATCCAACAAAAGGTAGTCTTATACCTTACTGACAATAGACATATATGCCCAGCAAAATTTGACGGAAGGGGTTCTTTGCGATGACGTGATTTCATGTCATCTTTTGCATTGGTTCAAAGGAAGTCGTGGAAGATCCGATCTTTTCATTCGGATTTGAACCAATGCAAAGGAAGTCGTGAAAGATCCGATCTTTTCATCAGCATTTGTACCAGCGTTGCCGACAGTTTTTGATCGGAAATCGTCAAAAAAAATCGTCAAATCGTCAATAAAATTTGGAAAATCGTCAAAAATCGTCAACACGTTTCAAACCTAGGTTTGGTTATCGTTTAATGCGATAGTTATGTCAATAAGACCGACTACATATGTAAGATATACCACCACAGTAATAACTCTAACCCAATCTATAAAAAGTAAGGACGTATCAGTCAGCTGTTCTGACGGAGAAATACCCTCAGCTACTGACCAAGAACAAAAAAACCACAAAACCAAACCAAACACTATAATTATGCCGTATATAAAATATACTGATTTTATATCACGAGTTTGCTTTAAAATCTGTAGGTACCGTAACGAAAGCTTATACTAAATCATTGACATATACCAAACATTTTTGGCAACCAAACTTCCTCATAACGGACTCAAAATATTAAATTATGTTAAAACAAGTAAGAAAAGTCTATAGTCGGACGGAGCCGACCATGGGATACCCTATACCACTATCCCTGGACAATCGCTCTCCACGGAACTTCTTTTCTATGATTGTGAAAATTTAAATATCAAATATCAGAGATGTAATGTATAATACTTATGACCAAAACCAAAAAGTTATCTAGCATGACAAAGACATTTCTGTAGCAGTAAAGGAACATTTAGTTCACACAAACTATAATGTAATGAAACCCACTTATGTAGTACTACTACTTCCGTTGTTTAACCGCTACGTTATTGAAATTTTTACCAATTTCACATAAAAAAAAAATTCAGTCCATTTAACCCGCTAAGTATTATCTGATCTTCACGTTGGTTTGTAAGCTTCTTCTTCCTCATAAACTCAAACTTTGTTTAAAATTTTGCGGGTTATTATTTTGACCTACAGAGCCGCTACAAAATTGGTTAAAATTTTGTTTTTGGTCCATTTCATTCCCTGAACATTACACGATCATCACCAAAAACTAATCATTTCTATTCTGGCCCGAACACAACCTCCTTAAAAAATTCGTTACAATCGGTCCATAATTGCGGCCTTAAGCTTGTTTACAATTTTTAATGGACGGACACACATCGCTAAATCGCTTTATCTCGTCGAGATATGAATTTCGGCATACCAAATAAGGGGTCTAGGACGAATATTTCGTGGTGTTATATAAACTTTTGGAGAGACAATATGTAGCATGGGATAAAAATGTGGTTCTCTACACAGAACCCATTATATATTACGCAGTAGGCCGTTATCTAGCACACACTTTATTGCAATTTACATCAGAGGAAAGGTTAGTAGTTTTTTTCGATATGTAGGCTACTTTGCGAAATATATCCTCAAGGAATTAAAATATTGACCAAAAATAATTTTTTTATATTTTTCATACAAAAGTAATGGTCCATCATTATTCAAAATTGTAGGCATCTTTTTCGACCTATACTCTTACCCGGTGCAAAATTTCGTGACTATTGATGTATAATTACGACATCTAGCGAGTTTATTATTACACTACAAACAAATAATGGAATATATTAGGCTGTAACTCTGTTATCTGATCATACACACCAAAATAATTGGCATCAATTGAAAGGTCAAGCGTTATACTTTCAAGTATATCTCACTTGTCCGGAATGTCACTTCCAGGAATTAAGATATAAGCTGTATATTAAAAATTTTCACAATTTTCACACAAAAGTTTTGGTCCATTTAACCCTCTTAATATTATCCGATCGCCATCTCAAATTGCAAGTTTCTCCTTTGTGATATACTCTTACCTTATTCAAAATTACGCGTTGATCGGACTATTATTGAGACCTACAGAGCCGCTAGAAAATTGGATAAATATTATGTTTTTGGTCCATCTCATCCGCTAAATATTTCACGATCATCACCAATAAGAATAGGGATCTATTCTGATCTGAACCCGACCTCTATACAAAATTGCGTGACTATCGGTCCATAATTGCGGCCTGGAACGTGTTTACAATTTATAATGGACAGACGGACGGACGGACAGACACACATCTCAAAATCGAGATATGAAGATTGGTATACCACATTGGGGGTCTCCGACGAATATTTCGCGGTGTTACATGAATTTTTACCAAAACAAACTTATAATACCCTTTTCCACATTGTGGTATAGGGTATAAAAAGTTTGAAAGAAAATTTTGAAAAAGTTTTAGAGTTGCACAATATCCGATAGGGTTTTGAAGCTTTTGGGCCATTAACAAAATGTACCATTAAATGAGGCCGCTCCAACAATTTACTGAAAAAGAGCCAAAACGATGCGAGAGAAGCTCCTAAACGAATTTTGCGTGGGAGGTACCCGAAGGAGTGGACCGACATAGTCTATATTTCAATCCCATACTGGACTGGATGAAATAATACGATGTGCAAAGCCTGCATCAATCAAAAACTCCCTGCGAGGATTATCTTGCGGATTTGCCATTTTGGTTGGTGCCGTCAGGGTTTTTTGGAGCTTTTAGGCCAATATCTCAGGAATTATTGACTTACTCCGGCAAAAACTTGTACCGTCGTAAAAGGAGTCACAAAAAAACTTACTGTGTGTGGGAAATTTGTGTGGGAATTATTCGAAGGAGTGTACAAATACAATCCATATTCCAACCTAATACATGACTGGATGAAATAAAACGATGTGCAAGACCTGCACCAATCAGAAATTTCCTGCGAGGATTATCATGCAGATTTGCCATTTTGGTTGGTGCCGTCAGCGTTTCTTGGAACTTTTAGGTCAATATCTCAGGAAGTATGGACTTCCGCAAGAAAAAAATTGTACCGTCATAAAGGGAGCCGCAAGGAAAACTTACTGAAAAAAATTGCAAAACCATCCGAGAGGAGCCCTTAAATTTTGTGTGGGAGGTACCCGAAGGAGGAGTGGACAGATATAGTTAATATTCGAACCAGATCTATATCTGGAAGGAATAATAGGATGTGCAAAGTTTTGACCAAATCGATTGCTCCCTTTGAACTTTTGTGGGGGAGGTACCAGAAGGAGTAGACCGATATGGCCCATCTTCGAACTTAAACTAAGTTTGGACAAAATATTACGATACCCAAAATCGGTTGAACTGTTCGAGAGTTATCGTGCGCACAAGCCAGACAGACATTTTTCATGTCAAAGTGTATGTACCCTTCTAGCCTAAAGGCTGAGGGTATAAAAACAGTTTTCATAAAATGAGAGTTGTGCTTGACCGTGTGACAGTCCATGTTTGTCGGTCATCCTTATATATTTTGATTGTTGGACCGTCGGAAATCGATAAAAACTGTCATTCAAAACTGACGGACTGACTGGCCGCTTAAAAGGGGTATTAGTAAGAAGTAAAGAAAGCTTGTCTCGTAATTTTTTTCACAACGAGATAGATAAAATTCCCATATTTTTCGAAAATTTTCAAGGAAGTTTTTTATCCATTACCAATCCTAAACGAAAATGTTCATCTCATGTAATTCGAAGGTGAGTTAGAAACCATAAAAATACCAATATTCCAGATATGTACATAATATAGCCAATCTGGCTGGAAATTGCTAAGAACATTAAACACAAGCTCATAAAATCGAGTTTGCAACATTGTTTTCCTTCAATTCTTTTGTGAAATTTAGGTCAAAATATAATTATCATGTTTCATTTCATTCAATTGTGGCTCATGTGAAAAATCGTCATTTTAGACCATAAAATCGTCATTTTTCAATTTTGGCCCAAAAAATCTTCAAAATGACGATAAATCGTCAAATTCGGCAACACTGATTTGTACCCATTCCATCGATCCAATAGAGATGATGTTTGTGTTTTTATTTACACACCTGTTTATTTTCATTTTGGTATGTTCCAGTACTGCAAAAATCTACAAATTTTTTCTATTTTTTCCGATAACATAAAGGAAAAATTGTTATCGTAGTAAAAATAAGTAGATTCTTGCAGTTTCTGGAACAGACCAAAGTTGTTAGAACTGTCGTCGTGATGTTGTCTTACATTTCCTGCATATCAAACAACTAAAACTTCTAAACAATTGGTATTATATGAAGTCCCAACCATCGAGCTAAAAATAGAATCGGACTGCACACATTGCTATTTTAAAAGTTCTCTTGTCTGTTCTAAATCTGACATAGAATGAAATCAATCAAATCTCGCTTCTTGGAATTTGAAAAACGAAAAGGAACAAGAATCTGAAAATAAAAAAGAAACTACTTTTGGAAAGAAACAATTAAAAATAAATTAATTAAGCATAAATGGTATTTTCCATAAAAAGTCTCTCCTCCCCGTTCGTTACATTTTGTTCTTAGAGATCCCTACAGCAAGCCGGGTTGTAGATCCCTACATATTTCCGTCACTAAACAAAAGAGTATAAATTACCAAAATGTTGTTATAAAATAACAAAATTATAAAATAAAAGTAATTTACGAAATAAAAATACTTAAAGGAGTGCATTTGGAGTCCATGTCGAAATCTGAACTGGTGATGGGAAGATAATTGAAAAAACCTTTTGTAAGATGAAAGAATATCAGTTGCGGAGAATGGAGTAAGTAATCTTTTGCGTTGCAGCGGTGGTGATTACATTGCAATTTTGGATGTAAACGTTTGAAAAAACTAAACTGATAAATTAATTGTAGTTATTTCATGAATTCGTTTGAATTAATAAAGAGTTTTGTTTATCATGAAAACCATATTTCAATACAGCATTTCCATTTTCCAAACAATATGAAAATTTCATGCCAAGGGGTTGGTGAAAATGACATGCCAAAGCATTGGTTAAAATGAAATGTCAAAGCATGGGTGAAAATTACGTGTCAAAGCATTGGTGAAAATGACATGTCAAATCATAAATGACATGCCAAAGCATTGGTGGAAATGACATGTCAACGCATTGGTTAAAATGACATGCTTAGGATCCAGAAAAGAACGTCATCTTTTGGGGTCCACGCTCATATAAAATTCATCGATGAAGATGCTAAAAAGATGACATGCTAGATCACTTGCACCCATGATTGAATGTCATCTTTGGCATCGAACATTTTGCTGGGTGATACCGATGATGTAATTGGGGAAAGGTGCTCTGAAGTCTGTTCTCAGACTTAAAACATGGTAAATTTTTTCAAATTCTATTTATACCCTCAGCATTTATTCTAACGAGGGTATTTACACTTTCATACGGGTAAAATGTGCCTCATCGAAATAATAGTTTTAGAACCCAAGTATGTTTGGACGAAATGTATTTCAGACAATTTGGAGTCGATTTAGCAATGTCCGTCCGTCTGTCTGGCTGGCTGGCTGGTGCGCACGATAACTCTCGAACGGATGAGCCGATTTGGTCCAAAATTTGGCTTTCGTAATATTTCCAAACTTAGTTTAAGTTCAAAGATGGTTTATATCGGTCCACTTCTTCCGGTACCCACCCCACAAAAAATCGGAAATATTCGGAAAATTTGTGTGCACGATAACTATTGAAGGGAGTAACCAATTTGATCCATACTTTGCTTATCGTGAAATTTCTGCCAGATATAGATGAGGTTCTAATACGGACTCTATCGGTCTACTCCTTCGGGCACATCCCACACAAAATTTTGGAAAAGTTCAGTTTAGGACCAGCTCTCGTATCGTTTCGATTTCTGTTGTAGCAACTTGTATTCGCTGGGCCCATTACGAAGATACAAGTTTTATTTGGGGCAAGTCCATACTTTCTGAGAAAATAGCCAGAATGTTGTAAAAATTCCCTATGGAAGGCACGATAACTCTCGAGCGGATCTGCCGATTCAGTCTAAAATTTGACCATCGTAATATTTTGCCTGAACTTAGTTTAAGGTGGAAGATGATTCATGTCGGTCCATTCTTTTAGTTACCTCTCCCACAAAAGTTCGGAAATATTCGGAAAATTTGTACCCACGATAACTCCTGAAGGCAGTAACGGATTTGGCCCATACTTTGCACATCTTGAAATTTTTAGCAGGCATAGATGTGGTTCCAATATGGACTCTATCAGTTACGGTTACCTCCTACACAAAAGTTCGGAAAAATGCAGTTTAAGGCCTGTTTTTTAATCTCTTTTATCTTTGTTGTAACAACTTGTATTTGCTGCCCCCATTACGAGGGTGCACGTTTTTTAAGGGTAAGTACAAACTTCCTGAGAAAATAGCCCGAAAGCTGTAAAATCCCTATGGTACTATGGATACGATAACTCTCGAACGGATTAGCAGATTCGGTCCAATATTTGGCCTTCGTAATATTTAGTCCAAACTAAGTTTAAGTTAGAAGATTGGCACTATCGGTGCGTACCGTCCGGTACCTCCCCTCACCCCTAAAAGTAAAAAAATTTCACTAAAGTAGTACGTGATATATCTGCTGAACGGAGCAACCGTCCACACATTGGATCTCCTAATATTTTGTCCAAATGTAGTTTTACCTCAGAAATCGGTCTTCTCCTTATGGTACCCCCACAAAAGTTCAGCATTTTGGTTAAGGCGGAGTTTAGGATCTGTTCGACGAATCTTTGGAGAATTATACTGATGTTTTTCTTTGTGGTCCTGCTTAAGCGATTTTATTTTTTCGTGGGCAAGTCCATGCTTCCAGTTATCGTGGCCCAAAGCCGCTAAGATATACGGTGACCAACTAAAAAATGACTGGTGGGCACAAAATCTATCAAAAGGAAAGAATCCCAAAATAAGATCCACCACTGCATGGACTATATCGGTCCATTCCTTAAAGTACATCATCCGCAACACTTTTGAGAATCAAACCAAATATATTTTTTGTCAGCAAATTTCAAAAAGGCTACAATCCCTAGATTCGATGTTGTCAATAGATGGACGTTCCAATTTACACAGGCTGAGGGTATATCTCTGTCGGCAAAGCCGACTGATACTTTTTTCTTTGTTATTTATAAAATAATGCATGAATTCGTTTATATTAAATGAAATATTTTATAGAATAAATTTTAACTTAATTTATATTTTAAACACAAAAATATATGTGTTTTCATAATTACTCGGTACGTCCCTGCTGTGCTGCATGCTGGGCAGATGTTTTGCACGGTGTCATTAATACTTGCCGTATAGGAATTTTGACGGCTGCACCATCCCGAGTGTATTGAGCCAAAACTACTCTGGTTTGTCCTGACAGCTGCCATAGATGGTGGATGTTCTTCAAGGACGGCATTCACACGATAGTTGTTTCTGCATCTGCGACTGCATTCATGTGAATGCTACTTAAACCTGGTTGAAAGGCTTGTTGATCTAGGGATTTTCTCTTGTAACGTTGGACTTCTCTTTCTAGATCATGAAGACCTCCTGTCTGCCTGGGTCTGTGGTCTGAATTCTGCTACCATCGATTGTTCTCAACTCTGCCGCCCAGGTAGTGAACAGAGTGGCCGTAGATTTCTGGCTGATATTTGCATATTCCTCGCGTGAAAAAAAGTGGTAAGATCAGACAAAAAGGAGTTCAGCCTTTCATAAATGTCGTCAGGGAAGGCTCCTGACGGCAAGATCGTGCAATCATACGCATACGTTACGATCTCAATGCAGTCTGCAGCGTTTGGAATTCAAGAGAGGTTTTTTCAATCTACGAGTCTTGGAATTCTTGATCCTAAATTCTACGTACTACTATCGTCCACGCATATAATTCATTATCTAACGTTTCAAACTTAAACGGTGCGTAGTCTGCTCGATGACCTCAAACAGCGTATCGAGACTATGCTGTATATAAATTAATGGGCCTTTATTACCATAGGCACGTGGAACCGTGGAGCAATGGTAAGCACATCCGTCTTGCACTCTGTTTACCAAGGGGTCGGTTGCCAGGCCATGAATCATCGCCTTTTCAACGGTGGCAAACATATCGCTCAACGTAATGTTGGCGATATTTCCATAGTATTTAGTCTTCTAAAACGTCTCTACTAGTTGTGACGTAAGACACACGCGCCGTTGGGATTCGCCTATAAAAAGTAAGTCCCATATTATTGAGCTGAATTCGAAATATTCCCCATCGCTATATATCCCAATAACAATCCTTCTGGTGTCCTTAGGTTGTATTTGATTCTCGTATAGCTGTGTAACCGATGCGAATATTCCATTGAATAGATACCTATCACATGCTCAGTGTTTCCTCCTTTCCCTCCATTGTATCTTGACGGAGTCCATTGAATTTTTTTATGTTAAATTCTAATATCTTCCGTTGGCCCTTTTACTGCTGTTGGTTTTATTACATTTGGTTTTCTTTTGTTGTGAGCACTTATTGTTATTCTTTCTTATGTGATTTTTGTTAGCATTGCCATACTTTTTGTTGTCCTGTGGTTTTGGTTCGCCTTTTTTACCTAAAACGAATTTTGTGGCGTGCAACAAGTAAATTAATTTTAATGATGTTAAGTAAATATTTATGATTAGCACCATTTTTAACAAACAATGCGGATGTTAATTTGTATAACTTTCTATTTGGTTTTTATTGCTTGCTGTGTTTGTTGGTCTTTTTCGTGTTGGTTTATTTTGGCAAAATTGCGTGTTAAATTGGCTTTAATTATGAGAACAATTCATGTAAACCACCAAACAGGCGGGTGAAATTAAAATGAAGATAATAAACACGTAGTGATTACTTCTAATCTATTGTCGAAGATTTAAAAAGCTTAAGTGGACTGATACAAAGGGATTATTTAAGCTTTATTGTGATGATAAGTAGACATTCCTTAAAAGATTCAATTCGAATGTAATTTACATCTAGGAATATAAGCACGTATCAATTCAATTTAATGTGGGAAATAGTCATTTTACCTTTATTCAAGCCATTTTATTAGCAACACTTTTCTCAGTCTTTCGGATCAGTCGAACATACATACATATGTGTATGTTGTTTTATCAATAACATTGCAAAATATACATACATATGTACATGTAGATTAAATAATGCACATGTGTTTGTCAAACCGAACCATCAACATTCTGTCAATTCAGTGCGTATAATTTGACTGAAACGCTGCTGTACAAGTAATCTGTCGTACGTATGTACATATATGCGAATTTGTGTATGTACATCTTCTATTGAAGGCGGAAATTTGTACAAGACAACTACTTCATAGGCCGTAAAGATCACTTGACACATTTCCGCAATGATTACATCAATATTGTGGGACATCTGCTAGATTTATGTGCATTGTTCGTCGTAGGCTCTCACATGCACGCAGCTAAAGTGATACAATGACACATCAATCAGCAATTGTTTTTCGTGTCTGAGATATTGAATAAATAATGCATGGGACAGACAATGAAATCACACGTAAAAGTCATACAATCGACAAGACACATGTATGTTTGGATGTTTGTATTTCATATGTAAATTAAATATTTACTTGTTGCACATTGGGACTTGAACTATTAAAATCAAATCTTTTAACTTAAGATTTACGGTTAAATGTTCTTGACCAGATACGGCCACATATTCATTGGACATACATACATAGCGTGCATGGTGCATCAGATAAATCAAATCGATAGAAAATATATATGGGAGCAATATACAAATCTGGAAGCCACGGAGGTGCAGTGGTAAGGAAGTCCGCCATGCACTTAGGAAGTCTGAGGTTCAATTTCTGGCGAGAACATCAACATGTTCGGCGGTGGCAAATCCTCTCGGTGTAATGCTGGCTTACGTTTCCTGAGTATTTCAGCTATGAAAAACTTTTCTACAAGTACATAGTTTCCTAAGACACGCTTGTCCCTTCAGCAAAATTGTGAGAACAGATCCCTTATTAGTTGAAGAGTGACATATCTCAAAAATCAAGTTTCGACAAAAACGCGTTTTAAGTTTTTCCGTGCAATACCAAGCATGATCTGAAGTGTTTTAGTGCATAATAAACCCAAAAACATTTTTTTGACACAAATCAACGCCAAACTCCTAGAAAATAACCTGTAACTCCTTGAGTTTTGTAGATATCAACATTAAAATTTGACACAAGATAAAGTTGAAGTCGTGTAAAAAATAGAAAAAGGTAAATCAAAAACGCTTTTTTGAGTTATGCCTCTCTTTGAGCAAATGAGCGATATTTGATGTAATTTCAATGTAAATTAGCAAATTTATTTCTAGAGCAAATTCAGTGAAACGATTCAAATTTCATTGAAATTGGACATATAGAATGACTTTGGGGCATCAAATACATGAAATCTGCCGTAAATATACAGGAGAGCTACGAGTATATCCAAATATGAACCGATTCTCACCAAAAGCAATAGCGTTCGTTCTTTGAACAATTAAATGAATATTTTCAATTTTCATTCAAATAGAATTATAACTGCGACCTGTGGTTACAGACGGACATGCATAAATCGAATCAGAAAGTAATTGTATTTACATATATCTTTAACAGGATCTACATAAATCGTTAACACGATATACATCGTTTCTATATTGTTTCATTATGCATGTTACATAGAAATGCACAAATACATAATACCCCTTACCACTGTGTGGCAATGTCCTTTACCACTGTGCGGTGATTCATTGTAGAAACTGTTTGACATCACCGATGTAGAAGGCGAATGGATGCACAAAGAGGAAAATAATCTCTGTGAACCACAATGTGGGACCACAGACAGCAATGGTTACTGCAGTGGCAACTCTACTGTTGCCAAATGGTCCTCTTTGAGACGACTTCATGGTCTTCTATGAGAAGACCCATTTTTCATGTTATTCTATGAGTAGCCTTTACGATTTTATATATGAAAACCTCATTGTCTTTTATAACATGATCTCCTAGTATTTCTAGAGAGGACTTGGTGGTGTTCTCTAAGAAGACCATATGGTATTCTATAAGCAAACCAGATGTATTTTATGTGGTCTATAAGAAGACATCATGGTATTCTAAGAGCAGAACTCATGTTTTTCTATGAGAAGACCTCATGTTTTTCTATGAATACCTCATGGCCTTCTATGAGAAGTCCTCATGTTTATATGTGAGGAAACCTTATATAAGATGACCTTCTTGTCTTCCTTGAATAGACTTCACAGTCTTCTATGGGAACACCTATATGATAAGGCCTCATGGTCCTCTATTAGAATACTTCATGGTATTTTATGAGAAGACCTCATGGTGTTCTATGAGAAGGCCACATGGTCTATGAGAGGACCTGATATGTTTCTATGAGAAGATCTCATGTTTTTCTATGAGAAGACCTCATGATCTTCTATGGAAAGATCTCATATTATTCTTTGAGAATACCTTATGTTCTTCTATGAGAAGACCTTATGTATTTCTATGGGAAGACCCCATGTTATTCTATGAGAAGACTTCATGATCTTCTATGAGAAGACCTCATGGCGACTTCAAAAAATTGTTCAAAAATATAAATAAGCATTTTAAAATCATTATGTGAACGAGGTTTCTTTTATCAAATCACCTTATATGTACTATTTTATACACATATTCTTTATAAATAAAAATCAAATGTCGTTCTTTGCTAATGGCATCAGTTGAGAACGGCTGGACCGATTTGGATAATTATTTTTTGAAATGTTCGTCATAACCCAACTAAGGTTTTTGGGCAAAGAAAATTTGACCACGACCACATTTACGCCCACTTTTCTCAATTTTCAATTTTAATCTTTTCTACAAAAAATACTGAACTGATGGCCCCCAGTGAAAATAGGCTACAAATTTAGTTGAATTTCGGAGCGTGTGGGGTACTTCCCTCATACCCCACTTTTTAAAAAATGTTATATTCACAATAATAACGAATGAATCGGTTCGGAAATTTATTTGCGACACAATTGTGGACCCAACCTTACTTACTTATTTGGGACGCAATGGCTAGACCACGCCCACTTTTTAAAATATGTTACATCTACGAAACTACTGAATCGAATTTCCTGAAAATTTAAAGGAATGTACAGGGATGTCCCCGGTGAAAATAGGATACATATTTTGTTGAATTTCCATATTTAAAAAAACGCCATATATTTATGAAGAAAAATCAAATGTCTTCATAACCCAACTTAGGATTTTATGGAAAAAAACTTGACCACGCCAATTTTCAATTTTCTATTTGAATTTTTTCTACAAAAACTGATTAACCGATTTTTATACCTTACACCATTATGTGGGGAGGGTATTGTAAGTTGGTTTTGGCCAAAAAGTTTGTAACGCATCGAAATAATGGTCGTAGACCCATACTTATATATAACAAAATGAATGTCTCAACGAGCTGTGTCCGTCCGTTCGTCCGTCTGTCTGTCCGTCTGGCCATCTAAACCTTGTACCCAAATTTTGGGTGTTGATGAGGGTCCCGAAGGGGAAAAAGCCTATTGATTTTGGTGATGGTCGGATAATATTCAGGGGTCGGAATGGGCAAAAAGCTTATTTGGATAAAAAGTCAACGTTTTATGTTAAAGCGCATATCTCGCATCTATAAGGGGTATGTCAAAAGCAAAATCTACTAATGAAAGCAGAAAATATCACCTTTGCAACGATGTAACGCGGGTTGTCGTAGGTGGTCAAACAACGAAGTTATCGCAATAGTCGCTAATACAACCCAACTTTTCATTTTGCGATTTTAGTTATAGTGACAAATATCACAGCTTTGGATGGGGAAATTCCAAAAGCTAAGCCTGACTATGAAAGTAGAATATCCCACCTATACAATAATGCAAAGTAGGTTGGCGTAGGTGGCCAAATAATGGAGATATAGCAATAGTCGGTAATACATCCCATTTTTAATTTTTTTCGAAATCGCGCTACAGGTCGCAATTTTGATCGAATCGTCACGAAATGTTGTGGGTTAATTGGAGTCCCACAGAGGAAGAAGCCTCTTGATTTTGATGATGGTCGGATAATATTCAGAGGTCGGAATCGGTAAAAACTTATTTGGAGAAATGTTAATGTTTTATTTCAAAGCCAATATCTCTGTTTCTTTAAGAGGTATATCAAAAGCAAAACCTGGCAAGGAAAGTAGAAAATATCAACTTTACAATGATGTAAAGCAGGTTGTCGTAGGTGATTAAACAACAGAGATTTCGCAATAGCCGGTAATGCATCCCATTTTCCGATTATTTTGCAATCACGCTACAGGTCGCAATTTTGATCGGATAGTCACGAATTTTTTGGGAGTTGATGGTTGGTGCGGGTCCATCGGAAGAAGAAGCCTATTAAGTTTATTGATAGTCGGATAATATTCATCCATCCATCAGGTTTATCAGAGAAAGAAGCCTATTAAGTTTATTGATAGTCGGATAATATTCATCCATCCATCAGGTTTATCAGAGGAAGAAGCCTATTAAGTTTTGTGATAGTCGGAATAAGCAAAAAGCTTATGTGGAGACAAGTCAATGTTTTTTTCTTATGCGCATATCTCCGTTTCTGGTATGAGTATTCCAAAAGGAAAGCCCGTCAATGGAAGAAGAAAAGATCTACTTTATATTGATGAGAAGTATGTTGGCATAAGTGGGCAAACAACCGAGATATCGCAAAAGTCAGTAATATATGCAATTTTTCCATTTTTTGTAATCACGCTACAGGTTGAAATTTTGATTGGATAGTCACGAAATTTTGGGGGTATATGGGGGCCCTACAGAGGAAGAAGCCTATTGATTTTGTTGATAGTCGGATAATATTTAGGGGTCGGAATGGGGGAAAGCTCATGTGGAGACAAATTCAAAGTTTTTCTTTGTGAATATATCGGCTTCTAGTAGGGGTATTCCAACGGCAAAACCTGTCAATGGAAGAAGAAAATATTACCTTTACATTGGTGTAAAGCAGGTTGGCGAAGGCGGTCAAACAAGGGAGATAATACAATAGTCGGTAATGCATCCAAATCTTTCATTTTTTGCAATCACGCTACAGGTCATAATTTTGATCGGATGGTCACGAAATTTTGGTTTGCTTACTTATTTTTAATTGTCAAGCATAAATCCATAAAAAGTTGTCATTAAAACTCAATACGACGGGCCGGCAAAGTGGATCGGCGTCTGCCAGTCTTAAATAAAAACTCTTCGAAATGGGATACAGGGATATGAGGTTGTAAAAATTTCATCCTACAGATGTCCAGGTTATATCCCAATATATATATATCCCAATTTCGGTAATTTAATGATAATCCAATAATCCAATTGAAATGGCTAACATTTGGTATTTAATCTCCATTGGGGGTAGAAAAAAGAATTTTTTTAGAATTTAGAATTTTGGCCATTATCACGAAGTTTTTGCAAAACATACTTTGATGGTATATTCTGGTCGCAAAAATCGATCAATACTTACTTTTATACCCTCCACCATAATATGAAGGTATAATTAAATTTGTCATTTTGTTTGTAACACATCGAAATATTCATCGGAGACCCTAAAAATATATACCCAGCAAAATAAATTGGAAGTAGTGCAATGTGGACTAGTTCTGTCACGGCATGTTTTGATGCAGTTCAACCGGAGTCGTGAAAAAGGCACTCCAGTCCTCACATTTTAACCGCATTTGGATGCAATCCAAAGAATCACATCCACTTGTCACATTTTAACAACATCCGGATGCAGTTCAGCGGAGTCGTGAAAAAGGCACTCCAATTCCTCACAATTTAACAGCATCCGGATGCAGTCCAAACGGAGTCGTGAAAAAGGCACTCCGTTCGCTACATTTTATTAGCAGTTGTTAGAGATCCCTATATGTACATAAATCAGTTTGTACATCTCTACAGGCAGCGGCATACATTTTCCAAAAAGAGATAAGCGTGTTAACATTTCCAAACATTTGGTTATACAAACTAAATAATATTTCATTTGTGAACATTTTTCTGGTAACTCACGAGAAGAAAATTTCCGAATGGAGTGTTGTTGGAGTACATGTCGAAATCTTAACTGGTGATGGGAAGACAACCCATTTAGCAAATGAAGCAAAAACAGTTCAGCTTGGATTAAATGGAGGGCGGAGGAAACACGCATGTTTGTGATTGAATTCAATGGAAAATTTTCATAATTTGTGTTAATGTAATAAAGTTCTTAATATTTTTGTTTTACATAAATAATAAATGCATTTTATTTGTTCTGGGATATTTTGAATGGCTTGCACAATTTCCGCAGAATGCCTGTATCAAAACACGTGCTTTGGACTGCCTCCTATTCTATCCCAAAGGGTTAGTTAAAATGCAATGCCAAAGGGTCAGTTAAAATACAGTGCCAGAGGGTTAGTTAAAATGCAGTGCCAAAAGGTCAGTTAAAATGCATTGCAATGGAGTGCCTCTTTCAGTAGTCACACTCTTGTAAAAATCATGAGTGAAAATGCATAATTTGATGCACTTCCTGATCACTAGTACATATCATTTAACTGCCTCTTTGGAGGCAAACTTTTTGCTGGGTATGTATATTCTTGATCAGGGTAAAATTCGGACTCCGTCTGTTGACATCAAGATACAGCTCGCAATTTTTAAGAT
This sequence comes from Musca autumnalis, assembly GCF_047663935.1. Classification (NCBI taxonomy): domain Eukaryota; kingdom Metazoa; phylum Arthropoda; class Insecta; order Diptera; family Muscidae; genus Musca; species Musca autumnalis. Next base: position 37,634,275 of record NW_027412088.1, read on the forward strand.
AGAGCTTTGTAATTTGGTATAGAAGTTTCTATGTTCGGTATTGCAAATGGGCTATATCGGCCCACGATTTGATATAGCCCCCATAGAACGGTACCACCCGATTTTCGATATTTAGATAGTTTCTGGCCTTATTATCGCATCAAAATGGCTGAAATTTGGTACTTAATTTACGCTGGATGTATTCAACTTTCCCCCAGAAATTTGTCGGTACAGGTCCACGCCTTAATATAGCCCCATAGATCGGTACCTCCAGATTTTCGCTATTTTGAAGGTTGCGGCCACAATAATCCAACGAAATGGCTGAAATTTCGTATTTAGGCTTCATGTGGGGTATAAAACTTTCAATATGAAATTCATCGATATAGGTCCACGCCTTCATAAAGCCCCCATAGAACGATACCTCCTGATTTCCGGCATTTTGAATACTCCACTGAAATGACTGAAACTTGGTATTTAGTCTTCGTTGGGGGTATAAAACTTTCCCCCTTAAATTTGTCGGTATAGGTGCATGCCTTCATATACCCCCATAACGGTACCTCTAACTTTTCGGTATTTTGAATGTCGTGGCCACAACAACCCACCAAAATGGTTGAAATTTGGTGTTTAGTTTACTTTGGAGGTAAAAACCTTTGCGACTGATATTCGTCGGCAAAGGTTCATGTATCGATAAAGGCTCATAAAACGGTACCTACCAATTTTCGGTATTTTGAAAGTTGTGACGTTAATATCTTACCGAAAGACTAAAATTTGCTATTTAGTCTTCCATTGGGGTTACAAAATATTCCCCCATAGAAGCGTACCACTTGATTTCCGGTATTTTGAAGGTTTCAATGTTTTCGTTAATAGTTCTCCGTCTTCACTGTGCGTCCATCAACTCCCACTATTATTCTGTCATAAAATTAACATCTATCACAAATATGACTGTATACATTTCGATGGGCATTATATACGTCTTTTGTTCTAAGTCTGTTGCATACTCTACTCATTCCTTTAAATAAAAGTTCATTCCTGGTGTAGGAGTATTCAGATGGATAAACATGACAATAATAATGTCAATTTTCATGCCATTATCATTATTATTATTGTTGTTATAATCACCAGCATCAGCATTATCATCGTCAACACCATCGCCATCATTATCGGCATCACAAGCAATAGCACCAATTTCACAGCATTGACTGTCGCTGTTGTTGTGTCTCCCTCCAATATTCATATTTATCCCACAAATCTCAAATCGCCTACACACAGCCATATCTATCTTTGTGCAAAGGGATCAAACACACAGAGAGATATTGTCATATACATGTATTAGACATATCTCACATACATATGTGAATGTGTGTGTCTGTAATATAACATATTGTAGATGGCACAGACATGCTTAAGCACAGTGGAATATTGAACAAAAAAATTGAATCCAAACCTTAACTCCCTGAGACACTTCACCCACTGAGCCTTAAAAAATCACGCCAGATTACTGTTAACACTTTGGGCGGGCCTCTTTAAGTTAATCCAGATGCTTCGGTCACCTTTATGAAATCACTCTAAATTCGGATGCTCAAGATACCACTGTCGGTCGTGTCACACAAGTATGTCACATTTTGTCAATTGAAACTGTTGCCTTTTTGTGATTTATTCACTCTTATGATTTATTACTTAAGTATGCCGCAACAATGGTCTTAAAACCGACAAACTCACACAAATGTGTTTAAAATCCATGCCCACACATACACAAGAACAAACAGGAAACAGGAGGTCATGCCAACGATTTGGGGTCTTAAGTACAGTACATCAGTTGTTGGACAGATTCATTTTTGGCAAAGACAACTCAAATCATTTTCACTTTAGCCACTTAACTTAAATTTAATCGCAAATCCACACACACACACATTTGCAACGAAACGGAAGTTTCACCAAAAACTTACTTTTATGAAAATTACTCAACGAAACAACAACAAGAATAAAACAACACAACAACATAAGAAAATCTCTTTCCCGTCTAAGCAGTCAACCAAACATTCAACATTTTCAGGCAAATTGAAAAGTTCAAGTTGTCGGTCGGTGGAAAGAAGGTAGACAATGTTGATGTTGCCACTGTTGTTCTCCAGGCACATTAAAAGTGTTAAGAGAAAATTATTTATGGCACATCTTAAGTGAAAACACACAAAACTAAAATACGACAGCCAAAAGTTTTACTAATTTTGCGGTAATGTTTATAACGAAAGTTTTTCATTACAAATTAGTAAAGGTTTCTTTTTGTTGTTTGGTGCTGTCGGTACGGAGATTTTGTTCTGGTTCCCCAGTGTTAGTTTTACTTTACCTTGTGTGTGTGTTTTGGAGCATACAATAGGGATCGTGACATGTAGGTATGTTGGGGAAATCTAGAACACTGACGCTACATTAAAAAATGTCACTGACATGAATTCTTTAGTTGGAAAATGTCACTCACACTGACATGACTTTTTCTATATATAGAAAAATGTCACTGACATGACTTTTTCTATATATCGAAAAATGTCACTGACATGACTTTTTCTATATATAGAAAAATGTCACTGACATGACTTTTTCTATATATAGAAAAATGTCACTGACATGACTTTTTCTATATATCGAAAAATGTCACTGACATGACTTTTTCTATATATCGAAAAATGTCACTGACATGACTTTTTCTATATATCGAAAAATGTCACTGACATGACTTTTTCTATATATCGAAAAATGTCACTGACATGACTTTTTCTGTATATAGAAAAATGTCACTGACATGACTTTTTCTATATATAGAAAAATGTCACTGACATGACTTTTTCTATATATAGAAAAATGTCACTGACATGACTTTTTCTATATATAGAAAAATGTCACTGACATGACTTTTTCTATATATAGAAAAATGTCACTGACATGACTTTTTCTATATATAGAAAAATGTCACTGACATGACTTTTTCTATATATAGAAAAATGTCACTGACATGACTTTTTCTATATATAGAAAAATGTCACTGACATGACTTTTTCTATATATAGAAAAATGTCACTGACATGACTTTTTCTATATATAGAAAAATGTCACTGACATGACTTTTTCTATATATAGAAAAATGTCACTGACATGACTTTTTCTATATATAGAAAAATGTCACTGACATGACTTTTTCTATATATAGAAAAATGTCACTGACATGACTTTTTCTATATATAGAAAAATGTCACTGACATGACTTTTTCTATATATAGAAAAATGTCACTGACATGACTTTTTCTATATATAGAAAAATGTCACTGACATGACTTTTTCTATATATAGAAAAATGTCACTGACATGACTTTTTCTATATATAGAAAAATGTCACTGACATGACTTTTTCTATATATAGAAAAATGTCACTGACATGACTTTTTCTATATATAGAAAAATGTCACTGACATGACTTTTTCTATATATAGAAAAATGTCACTGACATGACTTTTTCTATATATAGAAAAATGTCACTGACATGACTTTTTCTATATATAGAAAAATGTCACTGACATGACTTTTTCTATATATAGAAAAATGTCACTGACATGACTTTTTCTATATATAGAAAAATGTCACTGACATGACTTTTTCTATATATAGAAAAATGTCACTGACATGACTTTTTCTATATATAGAAAAATGTCACTGACATGACTTTTTCTATATATAGAAAAATGTCACTGACATGACTTTTTCTATAGAAGAATGTCACTGACATGACTTTTTCTATAGAAAAATGTCACTGACATGACTTTTTCTATAGAAAAATGTCACTGACATGACTTTTTCTATAGAAAAATGTCACTGACATGACTTTTTCTATAGAAAAATGCCACTGGCATGACTTTTTCTATAGAAAAATGCCACTGGCATGACTTTTTCTATAGAAAAATGTCACTGACATGACTTTTTCTATAGAAAAATGTCACTGACATGACTTTTTCTATAGAAAAATGTCACTGACATGACTTTTTCTATAGAAAAATGCCACTGGCATGACTTTTTCTATAGAAAAATGTCACTAAAATTACTTTTCTATAGAAAAATGTCACTAAAATGACTTTTTCTATAGAAAGATGTCACTGACACGAATTTTTCTATATAGAAAAATGTCACTGACATGGCTACTTCTATAGAAAAATGTCATATAGAAAAATGTCACTAAAATTACTTTTCTATAGAAAAATGTCACTAAAATGACTTTTTCTATAGAAAGATGTCACTGACACGAATTTTTCTATATAGAAAAATGTCACTGACATGGCTACTTCTATAGAAAAATGTCACTGACATGACTTGTTCTATAGAAAAATGTCACTGACATGACTTGTTCTATAGACAAATTTACACTGGCATGACTTTTTCTATAGAAAAATATCACTCACATGACTTTTTCTATAGAAAAATGTCACTCACATGACTTTTTCTATAGAAAAATGTCACTCACATGTCACTCACATGACTTTTTCTATAGAAAAATGTCACTCACATGAATTTTTCTATAGAAAAATGTCACTCACATGACTTTTTTATAGAACAATGTCACTCACATGACTTTTTCTTTAGCAAAATGTCACTGACATGACTTTTTCTATAGAAAAATGTCACTGTCATGACTTTTTCTATAGAAAAATGTCACTGTCATGACTTATTCTATAGAAAAATGTCACTGTCTATAGAAAAATGTCACTATAGAAAAATGTCACTGACATGACTTTTTCTATAGAAAAATGTCACTGACATGACTTTTTCTATAGAAAAATGTCACTGACATGACTTTTTCTATAGAAAAATGTCACTTACATGACTTTTTCTAGAGAAAAATGTCACTGACATGACTTTTTCTATAGAAAAATGTCACTGACATGACTTTTTCTATAGAAAAATGTCACTGACATGACTTTTTCTATAGAAAAATGTCACTGACATGACTTTTTCTATAGAAAAATGTCACTGACATGACTTTTTCTATAGAAAAATGTCACTGACATGACTTTTTCTATAGAAAAATGTCACTGACATGACTTTTTCTGTAGAGAAATGTCCCTGACATGACTTTTTCTATAGAAAAAAGTCACTGACATGACTTTTTCTATAGAAAAATGTCCCTGACATGACTTTTTCTATAGAAAAATGTCACTGACATGACTTTTTCTATAGAAAAATGTCACTGACATGACTTTTTCTATAGAAAAATGTCACTGACCTGGCATGACTTTTTCTATAGAAAAATGTCACTGGCATGACTTTTTCTATAGAAAAATGTCACTGGCATGACTTTTTCTATAGAAAAATGTCACTGGCATGACTTTTTCTACAGAAAAATGTCACTGGCATGACTTTTTCTATAGAAAAATATCACTGGCATGACTTTTTCTATAGAAAAATGTCACTGGCATGACTTTTTCTATAGAAAAATGTCACTGGCATGACTTTTTCTATAGAAAAATGTCACTGGCATGACTTTTTCTATAGAAAAATGTCACTGGCATGACTTTTTCTATAGAAAAATGTCACTGGCATGACTTTTTCTATAGAAAAATGTCACTGGCATGACTTTTTCTATAGAAAAATGTCACTGGCATGACTTTTTCTATAGAAAAATGTCACTGGCATGACTTTTTCTATAGAAAAATGTCACTGGCATAACTTTTTCTATAGAAAAATGTCACTGGCATGACTTTTTCTATAGAAAAATTTCACTGGCATGACTTTTTCTATAGAAAAATTTCACTGGCATGACTTTTTCTATAGAAAAATGTCACTGGCATGACTTTTTCTATAGAAAAATGTCACTGGCATGACTTTTTCTATAGAAAAATGTCATTGGCATGACTTTTTCTATAGAAAAATGTCACTGGCATGACTTTTTCTATAGAAAAATGTCACTGGCATGACTTTTTCTATAGAAAAATGTCACTGGCATGACTTTTTCTATAGAAAAATGTCACTGGCATGACTTTTTCTATAGAAAAATGTCACTGACATGACTTTTTCTATAGAAAAATGTCACTGACATGACTTTTTCTATAGAAAAATGTCACTGACATGACTTTTTCTATAGAAAAATGTCACTGACATGACTTTTTCTATAGAAAAATGTCACTGACATGACTTTTTCTATAGAAAAATGTCACTGACATGACTTTTTCTATAGAAAAATGTCACTGACATGACTTTTTCTATAGAAAAATGTCACTGACATGACTTTTTCTATAGAAAAATGTCACTGACATGACTTTTTCTATAGAAAAATGTCACCGGCATGACTTTTTCTATAGAAAAATGTCACCGGCATGACTTTTTCTATAGAAAAATGTCACCGGCATGACTTTTTCTATAGAAAAATGTCACCGGCATGACTTTTTCTATAGAAAAATGTCACCGGCATGACTTTTTCTATAGAAAAATGTCACCGGCATGACTTTTTCTATAGAAAAATGTCACCGGCATGACTTTTTCTATAGAAAAATGTCACTGACATGACTTTTTCTATAGAAAAATGTCACCGACATGACTTTTTCTATAGAAAAATGTCACTGGCATGACGCTATAGAAAAGTGTATAAGTGTAACTGATAAAGAAAAAAGTTCACTGACATGTCTTTTTCTATAAGAAAAAGCTCAGTGAAATGACTTTTTCTATAAAAAAGGTCAGTGACATGATTTGTTCTAGAGGAAGAAGCATGACCGTCTTGGACACTGAGTATATTTCGGTGGCATAATGCGGTCCCCATTCGGTTATAATAATGGGAAACATAGAAATGAGAATAGTCACTCTTTTCTCTTCGAAGATGTTCGTTTCGTTTTTTTTTCTATATATTCATGTCATAAACAAATTTTCGCCGCTGAAATGTCTCACCGGACATAATTTTTCCCGAAGAAAAAGTTCACAGAGCAAAAATTTTTTTTAATAGAAAAAATGTGCATTAACTACTCTTTCGTATAGAAAATGCTCATTGAACTGACTTTTTATACAAAAAGGATATATTTGAGCTGGATTCAATAAGATCTCTATAGAGGACGGATGAGGTGGTGATAATTTTTTAAATGTTTACTTTATTTTGAATCACCTTTAACTTCATAAAAGTAGGATGCAATTTTCTAGTGTTTCTCTATTAAATGTATTTATTATTGTTTCATTTTTAAAACTATTGTTGTATAAACAAAAAATTATAATTGTCCATGAACTCAGGTGTTTGCCCTAAACACCACAACTTCGTAAGTGTCAGACTTTGGCGTGAAATTGGTCTCAAGTTTCGCAGTTAATTATATCTTAATACCAGTACTGCCAACAACCATTTGTTTCTAGTGCTCGGTTTCTGTTTACGAAATGCCACAAGACATTGTTGTAGGTTTTACTTTTATAACTTTGATGGGATGCTGGTAAATATGGTATGGTGGGAGGCGTTGGTTATGGAAATGTGTAAACTTTAAAATTTTTCTAGAATGATGGTATTAACTTAAGAAATCCAGTACAATATGCGACCGACCTCAGGAGAATCTAAAGGGGAAGTGAACAAAAATTTTAAAGGGCTAAGACAATATTAAATATCTCCTATAAAGGTAATCTATTAACTGTGTGCGGGTTTTCAAACGGTTATGAAGCGTAAATGCAAAAGAAAAGATTTATAAAAATCTCAAGAAAAAACTGCAATATTCAAATGTCGGCAACCTAAAACCGGAACATATCTTCTATCTATACTTATAAAAGAGTTCAGTAATGATGACTCACTGACTCACTGACTGATAGTCAACGCCCAGACTAAACGGCTAAAGCTAGAATCTTGAAATTTTGGGTGAGGGTCACTCTTGGTCCGAAGGTGTCAGATAAGGCTGGATTTTTGGAAATTCGAACTAGAACTGTACTAAAAGTACTAGAAGGTACTAAATATGGTACCCATTGTATTAGGCAAACGCGAATGGAGAGTTAGAAAGGTGTACCAAATGGTTTTTGGAAATTCGAACTATAAGTGTACGAAAAGTACTAAAAGTTACTAAATTTAGTACTATTTCGAATTACGTGAACGGATAGAGCTAAAATCTTGAAATTTGGAATGAAAATCAAGGTTTAGAAGATGAGTTGATTTAAGGAGGTGGTTTTGAAAATGTGTGCTCATGTGTACGAATAGTACTAAATGGTACTAAATTTGGTACAATTTGAATTTGGGCGAACCGATAAAGTTGGAATTCTGAAATTTGGATTTACTATTACTGTTGGAGCGTAGGTTTGAGATATGGAGGTAGTTTTCGAAATTCGTACATATGGGTACGAAAGGTACTAAATAGTACCAAATAAGGTACAATTTGGATTTGGGTGAACGGATGCAGCCGGAATCCTGAAATTTAGAATTAGAATTACAGTCGGGGTGTAGGATAGAGGTATTTTGGAAATTCGTACTTTTGGGTACGAAAAGTACTAAATGGTAACAAATTTGTTACAATATGAATTTAAATGATCGGATAGAGCTGGAATAGTGAAATTTGGAATTAAGTTTTTTATTGGAGTGTGGGATTGGGATACTTTTGGAAATTCGTACTTATGGCAACGAAAAGTACTAAATGGTACCAAATTTGGTACAATTTGGATTTGGGTGATCAGATACATTTGGAATCCTCGAAATTAAGATTACTTATGGAGTGTTGGATAGAGGTAGGTTTGGAAATTCGGACCTATGGGAATAAAAAGTACTAAATTTGGTACAATTTGTATTACGGTGATCTGATGCAGCTGTAATCCTGAAATTTGGAATTAAGATTACTGTTGGAGTGTAGGATTGAGGTAGTTGTAGAAATTCGTACTCATGGGTACGAAAGTACTAAATGGTACCAAATTTGGTACAGTTTGCATTTGGGTGAACTGATATAGCTGGAAACCCGAGATTTGGAATAAGGAGTACTGTTGGAGTGTAGGATTGATAAAGTTTTGGAAATTTGTAGTTATGGGTAGGAAAAGTACTAAATAGTACTAAATTTGGTACAATTTGGATTTCAGTGATAGGATACATTTGGAATCGTGAAATTCGGAATAAAAATTGATGTTGGAGTATTGATAGAGGTAGGTTTAGAAATTCGTACTATGGATACGAATAATACTAAATGGTACCAAATTTGGATTTGAGTTATTGGATATATCTGGAATCCTGAAATTCGGATTTAAGCTTATTGTTTGAACATAGCACTGAGGTAGTTTTGAGAATTTGTACTTATGGGTACGAAAAGTACTAAATGGTACTAAATTTGGCACAATTTGTATTTCGGTGATCTGGTGTAGCTGCCATCCTCAAGTTTGGAATTAAAATACCTGTTGAATTGTAGGATTGATAAAACTAAATTTGGTACAATTTGGATTTGAGCGAACAGATAGAGTTGAAATCAACAAATTTGGAATTAAGATTACTGTTGGAGTGTAGGATTGAGATATGGAAGTTGTTTTTGAAATTCGTACTTATGAGTACGAAAAATATTAAATTTGGTACAATTTGGATATGAGCGAACGGTTAGAGGTGGAATCTTGAATTTTTGAGTTTATATTACTGTTGGGGTTAGTTTTGGAAATGTGTACTTATGATTACAAAAAGTACTACATTTTGTACAATTAGGATTTGGGAGAAATTATAGCGCTCGAATCCAAAAATGTGGAATTAGGTACACTTAGGGGTACGAAATGCTTCCATGTATGGTACAATTTTGTATTGGATAAACGGATAGAACTGGATTCGTGAGATTTGGAATAATGATTACTGTTATAATTTGCTTATAACGTCCGATTTAAGAAATATGTGCCATAAATATACGAAAAGTTGTAAATGGCACAGGATTTGGTACAATTTGTTATTGTGTAAAGGGAATTTTGAAATAATAGGATGAGGTTCGAATTTATGTATTAACATGTAAAGTTCTATAATTGGTTTTGGGGAACAGATAGAGCTGGAAATGAGGATGGCGGTTGTTGGGTTAGGCCGTATTTGCGCTGAGAACCTCAATTAAAATATCTCAAAAAATGTGGATCGCTCTTGATGTATAGGCGTGAAGAAAATCGAACTAAAGTGGTTCGTATTAGTACACAAAATGTTTCCACCATTCTATATTATATATTGTTTATTTGTTTTGTATATTTAACGCATACGAAGTAGCGGGCACTTTGCTAGTATGTTTATATTACATCTACATTTTTAAGTAAAAAATTCACTTTCTTTGCAATTCGCTATAATAATATAAATGTAAATATGTATTTATATTTTCCTATTCATGTATTATTTTTTGACGTCTACATTTTTTCAGTTGTCAGTTCTTTTAATTCAATTAGAAACGTGTCATTATTGTCTGGACTTTGTGCTGATTAGTACAAGTACTCGTATGTATTATAAATTGCGAGACAGTCAGCATACGGCCACCAACAAGCGTCAAGTGATTTTATTTGTGATAATTCAATTAAGCCAGAATCTTTAAATAAGCGATCAACAACAGAAACTAATATCGCTGTACTTTAAATATAATCGTCAAACATTGCTTAAGAGCAACAAAGTATCTCAGTCTCAGTACGTAGGTGTTCGTTCACCTAAAGCCTAGTTGTTTGTTGCTTTTGTTCCACAATTGATCCAACACCCATTATGGTGAACATTTTAGTACAGGCTCTAAATTCGAAGATAGCGCACGGCATCTCGGCAACAACGCTATATAACGAGGAAAACATAAAGACATCGTTTTTACAAGTGTAAACAAATAATATTGAGAAAATATAATATTAGGAAATTTCAATTAAAATTAGTAGAAATATATTAAATTCGATCGTATGTTAATACAAAATAACATGAGGAAATATCCGCCTGTTTTAATATCGATACAGCAATGTGTTGCGAAGTGACATAAAAACATTTTAAATGTTTGAAATGTTTTTTTACCTTTACCTAAGTTTATAATACGTTCGATTATAAACAAGTGAGCATAGGCTATAGTCGGGACGGGGCCGACCATTTGATACCCTACACCACTACCCCTGTGCATAAGCTTTTCACTGGCAAACATTTCTTTTAGGGAATATAATCCGACTACTATAAGCAACCAAAATTTCGTGACCATCCGATCAAAATTACGACCTGTAGCGTGATTGCAAAAACATGGACGAATTGGATGCATTACCGACTATTGTGGTACCTCCCTTGTTTAACCACCTTCGTCAACCTATTTTACACCCCCTAAATTTCGTGACTATCCGATCAAAATTTCTAATTATAGCGTGATTACAAAAAATGGAAAAATTGGATATATCAATGACTTTTGCGATATCTCGGCCGTTTGCCCACTTACGCCAGCATACTTTGCATCAATATAAAGGAGATCTTTTCTTCATTCCATTCCTTTTGGAATACTCCAACCAGAAGCGGAGATATTCGCATAAGAAAAAACGTTGACTTTCCTCCACATAAGCTGTTTGCTTATTTCGACTCCTGAATATTATCCGACTATCTCCAAACTTAATAGACTTCTTCCTCTGAGGGACCCCGCATCAACTCGATCCGATTAAAATTGCGATCTGTAGCGTGATTACAAAAAAATCGGAAATAAGTTTTTGCACATTCCGACCCCTGAATATTATCCGACTATCATCAAAATCAATAGGCTTCTTCCTCTGTGGGACCCCCATTTACCCTCAAAATTTCGTGACGATCCGATCAAAATTGCGACTTGTAGCGCGATTTTGAAAAAAAAAATGAAAAATGGGATGTATTACCGACTCCGTTATTTGGCCACCTACGCCAACCTACTTTGCATCATTGTAAAGATAGGATTTTCTACTTTCATAGCCAGGCTTTGCTTTTGGAAGCTCCCTAACCAAAGCTGTAATATTCGTCATTATAATTAAAATCGCAAAATGAAAAGTTGGGTTGTTTTAGCGACTATTCCGATATTTTCGTTGTTTGACCACCTATGACAACCTATTATACATCGTTGTAAAGGTGATATTTTCTACTTTCATTTGCTTTTGATATACCCCTTATAGTTGCGGAGATATGCGCTTTGAAGTAAAACGTTGACTTTTTCTCCAAATATAGGCTTCTTTCCTTCCGGTACCCTCATCAACACCCAAAATTTGGTGACGATCCGATCAAAATTGCGACCTGTAGCGTTATTACAAGGTTTAGATGGACAGACGGACGGACGGACGGACACATATAGCCAGATCGACTCAGCTAGTCGATGCATTCATTTTGGTATAAATAAGTATGGGTCTACGACCATTATTTCGATGCGTTACAAATTTTTGGCCAAAACCAAGTTATAATGCCATCCCCACATAGTGATGTAGGGTATAAAAATCGCAGTAGCTATTCGGGCAGATCGGTGTGGGTTCCCCACATATTCTAAAAATGGATAGTTTAAAGAAATTTTAAAATGTCGGAGATCAGAAAAGGGGCTTGAACATCAAAATAATAACCAGCGTACGTAAAAATACTTTAAATAACATTTCCAATCGTTTCGTTTCGTATTTTCCATAGGAACAATACAAAACGAAACATAACCCACGTTGGCCGAGCTCGCTGTTTAGTTTTGCTTTGTTTACATTCGTGAGTACGAACAAAACGAAAAGTACTCAACTCCACAAGAGCAGATAGAAAACGGAATAGTACTAAACACATGTGAACAAATCAAAAACGTTTGGTGGTTGATAAAATTCACTGTGTTCACTGTGGTATGCTGATGCTAACTTATAGGGTTGTTAAGCAATCACATGTGTGTGTGTCTGAGTGTGCCATTGACAATACGCACGGCAAACGTTTCCCAAAAATACTTGTCGTTTCGGTGGTGAATGAAACAACTCGGAAAAACATAGCCGAAGTTACATTACAGCAATCGTACAGTTTCCATCTTTTTACATTGAAAAGTTTGTGTTTTTGTTTTGGTTGTGAGAATGAAACGATACGGAGAAGCTGAAAAGTTTGTGGCTTTGTGTGATTGGTACGAGAATCGTTTTGTCTGTTCCCGTTCGTTGATAATAACATTCAGACGGTTCCGTTCTATAGAGGCTGCAACAATAGCTCGAACCTATTTCAAAAATTGTATGCATGAATACCAATAATCTGCTAATAATCGGACGGTAGTGTTCTGCTGTAACCAGTTTCAATACTACATACGAGGGGCTCTAGATAACCTTCTGGCTAGATAACCTTCACAATGAAAAACTGGTTTATTGAATTCAATCGTGGCTGACACTTGCAAGAAAACGATTAAGACGCGTGCGAACGGATAATGCAAGATCGCCATGTTATATACCGTGAGATAAAGGCATTCTTTGACATTGCATCCACTAACTAACATTTGATATTGCAAGAACACATGGCCGCAAAATTGGATTGTTCTCGCTAAATCTGGCAAAATTGGTCAATCGCTCAAAAACGCTCTTGGTGCAAAGAAATTGTGATTAAGAACAATCGCGGTATTGCAAACAACATTTATAAGATCGTCACAGACGACGAATCTTGGATCTATGCTTAGGAGCCCGAACCAAAACAGGAATCGACCGTTTGGGTCTTCGAAAACGAACCAAATCCAACGAAAGTTGTTCATGAAAGAAGACTTTCGAAGCAAATGGTCGCCTGTATCTTAGTCAAAACTGATTTTGTGGTGACTATACGGCCTGAGAAACGTAGGATGGTTAATTCTGAGTGTTTTAATTTATTGCTGATGTAATCTGCTTTAGTGATGGGCATTTTTCGTTAAAAAGAAGTGGAGAAGTATCAGTCGCCTTTGCCGACAGAGATATCAAGCTTTTTATAGAAAATTAACTTATGTTGAAACTGAGGTATGGGGTATTGTAACTCGCGATCAGTTTTACTATACCATAACTTTTGACCGCGTTTCGGCAAAATAAACTGTTTTAGCCCGATTCACCGAGGGGTTTCTTAAAATAATAATTTGAGCGGAAGCTGTGGTCGTACTAATGTAAAAAAATAGGAAAAAATCGTTGAAATAAACGAGTTTCATTATGTTATTTTCCAATTTGTGGTTTTAAACACAATGTAGAGCTTAATGCTCAAAGGAGAAGTTAAAGAACACATTTCAAAGTTGAAGTTTCTAATGTATGATTTTTTATACCCTCCACCATAGTATGGAGGGTATATTAAGTTTGTTTTTCCGTTTGTAACGCATTGAAATACTCATTTGCGACCCTATAAAGTATATATATTCTTGATCAGGGTAAAATTCTAAGTCGATCTGAGCACGTCCGTCCGTCCGTCCGTCCGTCCGTCTGTGGTAATCACTCTAGCATCCACAAAAATGGAGATAGGACCCTGAAATTTTGGGAAAATGCGTCTTTTGTTTGCAGGCAGGTCAAGTTCGATGATGGGCTATATCGGTCCACGTTTTGGTATAGCCCCCATATAACGGTACCCCCCGATTTACGGTATTTTGACGTTTTTAGCTACATTTTCAGGCCGATTTGGCTATAATTTGACATATAGGGTTCTTAAGTATCAATAAACATATATAACAAAACTTGTGGACATAGGTTCACGTTTTGGTATAGCCCCCATATAACGGTACCCCCGATTTGCGGTATTTTGACGTTTTTAGCTACATTTTTAGACCGATTTAGCTATAATTTGACATTTAGGGTTCTTAAGTATCAATAAACTTATATAACAAAAGTTGTGTACATAGGTCCACGTTTTGGTATAGCCCCCATATAACGGTACCCCCGATTTACGGTATTTTGACGGTTTTAGCTACATTTTCAGACCGATTTGGCTATAATTTGACATTTAGGGTTCTTAAGTGTCAATAAACATATATAACAAAACTTGTGGACATAGGTCCACGTTTTAGTATAGCCCCCATATAACGGTACCCCCCGATTTGCGGTATTTTGACGTTTTTAGCAACATTTTTAGACCGATTTAGCTATAATTTGACATTTAGGGTTCTTAAGTATCAATAAACATATATAACAAAAGTTGTGGCCATAAGTCCACGTTTTGGTATAGCCCCCATATCACGGTACCCCCCGATATACGGTATTTTGACGTTTTTAGCTACATTATCAGACCAATGTAGCTATAATTTGACATTTAGGGTTCTTAAGTGTTATTAAACTTATACAACAAAAGTTGTGGACATAGGTCCACGTTTTGGTATAGCCCCCATATAACGGTACCCTCCGATTTGCGGTATTTTGACGTTTTTAGCTAAATTTTCAGACCGATGTAGCTATAATTTGACATTTAGGGTTCTTAAATGTCAATAAACTTATATAACAAAAGTTGTGGACATAGGTCCAAGTTTTGGTATAGCCCCCATATAACGGTACCCCCCGATTTGCGGTATTTTGACGTTTGTAGCTACATTTTCAGATCGATTTAGCTATAAATTGACATTTAGGGTGTCAATAAACTTATATAACAAAATTTGTGGACATAGGTCCACGTTTTGGTATAGCCCCCATATAACGGTACCCCCCGATTTACGGTAGCTATAATTTGACATTTAGGGTTCTTAAATGTCAATAAACTTATATAACAAAAGTTGTGGACATAGGTCCACGTTTTGGTATAGCCCCCATATAACGGTACCCCCCGATTTACGGTATTTTGACGTTTTTAGCTACATTTTCAGACCGATGAAGCTATAATTTGACGTTTGAAGTTCTTAAATGTCAATAAACTTATGTGACAAAAGTTGTGGACATAGGTCCACGTTTTGGTATAGCCCCCATATAACGGTACTCCTCGATTTACGGTATTTTGACGTTTTTAGCTACATTTTCAGACCGATATAGCTATAATTTGACATTTAGGGTTCTTAAGTGTAACTAAACTTATATAACAAAAGTTGTGGACCTAGGTCCACGTGTTGGTATAGCCCCCATATAACGGTACCCCCGATTTACGACATTTGACGTTTTTATCTACATTTTCAGACCGATTTAGCTATCAATTGACATTTAGGGTTCTTAAATGTCAATAAACTTATATAACTAGTGGACATAGGTCCATGTTTTGGAATAGCCCCCATATAACGTTACCGCCCGATTTCAGGTATTTTGAGAATTTTACCAACAAGTTTTAACCGAATTATCTGTAATTTGAACATTTGACATTTGAAATTCTTAGAGGTTACCACACCTCTCCATCAAAAATTGTCAAGAAAGCCCCCATATAACGGTACCTCCCGATTTTCAGTAATTTGATGATTTTAGCTACAATATTAAACCGAACGAGCAGTAATTTGACATTTGAAGTTCTTAGTGGTCACAACACCTCTCCATCAAAAATTGTCAACATAGGTCCATGTTCGGATATAGCTCCCATGTAACGGTACCTCCCAATTTTCAGTAATTTGGCCATTTTAGCTACAATTTTTAACAGAACTAACTGTAATTTGACATTTGAAGGTTGTAGTGGTCACCACGGATCTGCATCAACAATTTTCGACATAGCCCCAATATAACGATACTTCCCGATTTTCGGTACTTTGAGGATTTTACTTAAAATGTTTAACCGAACGTAGGTCCATGTTTTTGTATAGCCCCAAAACAAACCTCCCTATTTTCCGTACCTTAGCTTTATTTTTGGACGAACTTTCTGTAATTTGAAATTTAAAAGTCAACAAAAATTCTGCAACAAAAATTGTTCATTTAAGTTCATATTTTCGTATAGCCCAGATACCTCCGAACTAGCTGTTAATGACATTTGAAGTTCCCACGTTATGTACCGATTTTCGATATTTTGAGGATTCTAGCTAAATTTTTTAACCGAATTAGGAGTTATTTGACATTAAAGGCTCCCACCAAAAACTCTCAACATAGACACATGTTTTATTATAACCCCTATATAACAGTACCTCCCAATTTCTAGCCCACCAAAAATTGTCAACAGTTAGATATAGGCACCATAAAAAAGGGCCTCCCGAATAAAGCATTTTATGTAAGTTAACGTTTTTACCGCTTATCACCTATGGTGATATGTTGAATTAGTAAAACAACGATTTTTCGGGATTGCTGTCCACTTATGTGGACGTGTAAATACAATCTGATTTTATTCTTTCATTTTGTGGTTTAATATAATTTGACAGAAGTGTGTGAAAATGCTTACCTTGCATTCTTCCAGCAAAAATGAATATTTACTGGTCGAATACCCGCACCACTAATAAGCGCATCAGCATTTCAACGACCAGGTAGTGGCGTGATGAAATATGATGCGCGAATTGTCTGCGCGTGTTATTACTACGAGGTAGGGCTAAATAATTAGAGTTAATAATTATTAACATACGTTAACTGCCCCCCCGTTTGAAATCGGAGAGTCTCTACTCCGACTTTGTATTTTCTTAACAATGTCGTCTATGTCAATTGGTTTTTGCTTCTTAATTAATTTATAACAGAAAATTCCAATAGTAATTGATAAAACGAAAATTAAAGTAAGTATGAATAACAGTTTATGGTGTGATATCTTAACTTCTATTATTTGCAGTAAATTAGTATTATCCAAATAAATTCTATGAAGATACGGCAAAGAAAGATTTACGTTGTGAGCTGATGTTGTTATATTTAAAATTGTTGGTGGGTGTGGCTCAGTAAAATCAATTTGACGACGTTTGTTAAGATAAACAGTGTTATTTATAGTAACATTCTCTGCAAAGCGTATTAACGCGGTTCCCTCAATCATCATTGGTTTTATATCAACCACTTTAGTATTTTTAACATTATTCAGTAATATTGAACCCTCTGATATCATTTGAATTTGCGGAATGTTATCAGCAGGCTCAGTAGGGCAAGTTGCAAAATTCGAATTTAAAATTTGAGATAGACATTCGTTATCTATACTTTTGCAAATATTTGTGTTCCCCACATTTATACAATCAGTTACAGGGATATGTTGTTTGTTACAATCCGCTGAGGTCTTTACACTTAGTTGGATAATAGTGTTGTTGTGAATGACTGGAAAAATTCTTACAAAATTACATTTTCGCTCAATTAGGGGCAACTTAATAGTGTAGTAAATAGTGTTATTACTTTCGTAAATGCTTACATCACTAGCCTTAAGTAGATTATTTATACTTAACGGTACCATTCCATTCTCGAGAATATAACTTACTTCGGCATTGTCAAGTATAATAGGATTTACAATGTTAGCCTTAGCGAGAGTTATTGATAAAGACATTTGGCTCAAAAAGAAAATAATTTCGCTATTCCTGGCACTCAAAAGTTCAAGAAATACTAGCTCATCAACATTAATGGAATTGGATGTCCTGGATAGTTTTTGCAGTTCGTTTATTCTTTCCGTCAGTTCGTTGATTTTGTCTTGAAGGGCCGAGTTGATAATTGTCTGTTTATTGATGTCACGTATAATCATATTGTCTTCTGTTGTTAGTAACTCAAAGTCAGCACGGTCTGGTGTTCCGGCTATGAACTTAAGAGTTGATCCTATAAAATCCAGTGAGCGTGCGTGTCGGCCATGTACCGATAGTGTTCGCAGCAACCGCTGGATCTGTCTCATCTGGTCCGTTACAAAGTCAATTTCCCTTCTGTCTGAAAAATTTTTTAATAACCCATTTGTTTCTTCCAAAATCGTTTCGTACTCCGTTTAATTTGTCCTGTGCAGAATGTATTTGTGGTCATTATAAATTGCTACGTCTCCATCTTTTACAGCTATGAAGTAAGAGTCCGTGTAGTCCAGTATTGTTTCCGATGTCAGTATTGTCCATGTCATTAGAAGTCTAGTAGAGAAGAAAAAAAATTAAACAAAAAAAAAAGAGTACCGTAAATTACTTTTATGAACTTTTCTTCCATTAATCAACACTGTCGAGCCTAGGTCTTGTTCAATTGTCCCTTCGACGTACCATTTATCAAATTTATTCCCAAGCCTACGATTTCTCCTAACGAACACTTTTTCACCTGGATGGTAAACTTTAAACGAGGCGTTTTCGTTATGAATCCTTAGAGTTTTTTCCTGAGCAACGTTCAATTTTCCTTTAATTTCTTCTAGATCTTTGTTAGGAATTAAGTTAATAATGTCTATTGGTTTTCTTCCTGTTACAGAGTGGATGGTATTGTTGTATTTAAATGTGGACAAAAGCAGCAGTTCGACTGTATCTTCTACATTTTGCTGTGCTTTAACACATCTGGCAATTTCTAATAAAGTGGAGTGGAATCTTTCAACTTGGCCATTACTCTGACTGTGCATTGGAGGTACAAAATGTTGTTCCGCACCGTAATAGTCTCTGAGAAAGGTACCAATTAGACTTGATTTGAACGATTTCTCATTGTCCGATACAATAAGTCTCACGTTTCCAAATCTGTTTAGTATTTGGGAAAGAGCCGTTTTGATATCGATTGCATTCCTGGATGCAATTGGGACAATAATCGCAAATTTCGAAAATTTGTCTATTGCTGTCAAAAAATTACTTTTATTTGTTATTAGTATGTCAATGTGCAGGATATGACCAGGATATTCAGGTGTTGGAGTAGGGGATATTACTGTATTTTCCGGTTTTCTCTGGTATTTATTTTCTTTGCAAATCTTACAATTAGCTATCACCATTTTTAACATTTTCTTTATTCCCGGAAAATAATATTCATTAATAATTTGTTCATAATTTTCTTGTAACGATCGGTGTGCCCGATTATGTTCTGTCGTTATTATATCCCATTGATCATCTTCCCGGATAACATCCATGACCAGTTTTTCTGTATGAATGAATTTAGCTGATGGAAATTTGGTCTTTATGCAATTCTGTATTTCAGCAAGAACTGAAAGGTCACAACAAATTGCAGAGTTATCAAATTTTCCACAGTATCATATGTTATGGTATGTCTTAAAAAACGCTGGAATAAAATCTTTCTTGTCTTAGAGGCTGACTGCTCCTTAGATAATATTATCTGCGTTTTATATTGGTTTACTGGGTATTTAACAGAAGTTATAACTTGCGATAAAGAAATTTCGCTGTGAGCTGTTCCATCATCAGACTCGTCTTGAGTATGGTTTACGTACTGCCTGGAGAGTGCGTCCGCGACAACATTCTCTTTGCCAGGTTTATAGAAAAATTTCGGGGAAAATTCTTCTATAAAAGATCGCCATCTTTTCATTTTTGAGTTCGGATTCTTATCTGACATAGAAAATGTCAATGGTTGGTGATCTGTGAAAATATGAACTTCTGAGACACCGTGTAGGTAATGCCTTAAATCTTTCAATGCCCAGACGATTGCGAGTAACTCTCGTTCGTTTGCAGCATAGTTTGCTTCGGTTGCAGACAAAGTCCTAGATATCATGGTTATTGGTCTACCATCTTGTGCTAAAACTGCTCCAAGAGCGATTGCAGAAGCGTCCGTTGTTAGTTCGAACTTCTTTTCAAAGTCAGGATATGCTAGAATAACATCTTCTGATGAAAGAATTTGTTTTAATTTTTCGAATGCTGCTAATGCATCTTCTTTCA
This sequence comes from Musca autumnalis, assembly GCF_047663935.1. Lineage (NCBI taxonomy): Eukaryota > Metazoa > Arthropoda > Insecta > Diptera > Muscidae > Musca > Musca autumnalis. Next base: position 37,654,734 of record NW_027412088.1, read on the forward strand.
AATCTATTCTTACACCCTTCGATTTCTTCGCCGAGATGTTACCATTTTCGCCCTCTAACAATCTAGTTAGAGGTTTAGCAATAACTGCATAATCCTTTATAAATCTCCTATAGAAACCTGAAAGGCCTAAGAACGATCGGAGGCTTTTCAAATTTTCAGGTTTTGGAAATTCCTTAATAGCTCTAACTTTATCTGGACATGTCCTGATTCCTTCCCTGGTTACAATGTAACCGAGAAACTCTACTTCTTGTCTAAAGAATTTAGATTTCGAAGCAGATATCCTCATTCCTGCTTCACTAATTTTTTTCATTATTATGTTAATATGTTCTAAATGACTCCTTTCATCAGGTGAGAAAATAATAATGTCGTCCATATAAACTTGACATATTTTCCCAATATGTTCTCGCAATATATCATCTATCGTGCGCTGAAAAATACTCGGCGCATTTTTTAGACCAAATGGTAGTCTACAAAATTCATATTTGCCGTTATTGACACTAAACGCTGTTTTACTTCTGTCGCGTTCAGCTAGTCGAATCTGGTGGTATCCTGATTTAAGATCTAGTGTCGTGAAGTACGACGATCTTCCTAACGTAGATAGTAATGCCGGAATTTCAGGCATGGGATATTTGTCGTTGTCAGTTTGTTCATTTAGTTTCCTGAAGTCAATCACTAACCTGTGGTTAGGGTTCCCATTGTCGTCGGTACCCTTTTTTCTCACAACCAGTACCGGGGAATTATATGCGGAAAATGATTTCCTAATAATTCCATCGCTTAGAAGCGATTCAATTTCTTTGTTTACGAAATCCGCCATTTGTACTGGGTATGGATAGGATCTCGAGTAAATTGGTTCTTCGGTTTTTGTTTTTATGGTTGCTTCAACGCTTGTGTTGTAGGGTAGTGCCCGGTTTGGATCTGCAAAGGCATTGGCATTAGCCCTAATAACCCTGCTAAAATCCTCCACCACAGAGTCAGGTACGGATTCCTGATCTATAGCGTGAAAGTTTATTTGCTCACAATTTTTTGATATAGCTGTTTTATTTTTGTCATATGTCAGAGTGTCGTTTCCAGTGTCCAATTTGCAATTGATTTGCTTCAAAAACTCATATCCTATTATTCCGTCAAAAGTCTTTAGTGTGTCAATCAAATAAAATGTCGTGATATGTCCGAATAAAACCATAGTGTATTTTTTTTCGATGGTATTCGTGCCATTTAGTGTTTTGACATTAAAGGGTTTACTCAAATGTACTGCATTAATTTGTCCGTTTAATGGTTTAATGAAATTTTTTGATGAACCAGTGTCTATTAGCAATTTTAGCTCCCTTCCGTTTATAGTCTTTATTATAAAAGGTAGGAGCGGTTTTACTCTAAAAAATGCAACTCTTCCACAACATGATCTTCGTCGTCCTCATCCTGAGGGAAATCCTCCTCAAAGGTTGAGTCCTCTGATTCTTCCTCCGCATTAATATGATTTACTCTCTGCTGTTTCTGGAGAGGCGCACTTCTTCCAGAATCCACTTCCCGCTCCCGCTTTGTATTATTTTGATACGCATTGCGGTTGTTATTTGAATTAAAAGCAGTGGGACGTCTAAACATTGATGACCCTGGGTCCACTTCCATCTGTACGATATCTTGTTTATTTGTCTCAGATCTATGAGCATTTGGCGCTGTGCGCCGGAAAGTTGGATGACTATTCTGCGAATAACTAGGTTTCGACTTGTTCGCAATGCTGCCCTCCGCGAAAACTCTCGCAAACTCCTGTCTGCGATTGTCCGACTCTAACTCCTGAGCTGTTGCCAATGCAGTTGGCAAATCTACGGGTTTTGTCGAGAACAAGATATCACTAAGTGGCTTTCTTAGTCCCGATATGAATACTCTAAGAGCATTTTCTCTGACCCTCTCATTTAAAGCTTTGCTTACCTCCTCATTGTTGGAGTAAGTCATTTTATTTTTATTTATTATTAATGTCAGGTGTTTATCAACTTCATCATAAAATTCATTAATTGACAGTTTACCTTGTCTTAAAATGCTCAGTTCATTCTCTAAAACCTGGACCGATCTCTTATCAGCAAAACACTGATCAAGGCGAGCGATTATCGCTTTGAAATTTAAAATAGTGTTGAAGGCAGATAACTTGTCGTTTGCCGTTCCAACTATTTTATTTCGAAATATACCCATGGCTATGTAGTACGGTTCAGTATTCTCTTGGTAGTAGCTAATGGCAAAATGGGCGGCTTCTCGCCAGGCAGGGTAAGCTGCTAGGTCCCCTTTAAATTCTGGGAGAGATTTAATCAAATCTAATGACGTTCCCGTAGCACCGCCTAATGAAACTGGCTCGTATGTCTCTACTTTTTTTATTTGCAACTGTTGAAGTTGGCTCGCTATAATATTTAGTTGAGCCTTAAGTTCCTCTGTCATAACATCGACAGTAGCCGTGACTAACCCTATGATTTCGTCTCTAGTAGCCATTTTTTTCTATTTAAGCCAAATTTAAATTTATCAGATTTCCAATTTCAGTTCAACTTTTATTGAGTCTTTTTTTAACAAACAATTAAAAATAAGTATCTTTTGTTTAAGACAAATAACTTAATAATGCCGGTTTCTTGAAAATGAAGTGGTACTTACATTAATTTCATCATATTATCTGCTTTGTTGAGTTGATAGTGTCTGCTTTGTTGAGTTGATAGTATCTGCTTTGTTGAGTTGATAGTATCTGCTTTGTTGAGTTGATAACTCCCGGTTTTGTTTAAAGTCCGTCCGACTTTACCTTAAAGCCCGTCCGGCTTTTCTCTTTAAAGTCTGTCCGACTTTATTTTGAAAGTCCGACCGACTTTTCTTTTATTTGATTTTTGTTTTAGTTAAGATTTTTTTTTTAGTAAAAAATCTCCAAAAAAAAAAATAACACTTTTGTTGGTGTATTACTTTGTCTTTCGTGTTTCACTCTGTTTAGTCGATTTCTATGAAATCTTATCATTTAGTTTTCCACACGAGACTTAAAATTCTTTTTGGTTTATTATATTGTCTTTTGTGTTTCACTCTGTTTAGTCGATTTCTATGAAATCTTATTTTTTAGTTTTCCACACTAGATTTAAAATTCTTTTTGATTAATTATATTGTCTTTTGTGTTTCACTCTGTTTAGTCGATTTCTATGAAATCTTATTTTTTAGTTTTCCACACTAGACTTAAAATTATTTTGGTTTATTATATTGTCGTTCGTGTTTCACTCTGTTTAGTCGATTTCTATGAAATCTTATTTTTTAGTTTTCCACACTTAGACTTAATTTATTTTCCGAGATTTTTTTTATAAAATCTTATAACCGATTTACACCTTCTTTTCCGATTTTTTACAAAATCTTATAAACGATGTTCACTTTGGTTTTTGCGATTTCTTCATAAAATCTCACTGTTGGGCGCCAGTTAACGTTTTTACCGCTTATCACCTATGGTGATATGTTGAATTAGTAAAACAACGATTTTTCGGGATTGCTGTCCACTTATGTGGACGTGTAAATACAATCTGATTTTATTCTTTCATTTTGTGGTTTAATATAATTTGACAGAAGTGTGTGAAAATGCTTACCTTGCATTCTTCCAGCAAAAATGAATATTTACTGGTCGAATACCCGCACCACTAATAAGCGCATCAGCATTTCAACGACCAGGTAGTGGCGTGATGAAATATGATGCGCGAATTGTCTGCGCGTGTTATTACTACGAGGTAGGGCTAAATAATTAGAGTTAATAATTATTAACATACGTTAACTTGTACATTATCTGACATTTTAACGTACTCACTTAAAGTTGGCGACAGGAATGAATATTTTATGGTGGAGGGTATGAAAAGTTCGGCCCGGCCGAACTTAATGCTTTTTTACTTGTTTATATATCCACTGTATCTATCTCAAACGGATGCTGACATTTTGAAACCTGAAAAATGGGGTTTTTTTGAATTTTTGCTCTAAAAGCTTATTATTGGACTGTAGTACTCGCGATTTCGCATTTTTTAATGTATAACAGGAGGTTGTAGCCCTCACAGGATCACAGTAAACATGAAATTTTTGTGCGTAAATTTTTCTCAAAAACCTATTTAAAAATCCACCCACTAGATATGATACCCCTCAAATTTGGAAAATTTGCAAAAAATTATTTTGAAAATATCGCATATTAAAACGCGTTTTGGATGTGTCAGTTCTACTTAAATAAATAAATCTATACGCGTGTTTAAACTGTGCGAAAACAGATATTTCAAAACTATCGCTAATCCAGTGATATAATAGATTTTTTCTAAAAATTAAGTGCGATGCTACATCCACGGTTCTTGATGGATCGCATTGAAACGGCATAGAGGGATGTATCATTTAATGGTGATTATTGAAATCGGATGCGCATAAAATGTAAACGAACTTCGCGGAAATTGTGACCATTTTACTGTATTTTTCACCCTTAAATGCAGCAGATGCTACATCGTGGCCGCCAAATAGAATTTGACAAACTGTACATCAAATAAAAGGATCGGATGCGCATCATGTCATTTTCATAATTACGCAGTTTATATGCGTCTCAAATGTTGTAATATTCAATATAACATTATTTTAACGTTATGCCACAATTGGAGTTCCTTGTGATTTAATATAAGGTTCTAATAATATTATCCAATAGGAAAACTATAAGCGAAAAATTTGTTACAACGGAATATAATCATTCAGCATGAGCCAGGCTGGGATTCGAACCTGGGTCTCCGACAACTGAGTGTCAAGGTTGCCGGCGTCTTAGCGTTCTAAGCCACCATCAACTTGTCAAAACTTTAGTAGACAATAATTGATGATCAAATCAAAAAATAAAATCTTCTGATATAGAAGAGCAATTACTAATGATGTAGGAAAAAAACTTACCGTAGTATTTGTGAACATTGAAAAATGGGATTACCAAGCAAGACTATAGGAAAAGTTTGGAGTTTCAATTAACTGACATAATTTCGCATATACATTTATCTAATGAAGTGCGATATATATATACTAGTTTCCAAACTTTGCCTTCGTCTGCCACAAAAACAACATCCTAATACACCTGAAGATCGGCTTTACCACCCGTGAAACGTAGTGTAATGGTTGGATGCGTGGGACTTCGGTAGACTCCTTATTTTTCAATGTATCTCTAAAGGCCTTACAGCTCAACTCGAAAGAGAATTAATTAAATATCACTATAAATGGCCTTCGCCTTAATAAGGCAAAAATAAAAAAGGAATATAATCATTGTTGCGTGAAATTTTGACGAAAATGCAGAAGAACTCAAACATCTTTTCTCCAACTTTTCCTATAAAACCATAAAAAAATAAAATTAGAATAATATGATTTTAATTTGTTCGTAACATTTTCTTCGTATTTTTGCAAATAACATGAATACTATAGCTCCAGCCTTCACAACTTAGGTTTCATTTTATTCCTCAAAATGTCTGGATGCTTTTATAATTTTTTTATATATTTTTCGTAACTATGAGCGCTATTGTTTCAAAAATATGTTTGTAAAAACGTGAATTTATTTAACAAATTTGATTTTTCGCGAATCCATTGAGACTTCGCGATTATTTTTTGCATCATCGCAAAGGTTACGAATTCAGTTCACGAAAATAGGATATAACAGCTAACTATATTAAGCCGCGATTTTTTTATAATTTTTTCTAATTATCATAATTAAAACGGTCATATCTTTTGCGCGCAATGATCAAAGTTAGTAACGAAAACAGATTTGGAATGCTGATTTTTTTCTTAATCTATGTACCAAAAATCATTGATGTAGTATCAACAATTTTTTTTGATTTTTTTGAAATGGAAAAGACAATTTTACGCATTTTTCCTGATTTAACTTCGGTATTTGGAGGATTTAGCTAAATTTTTGACAGATCTACTTGTAATTTGACGAATCTCTCCACAAAAAATCGTCAACATATATCCGTATTTGCCATTAAATTTCCTCTTGCAGTCACGAAACTTCTCTACTAAAAATTGCCACATTTTGGTATGGTCCCATAAAATTGTACCACCGACTTCAGGCTTCTTTAGTTTTTATCTACAATTTTTGGGCAAGATTGGATGTCCTTTGTCATTGATAGATCCCAGTGGTTAAAAAATTATTCTATTGGTTGATTTTTTTTTTCAGTCGATACTCAACATCTGTTGATGATAGACGGTTCTCTCGATCGTAGTTACGAATAAAAATAAACAAACAAAACCAAAACAACAAAACATATGTGAAAGTGTTTTCTGCTTTCCTTTATCATTCTGTTTGGAAGTTTTTATATTATTTTTTTAAATTAAAAATTAAATAAAAAAAAAACCAAATCAATTATGGACGGGGACGAAGACCCTCCCCCGTCAAGAACTGTAAAGCCCCCAGTCCCGGGGGAAATTAATAAAAGAAAAGCTCCCATCATTACTAATGAAAATAAAAATTTTAAACCAGATAATTGCGGTACTCCGAAAGGGGAAAATAATTCACCACATTCATCACAAATACAATCAAATATTGATTATACATCAATTTACAACTACAATGCCTTAAACAATACCAAAATCGAATACACCGAACATCATCCGGGGCCATTTCATGTGCTGGTCACATCAAGTACCCCAGTTTCTTCACGAAGAAAAAACTCTGAACTGCACCTTTATGCACTATTGGATACAATAGGAATGCCTTCTAATTATGTCTGCAAGAATATTGGATACAATCTATTCAGACTAACATTCAACAACTTTTCCGCCGCAAATACGTTCATACAAAACGAAATGCTGTCATCAAAACAATTAAAGGCTGAAATCCCTGAACGATACGTGCAGAGATTTTATGTCATCAGAAATGTTCCTAATACCATCCTTGGTGAAACAATAAGAAGATCAATAGAGGCAAACAATGACATGGATGTAGTGTCTGTTTTCAGATTTATGAGGAAAAATGAAAAAGGTCAATTTGAACCCACTGAAACAGTGAAAATAGGTGTAATTTATGATGGAATACCTCAAGAAATATTTATGTGCGGCTGCAGAATCGTTCCCGATCTTTATGTCCCTCCCGTTCGGCAATGCAAGAATTGTGGTAGACTTGGCCACATTGCTCTACACTGCAGGTCAGAAAAGAGATGCTTGAAATGTGGAAAAACCTTTGTATGTCCAAACCAATGCAAGACTGAGAAATGCTCAGATTGTTTAACTACAACTGTGTGCAAAAAGAACTGCGAGCCTTCAGTATGTATTTTGTGTAATGATACAAACCACATATCTACCGATTTCAAAAAATGTCCAAAATGGCGCGAGGAAAAGAATATAAAAAGTATAATGGCCCTTTCCAATCTCTCAAGAAGAGAAGTAATACAGAAGTATCCAGAAACTCAAAACTATTATGACATTTTATCTGAAGATGAATATGATAATGCATTCCCAATTATAAAAACAAAACCAATGCCAAAAAGAAGTGTTAATGATGAAATAAATAGAAGAATCACAAAAGTCAAATATAGTAAAGTTGCTGCTCCAAGATCAAAGCCAAACTTGCCAACTGCAAACCCGATCCAAGTTGTTCCATCCAAACCAGTATACCAGCACCCAAACTTTTCAAAAGTTTCGAACCTAGAAAAAGAAATTACAAACTTTACAGCACAAATGTCCAAAATACTTACCTCTTTAAATTGCCCAGAAGGCCTAAATGTACTAAAGAACTTTCAGAAAACTATCTCAATAAATCCTGTTCCAGTTTCAAATAATCCATTAATCGATTCGTCAAAATCTGAGTCACCATCCTAAAAATAATAAATTTTCTTTTTTAATAAATTAATAATGAACATTCTACAATATAACATACAAAGTTTAACCAAAAATAAAAACTCCTTAGAATTTCATTTAAACAAACTAAAAATTGATATATGTATTTTAAGTGAAATTTTCAATATTGATGAAAGCAAAAATGCAACATCAATATTAAATTATAATATTATTTCCAAAAAACGCGAAGATAACTATGGCGGTGTCGCGTTTTTAGTTCACAAAAAGTTAAAATTTAAAAAAATATCATATCAAACCCCTTTTGATATACTAATATGTGAAACTACGAGTCTTTCCACAAATATAACTCTTGTCTCTGTGTATTTTCCACACTCGCTAAAGTGCAGTGACATAAAACATGAATTAGAAAAACTGTTCTCATTCCTGGAAACAAAGGCAAATGTATTCATATGCGGCGATTTTAACGCGCGGCACTCTTCATATGGAGACTGCTTTGACTCACAGCGAGGAAAACTTGTAAAAAATTTGTTTGATTCATCCAGTTTTCGTGTTCTTAACAATGGAAAATTTACTTTTAAAAAACGGTTAAATGAGCCTATGGGATCGGTACTAGACCTAACATTTACAAACACCTCCCTAAATGTCGAATGGGATGTTCACCCCTTCACATTAGGTGGAAGTCATCATTTTCCAGTAATTATAAATATTATAAGCGTTTCAAAAAAATCACAAAAATTCTTAGCTAAAAACAAACTTCTTAAAAGTTTACAAAACGCCACTCTCAATTCGTCATTCGATGATATCCAACAAACCTTTAAGGATAAAATGCAAGAAGCAACTTTTACAATTAACGAGAAAAATTCTCCAAAAGCATGGTGGGACTCAGTTGTGGAAAAAAATTATAGACTGAAGATTGCTGCCCAAAAAGTATTTGATTTACAAAACAATAACATAAATGCTCAAAAACTTAATGAAGCAAAAAAGAACTTTCACAATTCAGTGAAATATGCAAAAGCACATTCTTTTAAACAAAATGTTGAACATTTAAGTAATGCTCCAAACTCCAAAGGTCTATTTAGACTTGTACGTGGATGCCGAAATTCGCTATCTTCATCATCACAATCAAAGTGGTCCTCTGATAATGATCAAAACTTTTTAACTCATCTAAAGAACCAAGTTCCAGATAACACTCCGGTCAATTTTATTGCTGTTGAACATCAAACAACTTCCAACCTTACTCTTCAAGAATTCTCCAAGGTATTGAAAACAAAAAAGAAACCCTCGGCGGCTGGACTCGATGGTATTACATACGAAATGGTGAGTCACCTCTCAGACTTGTCAAAGAAGAACTTACTTAATGCCATGAATATTGCATGGCAGAAATGTGATATTAAGGATGAATGGCGGAAAATAAAAATCGTTCCTATTCCCAAAAGAGGGAAAGACCTTGAATTGATAACCAGTTATAGGCCAATTGCGCTGATTTCCGTTTTTGTTAAAATAATCAATTTGATTATCAAGGATCGTCTACAGAATTTCTTAGATCAAAACAAAATACTGCCGCCCAACACATACGCATATAGAAAACATCTTTCGGCGTCAATGTGCATCAATGACATTCTGCACACCATCAACTACCATAAAGAAAGGGGAGATAAAGTAATTATGTTATCAATGGATGTTGAAAAAGCATACGATTGCGTCAAAATTGACCTGCTTTATAACATGTTGAAAGAACTGCACTGTCCTTTGGATCTCATTCAATGGATTGTCAACTTTTTAAGACACCGTATCCTAGTCATGGGGAAAAATGAACTGGAAATATTCAACGGACTTCCTCAAGGAAGTTGTTTGAGCCCGATACTCTTCAATATATATACACTAGGCCTTCATGGTATTGTTAATGAAAATACTTATATGTTTCAGTTTGCGGATGATTTCATCTTGCTGTCTACAAACAAGGACTTTGATATCGCCAATTACAATCTTCAACAGAAATTAAACTCTTTCCACCAGATTCTTTCGAAATTAAATCTCAAACAAAACTATGATAAAACGGCTGTGATGTACGTGGCTAAAGGAGCCAGGAAGATTCCAAATATACACATTCAAGGCACTGCAATAAAAGCGGTCAATATGATCAAGTTTCTTGGAAGAAATATAAAAAACAGTCTTACCTTAAAAGAACATTATGATGATGTAATGGCTTCATGCAACAACTCGATAAACGCACTAAAAATGATAACTTCAGTCCGAAAAGGAATTAATCCAAAAACTGCAATTACTCTATCCAAATCGCTCATCTGCTCCAAAACGGAATATTCAATCTCGTCAATGGCGCATATGCCAACCTATATAAACCGTAAAGTTACCACTTTTCAAAACCAGACATTCAGGAGAAGTCTTGGACTTACACCATCTACTCCAGTTCACACAATATATGCCCTAGCTTTATGTCTACCACCAGAACAGCGTTCGCAGTATTTAGCATCTAAAGAATTAATTAAATTCAAGATCTTCCATAGACACACCTATGATAAAATCACCAAAGCACCATCTGCAAAAACCAGTTTAGGCATGGTTTATACGAAATTTAAACACATTTTCGACAATATAAAAATAAATGAAAATGTCTTACCAACTAATAAGGTATCCTTTCTGCTGAACATCTTCAATTCGTCCAAAAACAACCAATCAAAGGAATTCTTTAAAGCAACACTGCAAGAAAAACTTGATGACATCAGATTTGTAGGTGCCTCAATTTGGGCGACAGATGCATCGGTGACAAATAATTGTACTGGCTGCGCAGTTTGTAATATCTCATGCGATCACAACTTTCTCTTTAAGATAGATTCGAAACTATCATCCCTAATGGGGGAGCTTCACTCTATAAATAAAGCAATTGATATAATTTTGGAAGATGGCATTGAAAAGGCAGTTATCCTTACTGATAGCAAAAACGCACTACTCGTCTTGAAAAATAACTCATCGCACAACTATCTGGCCAACGATATTATGCACAAAATCAACAACTCCTCGATTGGAAATATCACCTTTATATGGACACCGTCCCACATCGGTATTCCGGCAAATGAACGAGCAGACCAATTTGCAAAGTATGCGGTAGATGTAGGCTGCTTAATTCCATCACAGTTAGCTGTCAAAGATGGCTACTCGAAAATATATGAACTCCTATGGGAGGAATGGGTAAACAATTACAAGGAAATCTCAAATACAAAAGGATCTTACTTCTTCCAATTTTTCCCAGAACCACCAAGAAGTCATTGGCACTCTGGTTCATCTCTAGCACCAGATGACATAAAACTCATCAACAGATTGTTTGTAGGGCATACCTACGGAAAAAGCTACCTCCATAAAATGAAAATTGCCAGCACCAACATATGTGAAGACTGCAACACAGTGGAAACTGATGACCATGTTATTTTCAGATGCTGCAAGTATAATACAATAAGAAATAATTTTACTTTCTTCAAAAAATTCAACAACTTACCCAGTTTACTAAAAAATCACTCGCACTCAATACTACAAGAACTATGCAGATTCATTCATAAAGCAAAAATATGTTTATAAACACAACACAGAAACAACCATCAAAAGAGAACACACAAAAATCGATAAATCGATAACGATACTATCACATCGTAACTCAGCTGTGGTTCACGATTACTTTGGGTAATCGACCAACCCCATTAAAATCCAAAAAAAAAAAAAAAAATTGGTTGATTTTTTTTGCATCATGTTGTCTTCGCGGTCCTTATCCCTAGTCATGAAATTTGTACAGAAGGTTCTCGTTGTGGTCCTGTTTACTTTTATATTTTCAGTGGGCAAGTCCATAATTCCTTACATAATAATCCAAAACCTATAAAAAAATTCTACGGTGACCAACTAAAATGACTGGTGGTCGCAATAAATTTAAATCAGTTCGAACATAGACTATATCCGACACTTCTCTCACAAAAGTTGAAAATTGTCGCTAAGGTGCAGTGTAAGGGCTGTTCGATCCACTTCCAAAATAAACTATGTCGGTTCATGCTTCAGCAAAGTTTCTACAAATATATGGTCCATAAAATTCTCCTGAAGGTCGTTAAAATACACTACAATTTCTGAAAACACATCCCAGCAAAAAAATCCTTGCTAAATAATGGGGTTTTATACCCTCCACCATGGGGTTTTATACCCTCCACCAAATAATTTGTAACACATCGAAATATTCATCGGAGACCCTATAAAGTAAAAATATTCTTGATCAGGGTAATATTCTGAATCGTTATGGTTATCCTTCTGTCCGTCCGTCTGTTGAAATAAAGATACAGCTCGCAATTTATATACCCTCAGCATTTATGCTAACGGGGGTATATACACTTTCATACGGGCAAAATGTGCCTCATCGAAATAATGGTTTTAGAACCCAAGTATGTTTGGACGAAATGTGTTTCAGACAAATTGGAGTCGATCTAGCAATGTCCGTCTGTCTGGCTGGCTGGAGCGCACGATAACTCTCGAACGGATCAACCGATTCGGTCCAAAATTTGGTTTTCGAAAAATTTTGTCCAAACTTAGTTTAAGTTCGAAGATGGGTTATATTGGTCCACTCCTTCCGGTACCTCCCCCACAAATGTCCAAAAATGTTATCTGATTGGGTCCATAGTTTGCACATCGTAAAATGTCTACCAGATTTAGTTGAGGTTCCAATATGGACCCAATCGGTCCACCCCCTCCGGTACCTCCCACACAAAATTTCGGATAAGTTCAGTTTAGGACCTGCTCTCGTTCAGGTTCAAATATGGACTATATTTGTCCACTCCTTCGGGTAACTCCCACACAAAATGTCGGATAAGTTCACTTTAAGACCTGCTCTCGGATCACTTTGATTTTTGTTGAAACAACTTGCATTCGCTGCCTCAAGTACGACGGTTTTTTCAGGGGCAAGTCCATACTTCTTGAGAAAACAGCCGAAGGGTGTAAAAACCCCCTACGCACCATATGTAGTGGCTGGAGATCCACTTCCATAATGGTCTATGTTCATCCATTCCTTTAAGTATATCCTCCCCAAAACGTTTGATTTTTAATCCTAATCAACATTTTTGTCGCTTCATACGCCCAACATTTTTTAAAACCCCCAAAAACATACGTTTTTTGGAAAAAAATTGTTTCAATATACACAAGCTGAGGGTATATCTCTGTCGGCAAAGCCGACTGATACTTTTTTACTTGTTAAGATAGAGCTTTGTAATTTGGTATATAAGTTTCTATTACTCCTGGGATGTTTGGTATTGCAAATGGGCTATGTCGGTCAACATTTTGATGTAGCTGTCATAGAACGATACCACCCGATTTTCGGTATTTTGAAGGTTTCAGCCTCACTATCACACCGAAATGGCTAAAATTTGGTACTAAGTCTTCGTTGGGGAGACAAAAATTTCCCCCAGAAATTTGAAGTTAAAGGTTCACGCCTTCATATAGCCCCATAGAACGGTAGCTTCCGATTTTCGAAGGTTGTGGCCACAATAATCAACCAAAATGGCTAAAATTTGGTATTAAGTCTACGTTGGGGTTATAAAACGTTCCCCCAGAAACTTGTCGGTACAGGTCCACGCCTTAGTATTTAGTATTTCCGGTTTTGAGGACACAATATTCCAGCGATATGGCTGATTTGGTATTTGGTCCTCACTTTGGGTATTAAAAGTTCCATATTAAATTTGTCGGTATAGGTCCACGTTTACGTATAGCCCCATAGAACGGTACCTCCCGATTTTCTCTATTTTGATGGTTGTGGACAAAAGAATCCACCGAAATGGTTGAAATTTGTATTTGTTTTTCACTTGGGGTATATAACGTTCCATATTAAATTTGTCGGTATAGGTCCACGCCTTCAAATAGCCCCCAATATTCCTCCGAAAGGGCTGAAATTTGGTATTTTGTATTCGTAGGGGGTAACGGTACCTCCCTATTTCCGGTAGTTTGAAGGTTTTAGCCTCATTATCACACCGAAATGGCTGAAATTTGGTACTTAGTCTTCATAATGATTAACGGATCCGTAATTTTGCTGGGAATGAATCTAACGTTCGATCAAAATAATCCAACAGGTGGATTGTAGGTCCCCTATTTAAGTTATCTGCTGACATAAACTTCCAAAACGCCGATGGTAGGGTAAGGTTTAAGGATGCACAATCGCCGACAATCAATTCACTTGAAGACCCTACGTATATTGTATTCATTCCGGATTGTTTGTAGAATAAATTTGGTTATGCCTTCATGTAGCCACATAGAACAATACGAACCGATTTTCGGAATTTTGAAGGTTTTAGACTCATTATCACACCGAAATGGCTGAAATTTGGTACTTAGTCTTCGTTGGGGGTTTAAAACTTTCTCCCAGAAATTTGTCGGTATAGGTCCACGTCTTCATATAGCCTCCATAGAACGGTACCCCCCGATATTCGGTATTTTGAAGGTTGTGGCCACAGCAACCCACCGAATTGGTTGACATTTGGTATTTAGACTTTGTTGTAGGTAAAACCGCTTTCTGACTGAAATTCGTCGGTATAGGTCCACGTTTCGATATAGCCCCCATAGAACGGTAACTCACGATTTTCGTAATTCTGAAGGTTGTGACACCAATATCCCACCGAAAGACTGAAATTTGTTATTTAATCTTCCATGGGGTTATAAAATATTCCAGAAGAGAATTATCTGTATAGGTCCGCGGTTTCATATATCCCCCATAGATTCGTACCTCTTGATTTTCGGTATTATGAATGTTTTACCGAAATATTGGAAATGTGGTATTTAGTCTTTTTTGAGTCTAAAAACTTTTCCCCAGAAATTTGTAGGTATAATTCGTTTTGATATAGACCCCATGGAACGGTGCCTACCGAATTTCGATATTTTGAAGATTAGCCACATTGTTTTACCGAACTTTCTGAAATTTGGTATTTAGAAAGGAAACTAATTGTTCTATTTTACTTCAATACAACTTGTGGTAGAGGGATAACAAGTTCGGCCTGGCCGGACTTAACGCCGTGTTTACTTGTTTTCTCCTATTTCTATCCTTGTTGTTATTATATTTTCTCAATAAATACTCAAAACAAAAAATCTTAAAATACAAAAAAATCAATATTCAAAATTCTCATTGCAAATTTACAACAGAATGGGTTGCAGTTGTGAGCATTATTAACAATTTTCCATATTAAATCATTTCCAAAAATACCATTGAACAGAAAATACTGGTGCTTTGTACTTATCACTAAAATTTTTATCAAAAGTTTAAAGAACAAACGAAAAACAAATTCGCCGAAAAAAAGAAATCGCCAAAGTGAAGTGAAAAAAACAAAAATAATCGAAAAATCAAAATGGTGGAAAATCGAAAATTGTTTTATGCAATTAGTGTATTGTTGTTGTTGAGTTGCTGTCAAATTATTACAATGTTTCCACATAATGCAGATAGCGAGATGATGCTCCTAGCCGGCAGTAATGGTGGTGGTGGTGGCGGGGGTAGCGAAAATGCTAAAAAGAACAATACCGACATTGCTAGCTCTGGTGTAGCAGATACCAGCAATAATAGCGAATACTATCGTGCAAACGTGGATAGTGCCAGCAATCAGAGCTATGGCAACAATGACGATGATAGTGAATTTATAATAGCCGTAGAGAGGATGCACCACCAACAGCCAGTGCCGAAGCCTATCGATGAGAAGGGGACAAACATAGCTAGCATGGGTAACCAGGAAGTATGGGAGGCACCAGATAGTGAAGCAACGGAAAATATTGATGATTTGATTTTTCTGGACAAACGACCAATTAACCAGCATCAGTATATAGCACGACTCCCACCGCGCCTTTCACCACCACCAGCATCGGCAAAGGAACAACATTTGTTTGAAATTCATCATCATCTGAGTGCCGATGGTTTGGATAACGATAGCAGCTGCAGCAGTAGTGCATCTGATGAACATTCTGATTCATTAACACATTCAACATTTGCCTCATCAACGGCATCATCAACCAATGATGTCCATGATGTGGCAGCAAATACGGATGCCGATGCCGCATTGCCACCGCATGAAATTCAATTACAGCCGGACAATAATGAAGAGGTCAGTGGAACGTTGACAACAACAACGAAGTCGGTGGCATTTACACCCCTAGACTTAAGCGATTTTCTATCACTAATACCAGCGGCCAAAGTCAAAGCTATTGCGGCCCATTATTATCACAATGATCCGGAAGTTCAGCGAGCCCACGCATTCATGTCTAGTCGAGATTTCATTTCGCTGAAACAACACATCATTTCCATACCGGAAATGTCAGCATTTTTACGTTATTTAAATAGCAGCGGTTTGGACTTGGTACATCTCATAACAACACTCACCAATCTAACAACGACGGTGGTAAGCGACCCAACCGAAGCAACAGAAAAAGGTCAAATGGCTCTTAACGTTGGGCCATCAGCACTCGAGACAAATGGTGAGTACAAAATGTATGCAGCAAAGGTTTCATCAAAAGGGATGGGGTGTTAAACCAAAAAGGCAAAAAAAAAGGAAAAGAGGACAGGGACAGCGAAATGGCTGTTAGAAAATGAAGAGGTTTTATGTAATTAGTAGCAAATTATTTCATCCATCGTGAAAATCCCACCATGTTAACAATATTGTAATAGGATTTTGTTACAGACACCGAATCACGACAATATCATTTCAAGCGTTAAGTGAATGGCTTTATTTGGCTAAAGTGGAATTTAATTGGAAGGAAATAAAGAGTCTGTAGCTGAAATTTTCTTTGAAATTGTGTTTGTCAAAGCGTTTTGAAGAATGGGCATTTAGAGTCATACCAAAACCAAGTAGTGCAGCATATACTTTGTTAAGCATGCTTAATATATTTGATAATGCCCATGAGAATTGTTTAAGTTGATTGTGGTCCAAAAGTGTGTAATTTATTGATCAAGGGCCCCAAATTTGTAGCCTCTTTAAGGTGCCAAAGAATTGATGTAGTTTTGAAATTAATCTATTTTCAATTTATAACGTCATTAGTGATTATAAACAGATCCATGAATTTTCTGTATCGTTAGTCGTTTTCAACTATAGACAAACTTCTCTATAACACAACTGTTAAGACCAGGGTTTTGGAGTCGAGGTATTTTTGGCTCGACTCCGACTCCAGACTATTTTTTTTCACGACTCCGACTCCGGGCCGACTCCGAGAGTGAGTAAAAATGAATAAAACGTCCACAAATTTTGAACTTTTTCCTTTATTTTGGCCTATGTAGGCTAACGTGTTAGTTTTTCCTTACCAATTCATTTGAAAGGGCATTCGTTCGAATACATTCAAACATATAAATATTGTTTCTGCGGAATCTTACATTGAAAAATAGCAAAGTTAGAAAGTTTTTGTCGGTTTTCCTTTTTTTTTGCACGAGTATATTCTGGATCGAATTCTTCCGTGTGAGAAAATCTTTAAGCTTTCAAAATATGTGAAAATGAAGGGGCAATACAAATCATAAGGACTATATGAAATAAAAATTATAAGCAATTCATGACCAAGTTTTAAACTGGATGTAAGCCAACATTTTAGTGTGCTTAGTCTAAAAAAAGAAGACCCCCAGTTGTAAAGTTCAATAAAAAACACTTTTTCATGATTTTTTCTCATGAAAATTCTATGATTATGTACGATATTTCATTGAATTTTGTATATGCTATTGATTGTGTAGAAAACTCGGATACACATGAACTACACCTGTTCCTGGCGGTTATTTATCCTCATTGAGTTTATAATGAATCCTAGAAGAAAGATTCGCAGTTTGTCAGACTTCTGAGTTATGGCGGGATGAATCTGTCGTTGACCAACAACGAATTTATGATGCCCTAATTCAGAAGCTTAACCATCCGAATTTCGTATATAGTTAATAGATTATGCGAAATTCACCGAAATACATAAACATACGGTTTTTTGAGAAAGTAACCGGTAAAACAGATAAAGAACAATGAAAACGTTACAATATCCATTTCTTGGATATGGGAAACCTACATTTTCCGTGTTACATTTTTGTAGAAAAATTAATTTTGTTTTACTTTTTGAGTTCAAGAACAAAAAGGAACTGAGCTAGAAGGACAGTATATTCGGCAGAAAGGTTCCTCATTCAATTTAACAGAAACAAGTAAGAAAGTATCAGTATCAATTGGATCAACAAAATAGGGATGAATAGACCACTTCAGAAGATAGTAAATATCCTGTGAATTGTCCTTTAATATACAGTTTGCATGTTTGTTTTCTTATACTTTTATTTAAAAATATATAATGAGTTTTAAAAAAATGTTCTTGTTCCAAATTGAATGTTATATTTTATAACGTGGAAAAAATTTTGCCCGGAGTCGGAGTCGAGTTATTTTTTTCGACTCAGACTCCGACTCCGACTCCAGCAAAATTGCTCGACTCCGACTCCGAAACCCTGGTTAAGACAAAAAGTTAATTCGGTATA
Source organism: Musca autumnalis (assembly GCF_047663935.1). Taxonomy (NCBI): domain Eukaryota; kingdom Metazoa; phylum Arthropoda; class Insecta; order Diptera; family Muscidae; genus Musca; species Musca autumnalis. The sequence continues at coordinate 37,673,002 of NW_027412088.1, forward strand.
GGGAAACTTGGTTCTTTATATAGTATTTTTTGAGAAATGCTTATTTATGATGTATAACGTAAACAGAATCACAAGAACTATCTACGGCTAAAATTACACAATCTTCCGCTAACAATCCTCAAGTTGCACTTCAGGGAAAATGTTGAAGTTTTTTTTGGGTCACACGAAGATGTTATTTGATACAGTCTATCTTCGAACTTGATTTTAGCTTAATAAAAATGTTATGGTGTGCAATGCAATGCCAGTCACTTCTTTCGAAAGTCCGTGTGGGCTATTATAGGTGGTGGTCATAGCATTTTTTAAAGCTTTACGACCATTATAGCTGAAAGCATGGTCTTGCCCGCTCAAATCACAAGTAAATTCCTTTTTTTGCCAAGTGATTTTTTCAGGTCACTGTAAAGGCATGGTCGTATGCCGCACTGTCCTAAGCAGGGTTTCGGAGTCGAGGTATTTTTAGCTCGACTTCGACTCCGACTCCAGACGAATTTTTTTCACGACTCCGGCTCCGACCCCGGGTCGACTCCGAGAGTGAATTCCTATACCACTAAAAATGAATAAAATGTGCAAATTTTTTTAACTTTTTCCTATATTTTGGCCTATATAGGCTAATGTGTTAGTTTTTCCTTACATATTCATTAGAAAGGACATTCGTTCGAATACATTCGATCATATCAATATTGTTTCGGCCGAATCTTACGAAAGTTTCTGTCGGTTTTACTTTTTTTGGACGAGTATATTCTGGACGGAATTCACCCGCGTGAGAAAATCTTAAAGCTTTTAAAATATGTGAAAAGAAGGGGCAATACAAATCATAAGGACTGTGTACATGCAACAAAAATTTGATGTAAACCAACATTTTAGTGTGCCTAGTCTTAAAAGGAGAACCCCAGCTGTAAAGCTCAATAAAAGCAATTTTTTATGATTTTTTTCCGAGAACACTACGTAACTTTTTGGCAGATTTTTTTCTCCATCTGAAAGAGAAAAATATTACCAAGTTTTCAGGCAGTCTACGAAACCCAGCTTTTATGAAAGCATTTTGCGGTGCCAACTCTAGCTCGAAAACTAATAATTCGCCGTTTGTCAGACATCTGAGTTAATAGATTATGCGAACTTTACCGAAATAAATAAACATACGATTTTTTTGAGAAAGTAATGGGTAAAACTGATAAAGGACAATGAAAACGTGACAATATGGATTTCTTGGATATGGGAAACCTACATATAATTTTCGATGGAACATTTTTGTCAAACATTTCATTTTGTTTTACTTTTTGAGTTCAAGAAAAAAAGGACATCGAATGAACTGAGGTAGAAGGACAGCGTATTCGACAGAAAGGTTCCTCATTCTATTTTACTGAAAACATAACATCTAACAATGATGAAACAATATCTCGAAACAGAGATAAAAAGCTATTATCTCAATGATTGATGGGGTTTTCAATTGGGGTTTTCATCCCGAAAAGGAATTTTTCCACCCCCAGATCTTGACTTCCATTTTGTGTCACAGGGTATTCAGTAAGATTTCCCAAAAAGATCACAATGTCTTTAATAGTAGACAAGGATAACTTCTCATAAAAACAAGATGAGAATACCAATAGAACTTTGTGAGAATACCATTAAGACTTCTGACGAAAGAAGTTAAAGGTCCAATCTTAATTCGATTGTCATAGAACTTTACTTTTGTTTGCAAAAATGTAAAAAATTAATTGGATCAACAAAATAGGGATGGATAGACTACACTTCAGAGGATAGTAAATATCCTCTGAATTTTCCTTTAACTTAGTATAATATACCGTTTGCATATATGTTTTCTTATACCTTCATTTTAACAAAATAATACTAATTTAAAAAAATGTTCTTGTTCCAAATTTAATGTTATATTTCTATAACGTGGAAAAAATTTTGCCCGGAGTCGAGTTATTTTTTTCGACTCAGACTCCGACTCCGACTACAGCAAAATTGCTCGACTCCGACTCGTAGACTCCGACTCCGACTCCGAAACCCTGGTCCTAAGTATGTTAAGGCTAAAAACATTCAAACTTAAAAAAAATCAAATGACGTCTGGCAACACAGTGTGTTGCCTAGGCCAGAAACTTTTCTAGTTCCACTCGTACAAATAGTTTACAATAAATTGTAAGGGAGTAGCTGTATAGCAGAAACATGTTAAAATAAACAAGTAAAAACATTAATTTCGGCCGGCCCCAACTTTTTATACCCTCCATATTTATAACCTCAGCATTTATGCTAACGAGGGTATATGCACTTTCATACGGGCAAAATGTTCCTCATCGAAATAATGGTTTTAGACCCCAAGTATGTTTGGACGAAATGTGTTTCAGACAATTTGGAATCGATTCAGCAATGTCCGTCCGTCTGTCTGTCTGGCTGGTGCGCAAGATAACTCTCGAACGGATGAACCGATTTGGTCCAATAGTTGGTTATAGCAATATTTTGTCCAAACTTAGTTTAAGTTCGAAGATGGGTTATATCGGTCCACTCCTTCCAGTACCTCCCCCACAAAAGTTCGAAAATGTTCGGAAAATATGTGCGCATGGTAACTCTTGAAGGGAATAACCGCTTGGTGTATACTTTGCACATCGTGATATTTCTACCAAACTTAGATGAAGCTCCAATATGGACTAAATCGGTCCACGCCTTCGAGTATCTCCTACACACAATTTCGGAAAAGTTCAGCTTAGGACCTGCTCTCGAATCGCTTTGATTTTTGTTTACGCAAGTTGTATTCGCTGTCCTCTATACGACGCTGTAAGTTTCATTAGGGGCAAGTCCATACTTCCTGAGAAAATACCTAAAAGTTGCAAAGAGCCCCTATGACACCGTGTGTAGTGGTTGGAGCGCAAGATAACTCTCGAACGGATCTGCAGATTCGGTCCAAAAATTGGCCTTCGTAATATTTTGTCCAAACCTAGTTTAAATTCGAAGATAAGCCATATCGGTCCACTCCTTCAGGTACCTCCCCCACAAAAGTTGAAAAATGTTCGGAAAAATTGTGCGCACGATAACTTTTAATCCATAATTTGCAGATCCTAATATATCTACCAGATATAGAACAGGTTCGAATATGGACTATATTTGTCTACTCCTTCTAGTGCCTCTCACACAAAATTTTACTTTAAGGTCAAAATTTGGCTTTCGTAATATTTTGTCCAAACATAGTTTATGTTCGAAGATAATCCAAATTGGTCCATTCCTTCAGGTACCTCCCGCACAAAAGTTCAAAAAAGTTCGGAAAAATTGTGGGCACGATTACTCTTGAAGGGAGTGAACGATTTGGTCCATTACACATCTTAATACATCTACCAGATATAGATCAGGTTTAAATATGGACTATATTTGTCCACTCCCTCGGGTACCTCCCACACAAAATTTCGGATAGGTTCACTTTAAGACATGCTCTCGAGGCACTTTGATTTCTGTTGAAGCAACTTGCATTCGCTACCACAATTACGACGACAAATGTTTTTTCAGGGGCAAGTCCGTACTTCTTGAGGAAACAGCCCGAGAGGTGTAAAAACCCCTATGTGTATTCGCTGGAGAACACGAAAACTTCTTCTTCCCCTTAAGGAGAAGGGTCTCTTCGAAGATGCTGTGGAAATGAATGCCGATGCTGTTCATTGTGGTCCTGCTGTTTACAGTCATATTATGTTTTCCGTGGACAAGTCCATGCTACCTGGCATACTGGTCCAAAAGTTATAGGATGATCCACTGAAATAACTAACTCTCAAAATCATATCCACTTCCTATGTCGTCTATTCATTTAAGTAGCCCCTCCAAGTTCAAAGCCCGGCAAGTTCAAAGGTACAAAATGGCCACAAAATTCTAAAAAGACCCGAAACACATTCGATCTGTCCGTAGATTAATATTTCAATTCACATATGCTGAGGGTATATCTCTGTCGGCAAAGCCGACTGATTCTTTTTTACTTGTTGTTGAAGCGATTTGCATTCGCTACCTCCATTACGATGGTAACACTTTTTTCCATATTTCCATATTTCTAAAATGCCCGAAAGATGTAAAAAATCCCTATGTCACCAGATGTGGCTGTCGGAGAGCACGATAACTCTCGAACTGTTCAACCGGTTTGGTCCAACATTTGGTTTTCGTCATATTATATCCAAACTTAGTTTCATGGGGAAATACCGGTCCACAACTTCCGGTACTTCTCCCCAATATTTAAAAAATGTCACTAAAATGCTAGGACAATATCACTTGAATGGGGGAAACAATTTGATCCAAACTTTGGATCACCAAATATTTTGTCAAAATTTAGTTTAACTTCTAAAATGGCCATATCGGTAATCCCTAAGGGTACCTCCCCCGCAAAGGTTCAACATTTGTGTCTTAGTGCAGTTAATTCCAAATCCACATTTTTGTCGGCAAGTTCAAATGTCCAAAAAGGGCCGCAAAATTCTGCAGAGTCCTTAAATACATTCGATCTGTCCGTAGGTGAAAGTTTCACTTCACATTGGCTGAGGGTATATATCTGTCGGCAAAGCCGACTGACACTACTTTACTTGTTTGAACTAAAATGGAATAATTAGTTTCCTTATAGGTGCAAAATTGTTCGACCACGCATACACCAAATGCCTAAATTGGGTAAAAAATTTATCTAAAAAATTTCTTCAAACTGTTGGTACCATTATATGGGGGATATACCAAAACAAGGACCTACATGGGCGATTTTTGGTGAAGAAGTTTCGGGACCACTGAGAATCTTAAATGTTAAATTATATCTAGTTTCGTTAAAACTTGAAGCCAAAATCCTCAAAATACCGAAAATTTCGAGGTACCGTCCTATAGGGCTAGACCCAAAAATTAGCCTATGTGGACGAAGTTTCGGGGCCACTGAAAACTTCAAATGTCAAATTTCAGCACGTTCGGTCAAAAATTGTATCCAATATCCTCAAAATACCGAAAATCGGGGATACCATTATACCAAAGCATGGACCTATGTTGACGATTTAGGTGGAGAAGTTTCGGGACCACTGAGAACCTCAAATGTTTAAGTACAGCTAGTTCGGTCAAACAAATTTAGCTAAAATTCCCAAAATCCCTTAAAAATACCTTTATTTTGGAGGTAACGTTAAATGGCGGCAATTTGGAAACTTTAAGGGGCGCGTCGCTTTTCTGATTCCTACTGAGCAAAAATGTCTTCTAGAGCGTATGAATACGGTGAAAACCAAGCCCCCCGATTTTGACTTGAAGTTTTTTGGATATTTTGACATAAAACAGCTACATCATTGAGATTTTCGATCCAACACTATGACGAAAATTATAGTGAAGACAATAATTCAGAACTCTCTAGTACATCACAAAAGAATTGGAACGCTCTTTCAGGCAGTTTTAACCTTGAAACCGTGCACATTTTCCGGAAAATGTTGTTGTAATTTGGTACTTTGTGTCTCCAGAGGCTAAAAAACATTTCTACCAAAGTTGGTTTAAATAAGTCCACGTTTTGGTATGGCCCCCATATAACGCCCCATATATAGTACGCGTCACTTTAATATATTTTGAATGTATTAGTCCCATTTGACCACAGAATCGGTTGTAACTTTGTATTTTGTGTTTCCAGAGGCTAAGAAACAGTTCTACCACAAAATGTTTATATAGGTCCACGTTTTGATATAGCACCCATAGGAAGATATCTCCCGATTTTCAGTATTTTGAAGACTTTAGCCTCATTATTTCACCGAAATGGCTGAAATTTGGTATTCAGTCTTCATTTGGGGTACTAAACGTTCCATATGAAATGTGTCGGTATAGTTTCACGCCTTTATATAGGCCCCAAAGAACTTACCTCCCGATTTAAGGTGTTTTTAAGGTTGTGGCTTCAATATTCCCCAGAAATGGCTGTTACTTCCCAGCAAAATTTGAAGGAAGGGGTTCTTTGCGATGGCGTGATTTCATGTCATCTTTTGCATTGGTTCAAAGGAATTCGTGAAAGATCCGATCTTTTCATTAGGATTTGAACCAATGCAAAGGAAGTCGTGAAAGATCCGATCTTTTCGTCAGCATTTGTACCCATTCCATCGATCCAATAGAGATGATGTTTGTGTTTTTATTTACACACCTGTTTATTTTCATTTTGGTATGTTCCAGTACTGCAATTTTTTTACTTTTTTTCCGATGACATAAAGGAAAAAATTGTTATCGTAGTAAAAATTAGTAGATTCTTGCAGGTTCTGGAACAGACCAAAGTTGTTAGAACTCTCGTCATGATGTTGCCTTAGTCCTTATTTTCATTAGGCGATTTCCCTTGCGGCAATTGTCAGTTTGTCGGTGAGAGAGGGTGTTGAGAGGCAAAGGGTTACCATATGCCTCACCTCTCTCTCCTACAAATTGACAATTGCCGCAAGGAAAATAACCTAATGTAAATATGGACTTACATTTCCTGCATATCAGACAACTAAAACTTCTAAACAATTGGTATTGTATGAAGCTCGAAATGTCTGCAATAAAAATGAAGTCCCAATCATCGAGCTAAAAATAGAATCGGACTGCACACATTGCTATTTTAAAAGTTCCCTTCTCTGTTCTAAATCTGACGTAGAACAAAATCAATCAAATCTCGCTTCTTGGAATTTGAAAAAAAGTCCAAAACGAAAAGTAACAAGAATCTGAAAATAAAGAAACGACTTTTGGAAAGAAACAATTAAAAATAAATTAATTAAGCATAAATGGTATTTTCCAGAAAAAGTCTCTCCTCCTCGTTCGTTACATTTTGTTCTTAGAGATCCCTAAAGCAAGCCGGGTTGTAGATCCCTACATATTTTCGTCACTAAACAAAAGAGTATAAATTTCCAAAATGTTGTTATAAAATAACAAAATTATAAAATAAAGGTAATTTACGAAATAAAAATACTTAAAGGAGTGCATTTGGAGTCCATGTCAAAATCTGAACTGGTGCGGAGAACGGAGGAAGTAGTCTTTCGCATTGCAGCGGTGGTGATTACATTGCAATTTTGGATGTAAACTTTTTGCTGATCAATTAATTGTAGTTTTTTCGTGAATTCGACATAAAATGTCATGCCAAGGGGTTGGTGAAAATGACATGTCAAAGCATTGGTTAAAATGACATGTCAAAGAATGGGTGAAAATGACGTGTCAATGCATTGGTTAAAATGACATGCCAAAGCATTGGTGAAAATGACATGTCAATGCATTGGTTAAAATGACATGCTTAGGATCCAAAAAAGAACGTCATCTTTTGGGGGTCACGCTCATATAAAATTCATGAGTGAAAATGACAAAAAGATGACATGCCAGATCACTTGCACCCATGATTCAACTCATGATTTTTCATCGAAGATTTTACTGGGTTGGTATTTAGTCTCCGTTGGGGGTACACAACTTTCCCCCAGAAACTTGTCTGAACAGGTCCACGCCTTAGTATAGCCCCCCATAGAACTGTAATACCCTATTATCGATTTTTTTTAAAGTTGTAGCTTCAATATTCCACCGAAATGGCTGAAATTTGGTATTAGGTCTCCATTTGGGGTATTAAACGCATATGAAATGTGTCGGTATAGGTACACGTGTTCATATAGCCCCCATAGAGCGGTACCACCCGATGTTCGGTATTTTGAAGGTTGTGACCTCAATGTCCCTCCGAAAAGACTGAAATTTGGTAGTTCATATAGCCCCCATTGAACGGTACCTCCTGATTTTCGGTATATCGAAGGTTGTGACCTCAATATCCCATCGAAATGAGTTAAATGTGGTACTATGTCTTCGTTAAGCCTATACAACTTTCCACCTGAAATTTGCCGGGATAGGTACACGCCCTCATATAGCCATCATAGGACGACGATATCTCCCAATTTTCGGTATTTTTGAAGTCTTTATCTATATTATCCTACCAAAATGGCTGAAATGTAATATTTCGTCCTCCTTTGGGCTGCAAAACTTTCTTCCAGATATGTACCGAAATCTGTCCACGTTTTTATGTACACCCATGGAAAGGTACATCCCAATTTTCCGTATTTTGAAGGGTTTAGCCTCATGATAACACCGATAATGGCTAAAATTTGAGGGTATAAAACTTTCCACCTGAAATTGGTCGGTATAGGTCAACGTCTTCATATAGCTCCCATAGAATCCGGTACCGCCCGATTTTCGGTATTTTGAAGGTTGTGGCCTCAATATTCCACCAAAATGGCTGAAATTTGGTGGTTAGTCTTCAATTGGGGTACAAAACATTCCATATGAAAACTGTTGGTATTGGTCTACGCCTTCATATAGCCCCCATAGAACAATACCTCCCGATTTTCCGTATTTTGAAAGTTGTGGCCTTAATATTCCACCGAAACGGCTGAAATTTGGTGGTTAGTCTTCACTTGGGGTATAAAACATTCCATATGAAATTTGTCGGTATAGGTCACACGCCCTCATATAGCCCCAAGGACGATATCTCCCAATTTTCGGTATTTTTGAAGGTTTTAGCTACACTATACTACCAGTTTTGTAGGGTTTAGCCTCATTATAACACCGAAATGGCTAAAATTTGGTGCATAGTCTTCGTTGAGGGTATAAAACTTTCCACCTGAAATTGTTCGGTATAGTTCAACGTCTTCATATAGCTCCCATAGAACGGTACCGACCGATTTGCGGTATTTTGAATGTTTTAGCCTCCTTATTACACCGTAGTGGCTGAAATTTGGTATTTAGTCTTTTTCTGGGATACAAAAATTTCCTCAGAAATATACATATAAAGACACGTCCACGTTTTGGTGTACCCCCCATAGAACAGTATATCCGAATTTTCGGTATATTGAAGGTTTAAGCCTCATTATAACACCGAAATGATTGCAATTTGGTACTTAGTCTTCGTTAAGGGTATACAACTTTCCACCTGAAATTTGTCGGTAAAGGTCCATGTCTTCATATAGCCCCCATAGAACGGTACCTCCCGATTTTCGGTATTTTGAAGGTTGCTGAATGCTCAATATCCCATCGAAATGACTGTCATTTGGTAGGTAGTCTTCGTTCCCCACCGAAATAGCTGATATTGGCTATTAAGTTTTTGATAGGAGTATAGGTCAACGTCCTCAAATAGCCAGCATAGGACCGTACCTCCCGATTTAAGGTATTTTGAAAGTTGTGGCCTCAATATACCACCAATATGACTGAAATATAGTATTTAACCTGCCACTGGTATATAAAATATTGCAGAAGAGAATTATCAGTATAACCCCCATAGAATCTTTCTGCCCGATTTTCGGTAATTTGAAGGTTGTGTCATCTACATCCCATCGAAACGGATGATATCACTGTGCAGCAGCTTTTTGGGGGGTGGAAAATTTCAATTGGAGATGAAAGCCCTAAGATCCCAAAAGGAAATTTTCGCCATAGGTCAAGTTTCTGAGATATCGCGCGATGAAGTTTTGGATTGTATCCCTTTAATACTTGGGAAAATAGCTCCATATCTCTGTTTGGCGTTATTGTAGATTCGTTTTGAGGTGACATGTCTTCAGTCAAATCGATTGGCAAATCTTTTTGTAGAACATTTCATTCTTCTAACTCAATGCCTTTCACGTCCTTTTCGTCTTTTAATTCTTGAACCGTAGTGAAAGTGCCACAAAATGAGATTTTTCAGCATCCAAATATTCTACAAAAATGTTGCTCAGAAGATTTTAGGTACGGTTCTTTTTGACAAATAATCGATTTTGTCCCGTTTTCATTGTCATTTTTGACATTTATTCGGACTTGGCTCAGAATTAAACTATATTTTGTTTTTCTGTATATTCGATATTGTTTATTCATTCCCAGCAAAATTTTATGGAAGTGGTTCCATGAGATGTCATGATTTCACTGGATCTTTTGCATTGGTTCAAATGAAGTCGTGATAAATCCGATCTTTTCATCAGCATTTGAACCCATTCAAAGGAAGTCGTGATAGATCCGATCTTTTCATCAGCATTTGAACCCATTCCATCGATCCAATAGAGATGAATTTTGTGTTTTTATTTATACACATATACATATGTATATTTTCTTTTACTTATCTAAGATTTATTAAAGATATGTAAGATTTATTACGCTAGGAAGTCCCAATCATTGAGCAAAGAATAGAGCCGGACTGCAATCTTTGGTATTATAAATGTTTCCTTGCCTCTAAAGAGCCCTGCTGCTTTACTAGTCGATTTGTAGATCCCTTCAAAACAAAAAAACAAAAGCTCTGTTCCAGAACTAAAAAGTTTTTACAATTTTTACTACTTTTACACATTTTGCGTTCCCGTACAAAAAATTTATTTGATTATCGTTTACGAGTTTTACCACTTTATAAAGTACGGGAACAGGCCAAAAGAAAAATACAGTTCTAATATTATGTTTACATTTACGAAATCCCCTCGATTTCAACTGTCAATTCCATTGCTCAAACGTCAAATGAAATCCAATCGATTTCAGATGAGTTTTCATTTGACCTATACACAAAGGAATTGACGGATGAAATCGAGTGGATTTCGTAAATGTAAACATAGTCTAAGTCTTTGAAAAAATGTGCATTTCCAAAATGTTCGTAAAATAAAATTCACGAAATAGTAATTTGCAATATGTACTGGTGATGGGAACTGAAAAACATTTTTAAGATGAATCAATCAGTTGCGGAGAAATTAAACTATGTTGCGAGTAGCGGCGGTGCTTAAACTGAAACAGCTGAACGGCCGAATGTCAAGTATATCAATAAAGTTCTCAACCTGTCGCTAGCCACACACATCGTTTCCGAAGTCTGGAAAATGTACCAGCTGCTGAAGCCTAGCAAGGATGCCAGCAAAGGTGAATCGTGCAGACCAATTTCGCTTTTGTCGCCCGTAACAAAGGCCCTTGAGGCTTTAGTCCTCCCCAGTATCAGAAATAACTGTCTAGTTGCTGATCAATAACATGGGATCCGCAAGCAGCACACATCTATCTCCACACATATTAGTCGAGGACTCAATCAAAGTAAGCCGTGTGATAGAACAGTGATAGTAACCCTTTGGGACTGTCAAGCACTCCACGCTGTTTAAGTTCATCGAGCAGACTATGCTCCGGCCAAGTTTGAAACGTTGGATAATAAATTATATGTTTGGACGCCTGTCGTGCTTAGAATTTAGGATCAAGATGTCCGAGACCCGTAGAGTGAAACTTGGAGTTGTCCGAGGTGATATTGCAGGAACTGTCTAACATATAACGTATGGGGATGAATGTACGATCTTGGTATCAGGTGCCTTTTCTGATGACATTTGTGAATGGCTGAACTCATTTTTGTCTGATCTTACCACCCTTTTTCACGCGAGGAATATACAAATTACAGCCAATAAATCTACGGCCACTTTGTTCACCACTTGGGCGGCAGAGTTGAGAACAATAGAGTTGAACGTCATGGTCGATGGGAGCAGAACCAGGATCAACAAGCCTATCAAGCAGGTTTAAGAAGTATTCACATGAATGCAGTCGCAGATCCAATAAACAACTATATATCGTCTCCATGCGGTCCTCGGACCTCCACCATTTATCTCAGCTGAGGAGCGTCAAAGCAGAGTATTTTTGGCTCAATACGCTCGGGATGGTGCTGCCGACTTAATTTCTATAGGGCAAGGTTTCATTACACAAAACATCTGCTCAGCATCAAATCTACTAACAAACTTCAATATGTAGCGCCATTCATTAAGCAGAAAAATGAACATATCAACTACTGTTACAACAACAAACTTCAATTATAATTTTGATGATAATTAAATTATAGTTATTTCATAAATTGCTATGAATAAATAAAAAAGCCATGAAAAGCCAGCATTTTCCGAACAAGACGTGAAAAATTCATGCCGAAGAGTTGGTGAAAATGACATGCCAAAGATTAGCGAAAATGCTATTCTAGGGATTTAGTCAAAGAAATGGTATAAATGCCATGCCAAAGAATTGTTGAAGATGCCATTCCACCGAGTTAATGAAGATGACATGCTTAGGACCTGAAAATGAATTGCATCTTTTGGAATTCACGCTCTTGTAAAAAGAATGAGTGAAGATGCTAAAAAATGGCATTCCATTTCACTTGCACCCATTCTTGAATAGCATCTTTGGCATCGAACATTTTGCTGGGTTGGTATGTAGACTTACCAATTGGTTATTGCTTATGTAAACATCTGGGGTGCTTCTGAAATATTTACCACAAAAAGCTTCTGTGATGAAGAACACGTTAATAACAACTTTTCATGGAGGACAGATCCGGTTATCTCAATTTTTTAACCGGATATTCCGACATTAAAACCGATTTTTGAACCGGTTTTAAGTAACCGATTTAGCTTATATGTATACCATTACAAAGCTTATAGAGGTGTCAACCAAATGAAATTAATTCGCTGATTAAAACTTTGCTAGTTGCAGTGCTAGAACAAAATAACCGTTTTATTCAACCGATTTTAAGGAAAAATATCGCTACACGCAAATATGAAGATCAAAGGCTGGGGGCGAAAAACTCTTGTGGTACTTTCACTACGGTTCAAGAAATAAAGGACGAAAAGGACATGAAAGGCATTGAGTTAGAAGATTTGACTGAAGACATGTCACCTCAAAACGAATCTACAATAACGCCAAACAGAGATATGGAGCTATTTTCCCAAGTATTATAGGGAAAAAATCAAAAAATTCATCGCGCGATATCTCAGAAACTTGACCTATGGCGAAAATTTCCTTTTGGGTTCTTAGTATACTCATCAAGGGCTTTCATATCCAAATGAAATTTTCCACCCCCAGACTTTGAGTTCCATTTTGTGTCACAGTGTATTTAATAGTCCGTTGGTGGTATAAAACTATCCACCTGAAATTTTTCGATATTGTTCCATGTTTCTATATTGCTCCCATAGAAAGGTCCCTCCCAATTTTACGAAACTTTTCTCCAGAAATTTATCGGAACAGGTCAACGTTTTATACAGCCTCCAAAGAACGGTGCTCCCCACTGTTTTTAACTAGCCCAATACAGAATATCCAGGTTTAGGTCTAGTCGGTATTGCCCAATTTTATGTATTTCGCTCAATTCGGAAAATTGTAAATATTGGTCCATGTTTTGGAATGAACAAAAATGTCGCCCATGACCTGTTTTGAATGGAGTATTATCAGTGGAGATATATGTACTGCTCCTGTAATAAAACGAAATTAAACCAATTGTTCCTATTCACTTCAATACAGTTCGGCCGAACTTAACGCTTTTCTTACTTGTTCCTTTTAAAGGGGTGAATAATATTATTCAAACAAGCTATTATTTTTTAAATCGTTTAGCAAATGGCTAAGTAATAGTGGTTAAAGTGTGAAAAGGGATAAACAGATAAAAAAACTTCAAGTCTTAAGCCGGGAGGCTTGATTTTCACCATAGACATAGTATGCTCTAGTAGACTTTTTAGCTGAGTACAATCTAAGGAATCAGAAACGCGACGCACCCTTTAATGCTTTGTTCCTTCCATACAAATCGTCCCGGCCTATTTTACATGGTATTTCCGATTTAAATATCGAATTAAAACTTGTTTTAAAAAATGTGTTATTCTTCAATAGGCATATTCAAATTTTCCTAGGAATAAGCCTTTAAAAGGCGAAAGAGCTTAGTACTCTTTATTTGTTTTACTTTAATACAACTCGTGGTTGATGGTATAAAATGTTTGACTCAGCTTAACGCCCTTCTTATTTGTTATGAAAATCTAAGGAAGCCCGACAATAATTCTTATGTTATTTTAATACGGTCTCTCTTCTCAAATATGCGTTGTGCCTTCATGCAAGTCTTCTACTGAGTGTATCTACATACATACATGAGTTGGCTTCCAACTCTGAAGTGGTGTTAGGATGTATTTCTGGCTACGTTCCTGGGTTTGATTATTTTCGATAATATAGATATTTTACTAAATTAAACCGATACAGATAGCGCCAAAAAGTTGTATTAGTCTTGACATGTGCTTTTCAAAAATATATTTCGTCTATCAAACAATGCAGATCTTTTCTATCATAAGTTTAATAATATGGCCATTCTTACGCTGAAGGTTTTAGTCACCATAAAATGTTTTGATTTTATACTATCCACTTGTTGTAGACTATATATGAAATGAATTTTTTAATATGATTTACAACACATTGTACAGACTACTAAAACAAAGGAAAATAGGTGTAAGCATCATTTGACAGCATACAAATATTTCAAAGCTAGTGGAATTGAGTTACCTTCAAAAATTAATAATACGAAACACAAGTTTTTATGCTATTAAAATAATAAATAAAAGAACAAAAATGTATTCAATATATTCTCTATTATTTAGATATTGAATATGGACCAACACAAAAATCCATAACAACAACATCAACCGTTGAAAGTCCAACACATCCAATACAGACTCCATCATCATCCTCGCCATCAACGGATTCTACAGTTACACCACAATCGACACCCGTAACTTCGATAGCTACAACAACAACAGATATCGAAACAACAACAGCAAAAGAACAACTTAATGGTTTACACGGCTTAGTGGATAGCATCCTGGATGCACTGCCACAGGATCAAATACTCGCAACATTCTTTGATAAACTTGAGTCGAGTGAACAATTTTCCAAACTTGTCGATAATATTGGTAGTCCAGAGTTCTCTAAAATACTAAACAATCTGCAGGTGAGTGAGAGTTTGTTTTATTATGAAGTATTTACCTACCACTTCTGCAATGTATTTTTATATACATACAAACAAACATGGTATATTTTTTTTATTATTTTTGATGTTATTCAAATACTTTAGTTTCCAAAGTGGTTGGGTGTTCAAAAGTTTTGTTATTTTAAACCTTTATTTGAAATATGTTTTTTTATGCTGGGAAATTGTATACCTGAAAACTAGAGAATGAGTTATGAAAATGTGTAAAAAAAATAATATCAGGGAGATTTAAAAAAAGTTGGAATTGTACTGCTGTTGAAAAAGAAATAGTACCATTATTGAAACAGACTACGTTATCGGACATTATCATTATAATCCAATGATCGAATCCGTCTTTCAGCAAAAATGGTATTATTGGTCGATTTTATCCTTAAACCGGTTTTTTTATTTTTTCAACGTGCCTCGATATATGTATTAATGATCTTCTTGTGGTCTCTATGAGAATAGAATCAGGTCTTTTATACGAGAAGGCCTTAAAAATGTCGATGAAGACATTGTAGAACAAAAAGCTCTTGTAGTCTTGTTTGATAGAAACATGTCTTCTATGAGATGATGTTGTGGACTTCTGGACTATAAGAGAAGACTAAATAGATTTCTATCAATACCATGTAAATTACGAGAGGTGCATGTAGTGCGATTTTCCATGAGCAGAAATTGTGGATTTTAATGAAAGATTGTAGATTTCTATGACTTTGCGATGACTATGAGTAGTCCTTGTTGTCTCCTATGAGAAGACATTTTAGTTTTCTTTGAGAAGCCCTTGTGGCCTTCAACGGGAAGACCTTGTTGTCTTCTATGAGATGAAGAACTTGTGTATACCAAAGATACGTTTTACGAGCGCTTAAAAAAAATATATTGCCGTTGTCCTGCCCATGACATTAAAATTCTCCTAGGAGATTTGAATGCCAACATTGGCCCAACAGTGGGGAAATTCAGTCTCCACGGTAAAAAATCTGACAATGGAATGAGCAACATAGACTCGGACAGTCACCTAGTTGCAGCAAAGGTACGTACCCGATTAAACGAAGCAAATGAAATACGAACAGACACAACACCGAAGTTGGAAATCGGTAAGGTGCAAACAGTTAGCCACAGCTTATTCCAATCAACTGACCCAATTGGTTAATCAAAGCACTTCTCCTTCCGATAATATATCAGCACAGTGGCAAATTGTTGCCCGCTATATGCAAACAGCCGTAAAATCCATACTTGGATACCAGAAACCACCACCAAGGAACCCACGGTATGTCCAGGAGTGTCTTGCTTCAACCGAAGAGAAAAACTGCTGCATATAGGGCTACTCTACAATCAGTAGCAACGGGGGAGGTATCGGGAGAAAAGGAAAGAGAAGAAATTATTTTTTTCGCAGGAAAAAGCGGGAAATGGAAAAAGAGAGAATAACTCGAGATGTACAAAAGCCAAAATGAAGTGCGAAAGTTATACAAAAGAGTGAAACACCAAACTGATCTCTTAGGTACATGCACATCCTCCTATACAAGTTATTTTAATAGCTGATACAGATTGTGTGCTCGGTATATGGAAAGATCATTTTTCAAACTATTGGTATCCAATACAAGTGAAGACGACTAAGATACCACAGATCCAATCCCAGAAGATGGTATTAAATGCAGAGATGGGCACAGCACGGACCAAAATTGGGAGGTAAAGACTGCAATAAACCTGCTGAAGAATAATAAGGCAGCAGGAGCTGATGGTTTACCAGTCTGTTCAAATCCGTAAGCGGCACGCCCATAAATTATTTATTATCTTTTATTATTATTATGGCATGTTTATTTACATCTTGTAATAAAACTTAGCATATACACAGATTATTTTTATATATTTTCCATTGATTTCTGTCTCGAGCTTTTGTTCTAAGTTCGCTAAAAAATTTAGATGTTTCTTGAGTCACTGATCTGCGCCAAGTAGATTTAGGGCGTCCTCTTTTTCTTTTTCCCTGTGGATTCCACTCCAGAGCTGCATGAGTTACATCGCTGTTGTCCTTTCGTAACGTATGTCCAATCCACCTGTATTTTCTGCGTTTTATTTCGCGTTCTATTTACATTTGGTTCGTCACTAGAAATAATCGCTCGTTGCTTATAGTTCGTGGCCACCATATTCTTAGAATTCTACGTAGGCACCTGTTAACGAAGCACTGTAGTTCGTGAGCTATCACCTTTGTTACATACCAGGTATCGCTTCCATAGATAAGAACATATTTCACACACGCGTTGAAAATTCTGATTTTGTTGCGCTGTTTAATATTTTTGCAGCTCCACACACGACTCAATCGAGCAAAGGAGATTTTTGCTTTCCGCAGACTGTTGTCAATATCCGCTAGTGTTCCTCCGACGTCGTCAACAACACTGCCTAGATATTCGAATTTGCGAACATTTCCATCTCTACGTTGCCTATAGTCAGCGTGTTATCGTTGTTAGCGTTAATGCGCATACTTTTTGTTTTGGTTGTGTTAATTTTTAGGCCAACTTTCTAAGCCTCGTTAGCAAGCAAGGTAACTTGTGTTTGCATATCCTGGTATCTATTTGATAGTAACACGATATCATCAGCGTATGCCAGCTCGCAAAGTTTTCCACTTAGTCTCCAATTAATTCCCATATTCGCTTGGTTAACTACTTGCAGTATAAGGTCTAGTGTGGTAATAAACAACAGTGGGATAAAGCGCATCCTTGTTTTACACCGCTGATCGTTGGGAATGGATCGCTGAGTTGTCCTTCGTGCACAACTCTGCATAGTCCTCTGCCATAGCTATTTTTAATAATGTTGAAATTTTTTCTAGGGATGCCTTTGAATTCTAGCGCGTTCCATATACATTTTCATTGCATCAAATGCTTTCTCAAAGTCTACAAATGTTAAATACAGACTTGAGTTAAGTTCGACAGACTGCTCTATGAGAATTCGGATGCTGTTGATATGGTCTATGCAACTCTTGTTTGCCTAAATCCAGCTTGGGTGTGTAAGATATTAACGTTAAGCGACTCTTTTATTCGGCATAGTAATATTTTATTAAAAACTTTGGTTACGGACGGAATAATTGATATACCGCGCCAATTTTTCGTGTTTTTTTTAATCTCCCTTTTTAGGTATTTTTATTGCTATAGATTCCTTCCATTCACTTGGTATATCTTCCTCATTCCAAATATTTTGTAAGAATGGCTAAAACAGACGTGCAACCTTTTGTGGATCGACCTTATAACATTCTGTAGGTATTACCCGAATTTTGAGTCGATGTTGCGTCCACAATTTCATCGAATATGGGTGGTTCGGTAGAAATATCTAATCATGGGCTTAGTGGATTGAATATTTGTAGTTGCTCCTCATTTTCATCGTAGATAACATTTAGTGTTCGTTTAAAATGTTGCTTCCACGCAATCATTTGCTCATTTTTATTTGTCAATAGAGTGCCGTTGTCGTCTTCAATCTTATTGGAACATCTGGTCTTGGTTCCACTTAGTTGATTTATGATTTTAAAAAAATCTTTGGAATTTCCCTTTGCAGCAGCCTTTTATGAAGGCTGTATGAAGATGTGGATCTATACATAAACATATCAGTTTGATAGCTTTATAACGCTAACGAAGGCTAAATACCAAATTTCAGCCATGTCGATGGGATAGTGAGGCCACAACCTTCAAAATACTGAAATCTGGAGGTACTGTTCTATGGGGGCTTTATGAAAACGTGAACATATATCAAAAAATTTCATGTGGAAACAGACAGACAAGCTGACGGACGAACAGGCAGACATGGCTTTTTCGACTTAGAATTTTTCGAGGGCTTAACGAAAACTATCTTGCCTAGGAAACACGGCGTGTTGGCAGGTCCCCTTTATTTTTATTTATTTATTTATTTTTTTTTTTTTGTGGAAAGTTTGACAGGTTTAAGCCTAAACGTCGATAAAGGACCATCCTATAGCACTATGAAAGACTGGTTAATGAATTCAATCGTGGCCGGCACTCGCCGAAAGCCGAAGGTCGTGAGGGTCGCCCAAAATCGACCGCTGTGACGTGGGCATTTCTCCGCAAAAATGGATTTCTCTCGTTAGATCCATCAAAATTGTAGAATCGCTCAAAAAGGCTGTTTTGAATTTGTGCAAAGAATTTGTGAATAAAAACGATCGCGGTGCTTCAAATGACGTTTATAAGATCGTCACAGACGACGAAGCTTGGATCTATGCGTATGAGCCCTAAGCAAAACGTGGATCGACCGTTTATGTTGTAAAAACGTTAAAAAAACATGTATTTGAGGTATCTCAATCGGAGTGGAAAAAGTGATTCAACAATTGGTTTGAGTATAAATCATGGTGGAGACTACTTAAGAAAACAATAAAACTATTTTTGATAGGAAATATGCGCGTATTCATTGTTAGGCCAAATAGTTATCGTGCAGCCCTCGTATGCTGATAAAGAATATGTATACTTTATAGCGTCTCCGATGAATATTTGGATGTGTTACAAACGGAATGACAAATTTAATTATTCTCTCCATATCATGATGCAGGATATAAATAGAGAGGAATGGAAATCGTGAATGACGAGTTTATCTTCGAAACGGATTTTCTAATATTTCATACGCTCAAATGCATAATTTTATTATACCCTATGGAGGGTATAATTAAATTTGTCATTCCGTTTGTAACACATCGAAATATTCATCAAATTGCTGAAATTTGGTATTTAGTCTCTATGGGGGTATAATGCTTTCCATCTGATATTTGTCGGTATAGCTTAACGCCTTCGGCATTTTGGAGGTTTTGGTCTCAATATTCCACCGAAATGACCGAAATTTGGTATTTAAACTTCCATGTGGGTAAAAAACATTCCCCCAGAAATTTATCAGTACGCCCTAATATAGCTCCCATAGAACGGTACATCCTGATTTTCGGTATTTTTGAAGGTTGTGGCCACAATAACCCATCGAAATGTATTAGAATTCGTATTAAGTCTTCATTGGGGGTATTCAACTATCCCCCCTTAATTTTTCGGTATATGTCCACGCCTTCATATAGCGCCCATAGAGCGGTACCTCCCAATATTCGGTATTTTGAAGGATATGGCCTCAATATTCCACCGAAATGTTGAAATTTGGTATTTAGTGTTTGTCGGGGGTATACAACTTTCTCCGCATAAATTTGTCGGTACATTTATCCTCCTTCATTTATCCCCATAGAAGGGTACCTCACAATTTTCGATATTTTGAAATGTCTGAAATTTGGTATTTACGTTGGAGGTAAAAACCTTTCCAATTGAAATTCGTCGGTATAGGTACACGTTTCAATATAGCCCCCTTCCGATTTTCGTAATTCTGAAGGTTGTGGCGTAATTATCCCACCGAAATTACTGCAATTTTTATTTAGTCTTCCATTGGGTTATAAAATATTCCAGAAGAAAATTATCAGTATAGGTCCACGTCTTCCTATGTATATCCCCCATAGAAGCGTAACTCTTGATTTTCTGTATTTTGAAGGTTTTACCTTACCGAAATATCGGAAATTTGGTATGTAGTCATCTTTCCGGCAGATATTTGTCTGTATATCTTTACGCCTTCATGTAGCCCCATAGAACGGTACCTCCTCAATTTTGGTATTTTAACGGATAGCCACATGGTTTTACCGTAATTGTTGGAATTTGGTATTTATTCTTCTTCATAAACGAAAGAAAACTAATTGTTCCATTTTACTTCAATACAACTAGTTCGGCCGTGCCGAACTTAACGACGTTCTTACTTTTTTTAATGATTTTATGCGTATCCAGCTTTCGATATTTTCAAAAACTGAAGGATGTTAAACCTTATTCAATATGTGTATATTTTGTTAAAATGGAAAATTCCTTGGTTTAAAAAATTGTATAATCGTCATTTTAAAATAAAAGGGTGGCATATTCAATGAATAAAATTCACAAATATTCAATTACGAATGCAAACACGTACAACATAAAGGCAAAGGGCCTTTATAGGAATGCCGAACAATTTCCACGCATAGACGTGAATGAAATATTAATTTAATCTATGGGAGTTCTTTATATTTATTGTTTCGAAAATCAATTGTGTAATATATATGTTATTTTAACGTAATACTCTCCTAATAATTTCAAATGGATTCATGAATTTGTTTTGTTTTTGTTATACCTTTTTATTTATTTTTTAAGAAATGTTATTTTGGTATTTTTATTTATATCAGCAAAATGAATACCAACATTCAAAATAATGTCTCAATTTGTAATGAGAAAAGTTACATTTCTTCGATGGGCAAATCCTTGACTTGTTGCCTCCATTAGCATTGATCACATACAAACACCATCAGGAATGATATTTAACTTTTATTCAATAATCTGATATAACAACGTTACTTGTTGATCACATATGTATGTGTGTATATACATAAAAAATATATATAACTTTAATGATTATTTAATATTTTCTTATTTCCTTTTTTATTGCCTTTTTTATTTCTTGCAGAGTTCTGTGCCGTTGAGAAATTTAATATTTACCCTGCACAACAATGGTATTTATGTCATACGTATTGTTGACTCGTTAAAATCATATTTTTTCCTGGGAGGATTTTAAATGACATATAAAGAGCGAACAGCCTTCAGTCCACATATACGCAAGCAAACACACAGGCACACACACATAACATTACAAATAAGAGGTTTTTTATTTCAAAACCTCTCCTGCCCGCATTATTGTCAACGCTATTACGATAAACTTTTCCATCATCCAAAAACCAATCCAGTCCACAACAATCAAATCAAACCCCAATCAACAGCCGAAATCAAGTATCAGAAAAACAAAATCTCAAAAGAAAGTGCTAGCACAAAGCAATGATGGCGGATGGATACAAAATGGAACACTAAAAAATATTATAATGGCATCATAAAATAATTCCAGTCAATAAAAGGTCAAATGTTTGCAGAACCAATTTCATACAGAAGAAGGTGATGAGTGGCAAGTAGCGTGGAGGACATTGAAAAGATTCTAAATTTATAAAACGCACACAAGCGTACATTCATTCTCGCACTCCTAAAAGTTCATATTTTATGTATGAGCAGCAGCACTCTTTTTTATAACTCTTCACGGTGCTGTTGAAACAATTTTAAATGGAAGGTGCTTACACCTCGGAAATTTTTGCGGATTCTGAAACTACATTGTTTATAGATGAGAACAATCAAAAAACAAAAAAAATCGCCGGAGCGCTTTTTAAATAAATCGCGATTTAAGTTGAAATTTTTAGGGGTTGTTTAGGTTTTTGCGATTTTGCTTAGAAACCACTTTTCATATCAAAATGGGACTAAAACAAATGTTGTAGATATGAAAATTCTCTACAAGATTGACCTTTATGATATTCTCGTCGGTTTTACCGTTTTTGAGATATAGAAGTTCAAATTGGGACAATTCAAATTCAATTCAATTCTGTATCGCCCCTTATAAAACAATGTCATGACTGCAAATTCCCAAATTAACTTATATATCTAAAAAAAATGTTACAACTAAGGATAAGTTACTTAAGCCAGTTTTGTAGAGAATTTTCACAGCTTTAAGATTTTCTCAGGTCACATGTCGATACGACGTACCGTATTCAAGCAAATTCGCGAAACCCTAACAAAAAAAAATTAAAAATGTAAACTGAGCTTCCTTATCTCAAAAATGGTACAAGCTGGGAACAAATGATAAAGTCAATCCTCTAGAGAATTTTGACAGCTACAACATTTTCTTTAGCTCCATTTCGATTAGACTTGCGGTTTTCAAGCAAAATAGTAAAAACCTAAAAACACCTAAAAATGTGAATTTTGACCGCGATTTATTTAAAAATCCCTACAGCGATTTTTTCTTGTTTTTGGATTTTTCTCATCTATGAACACTGCTGATTCAGAATTCACAAAAACTTTCCCTGTGTAAGCGGTTTTCATCAAAAGTTAGTTAAGGCGCACCCTACATGACATTGTTTTATAATGGGGCGATACAGTCAGTGCATTGTCCCAAGTTGAACTTCTATATCTCAAAAATGGTAAAAACTACGAAAATACCATAAAGGTCGATCTTGTAGAGAATTTTCATAGCTACAATATTTGTTTTAGTCCCATTTTGATAGGAAATGCGGTTTCTAAGCAAAATCGCGAAAACCTAAACAACACTAAAAATTTCAACTTAAATCGCGATTTATTTAAAAAGCGCTCCGGCGATTTTTTTTGTTTTTTGATTGTTCTCATCTATGAACATTGTAGTTTCAGAATCCGCAAAAACTTTCAAGGTGTAAGCACCTTCCATTTAAAATAGTTTCAAGAGCACCGTGTCTTGTAAAAAAATGTACTTTTAATTTTTTTGCTTTCTTTTGTATAGGGATTACAACAAAAATTACAACAAAAATAAAAATACATAAAACAAGAATCAAAGATATCTATAGAATGAGTAAATAAGAAAAAATCGAAAGGACTACTAAGGGGTTATGTCATGTTTGGAATGAATAAAATAAGACATTTGGTTATGAGGTAAGTATTATTTTAAAGGGGTGCAACCAGAGATGCCAACGTCGCACAATTCTAAGTTGATTAGGTTACAAATTAAGAAATGTTTCCGTTCCGAGTGTAATCGAGCTAGGATTAGTAGTCCATGATGCAAATAGTTTTAAAGTTCTTTTCGATACCTACGAGTACAAACATCATTTCAAATATAATGGCAAAAAACATATATTTGTGGATTTCTGCTTATTAATTATCTGATAAATAACAAATCATTCAAAAAGATTTTTTTCAAATTGGACCAATATTAAAGAAGTTATGAGTATTTCTTTGCATATACTTTTTACAGAATTCGACTTTGTCAGGACGCGATATCTCTGGAACCGTTGGTCAAAAAAATCTGAAAATATGCTGCAATGTTTTTCTGATGAGCAGCATCACCACAGCAAAATGTAAAGGAAATCTAAAACCTCATTTTGGAAAAGTGCTCGAGTTCACTCAGAAATCCTCATTTACAAATATGTTAATAAACTCTATATTCATTTTATACCCCACATCACACTCTGGTATAGGATATTATGTATTTCTACATATTTATGTAAGATGAAAAAATAATAGTTTCTTTTACGTATATGAATACAATCATATTCTTTGTTGATTAAGTATGTATGTTCATTTATTCAAAATGTACAGTTCGCATTTATTTTACCCATAGGGATAACGGTATTGCTTTTGGCGAGAATCGGATGAGATGAGCTTAAAGAAGGTGCCAGCCCCACATATCGATAAATATGCTTTCCCCTTAAAATAGTATTAATTATAACAAGTAAGAACAGGGTCAAGTCCGATGTAGCCGAACTTTTTATACCCTCCACCACGAACTGTATTGAACGAACTGTATTGTAGTGACTAAGGACAATTAATTTTCTTTCGTTTACGAAAGTACTAAACTCTTCATCTTAATGCAGGAGTGGTATATCGCAACTGATAATGATCCCGTCAAAAGATCTCATATGTTGCGTCATCGTAGTTCTTTCCAAAACATGGAACAATATTCAAAATTTTCCGAATTGAACTTTTGAACTCATTTAACTAGCTAACTAATTCTTCTAGCTACCGACAAAAATCGGTAAAATTAATATGCCTATAATTACGGTAATTAACGAAATTTTTCGATACGTTAACAACCAAAACAACGTCGCCGCTAAGTCCTACCGGTAGCAACAGTGTTGTCAACTTTTATTGGCGCTATTCATTCATAATTTTCAGCATTTATGCTAACGAGGGTATATGGGAAATGTTGCCAATTATTTCATATTCCATTTCCAAAAAATTAATTTTTTTCTTTTCGCGCTACATTAACGATTTTTGGTACATAGGTTAAGAAAAAATTCCCCAGTACAAATCCGCTCGCGAGAAAATTTTTGGTTGTTGCGGACAAATGTTATCGCGGTTTTACTTCTGCTTTTAAGAAACAATTATTATAAAAACGCTAATTATTTTATTGAGCACAATTGTCACTAAAAAGTTATCGCGAAGTGACGGCATTAAGTAGATTGCATAATATTTGTAAAATGTTACTCAGCATTCGCGGAATTTACAAAAAATTTACAAAATTTTAAATGTAATCCGAATTTTTTGAAAATATAGGTCCATTTACCCGTCAAAAATTACAAAAAAATAACAGTTTTAAAGAAAGACTTCACGGGGAATCAAATGAGACCAAACTTATAATCATCGGGATAGTAGTTAGGATATTATAGCCAAAATAAGCACATATTTGTGTTACAATAAACAAATTTTGGTTTGGAATAATAGTTTTCACATGTATTCTAGAGTTGAAAATATTGCAAAAATTCTATAGGAATACTTCTTCTATTATTTTTGAAACTCCCAAGAAAATGGGCGGATTTTGCTTTGTCTACATTCACATAGAAGGTTTCCCATTGAGGAAAGTTATCGGGTTGTTGAAATAAATCATTAGACTTCTTAAACAGAAATACGGTTCAAATAAACCGTTTTAACTTATATGCATTATTAAAATATGTGTAAATCGCGTAATTATCAAAATCGTTTTGTCCGCATGTGATTTTCATGTACAGCAAGACCATATATTTTAATTTATATATATTTTTCGAAATATGATTTGGACGCTAAGATGTAGCATCGGCTGCATCTTAGCGTTAAAAAACCTATAAAACATCGCTAATTTGCGCAAAGTTCATACAATTTCATTCCGCATCCGGTTTTAGTGTCACCATGAAAATCTGCATCGATATATACCTATTTCAAGGCAATCAGTCAAGAACGGTGGATGTAGCATCACACACCATTTTTGGGATAAAATGAATGTAGTTCCCTTATCAGTGAAGTTTTTAAATCTCTGTTTCCGCAAAAAGGAAGATGCTGCACTAGTTTTTTCATAGCAGTGCAAACGGCCGACAGAACACTCGATGAAATGCGCGATATTTTCAAAAACAATATTAGGTAATTTTCCTACCTTGGAATTTCACCTATCTCGCGTTTTAGTAGATGGATTTTAAGGAGTAATGATTTATTAGATCCGCAACGTAAAAATCCAAAATTTGCAATCATGCACGAGTAAATCGAATGCCAATTGTACAAATTAGACCCGAAATACATGATTTTTAGAAATTTGTTCGCACAAAATGTTCATATTTGGATACAGATTTCTCTGAAGCTGTGTAGGCTACATACACGACACATATATCAAATAAACCAGAATCGTGAGTTCTTCATTCCTATATATGATTTTTTGAAAAACCTGTTTGCGGAACGAAATTATAAGGAAAACACTTAAAATCTGGCTTCAAAATGTCAGCATCATTTAATGGTAGACGCAGATCAAATTTTGAAAAGTTATACATTGGTGGGATGATCCTTATTTAGTTGGCTTCTACTTTCTCTTTGACAGGAAAATCGGCAAAAATGTGGTTTAATCACAAATCGAGAGAAAACAAAAAAGTCACGTTGGCTTCAACCCATTTTTACCCATTTGTTAACTAAATATAGCCACAGCATCCACGCAAATCAACTTTGAAGGCCAATATTTTTTGCCAAGTCTAAAAACATTTCATTTTATCCAAAAGCATTTAAATTTTACAATACAACCACTATTCGCGAGTTATAAAGGGGTTAACCTTGGCTTCAACGATGTTAAATTTTCAATTATATTGCCCATATACACTTTTATACAGGCAAAATGTGCCTCATAGAAATAATGGTTTAGACCCCAAGTATGTTTGGACGAAATGTGTTTCAGACAATGTGGAGTCGATTTATCAATGTCCGTCTATCTGGCAGGTGTGCACGATAACTCTCGAACGGATGAACCGGTTTGGTCCAAAATTTGGCTTTCCCAATATTTTGCCCAAACTTAGTTTAAGTTCGAAGATGGGTTATATCGGTCCACTCCTTCCGATACCTCCCCCACAAAAGTTTGGAAATGGTCGGAAAATTTGTGCGCACGATAACTCTTAAAGGAAGTAATCGATTTGGTCCATACTTTGAACATCGTGAAATTTTTACCAGACTTAGAAGAGGTACCTCCCACACAAAATTTCGAAAAACATCAGTTTAGGACCTGTTCACGAATCGCTTTGATTTTTGTTATAGCAACTTGCATTCACTGCCTCCCATATAACGGTAGAAGCTTCCTCAAGGGCAAGTCCATACTTCCTGAGAAAATAGCCTAAAAGGCGCAAAAAAGCCCTATGACACCGGGTGTAGTGGTTGGAGCGCAAGATAACTCACGAACGGATCTGCCGATGGGGTCCAAAATTTGGCCTTAGTAATATTTTGTCCAAACATAGTTTAAGTTCGAAGATAAGCCATATCGGTCCACTCCTTCAGGTACCCCCCCCCCCCACAAAAATGTTCGGAAAAATTGTTCGTACGGTAACTTTTGATGGGAGTAGCCGAATTGGTCCAAACTTTACACGTCCTAATATATCTACCAGATATAGATCAGGTTCAAATATGGACTCTATTTGTCCACTTCATCCAGTACGTCCCAAATAAAATTTCGGATAAGTTCACATTAAGACCTGCTATCGAATCACTTTGATTTTTGTTGAAGCAACTTGGTAAAAGTTTTTTCAGGAGCAAATCCAAAATTTCTTTTAAAACCTTCTAAATACATACGTTTTTTGTAAAAAAAATTTTCAATATACACAGGCTGAGGGTATATCTCTGTCGGCCAAGCCGACTGATACTTTTTTACTTGTTCTTTTGCTTTTCGCTTGCTACGTTGGTTAACAACAACAAAGCACGAAACACACGCGTTTTACGCATACACATCTCAAAACTTCTGCGTCTCCTATTACACCATGCACACAGCTCTTTATCATAAACCAGCATACCGTAGCTGAGAGAGCCCTGTTGTTACTCTCTTTGACAAAAATCCTTTCCACCCATAAAAAATATGTTCTAACATAAAAAATATAAAATTGAGATATGTTACATGTCCAAACATATTTCTAACATATATTTTTCTGCGTGTACTAAAATTGGTCTTGGCTTTAGTGTTTTGCAAGAATGTTTTACGGTATGAGGACAGAAACCCCTAATTAAAATACCCCTAAAAATCTGGCTCGCTGTTAATGTGTAAGGGTGAGATACGGCTGATTTACTTAAATAAAAATAAATATTGATTAAAATTGGTATTAGTATAACAACATTTTCAGTGTTCGCCATTTCCATGTTAAATATTGTTTATTTGTTGTTTATATCCTTATCCTCCGCACACGAAGTAGCGGGCACTTTGCTAGTATAATTATATTCAAAACTCGGCTCATATTTAGGCCACATATGGATAAATATGGATATTTCTAACTTAGCTGCCTTTTTACAGAACATTTGCTCCATAGACCGAACGAAGAAAAGATCTCCAATCCTGCCTGTTTGCTGCTGTATTTTCCCAACATTGGATATGGAGTTTTCTGATGTCTTTTCTTTTCCAGCATAATATTGAATAAGTCACATGAGAGACTGTCTCCTTGTCTGAAACCTCTTTTGGTAGTAAACTCTTCGGAGAGGTTCTTTCCTATTTTAACTGAGGATCGAGTATCAGTTAAGGTCATTCGACAAATCCGAATGAGCTTTGCGGGGATACCAAATTCACACATGGCTTAGAATACCTTTGAACGAAGGGTGCTGTCGCAGCCTGGTTTATAATCGCCAAAAAGCATGCATAGGGTCTTCTCAATGGTGGTTTTGCCAGGTCTGAAGCCGCATTGGTATGGCCCAATTATTTCGTTAACCATAGGCTTTAGTCATTCGCACAATATCCCTGACACTATCTTGTGTCCCTATAGTTAGAGCATACAGTATTATCTCTTTTCTTGTGGACAGGACACAGGATGCTCAGCTTCCAATCGTCGGGTACGCGTTCTTCCTGCCAGATAGTGCTAACTAGCTGATGCATACACCTCAGCGTGTGAACAGCTCGGTCGGTAAGCCATCGGCTCCAGCTGACTTATTATTCTTCGTCCTTTTTATTGCTGTACTTACCTCATCTTGCATGGGTGGTATGCATTCAATACCATCTTCAGCATTTGGTATAGCCCCACATATAACGGTACCTCCCGCTTTTCGGTATTTTGAGGATTTAACCACATTTGTTGACCGAACTCTCTGTAATTTGACATTTGAAGTTCCCTGTGGTCACAAAACATATCCGCCAAAATAATTCAATATATGTGTGTGTAGATGAGTTTAGATAACTTTTTTTTTATTTTTTACTTGTTCTTGCTGAAAAGATGTTTTTCATCTCTCCTTTTCTCCCGATACCTCTCCCCTGCACTACGCGTTGCTGCTGATTGTAGAGTAAACCTATATGCCGCATTTTTCTCTTCGGCAGCAACACGACACTCCTGGTCATACCAAGGATTCCTTGGCTGAGGTCTCTGGTATCCAAGTATGGATTCTGCGGCTGTTTGCATGGAGTGGGCAATATTTTGCCATTATGCTGATATGTTATCGGGACGAGGAGCGATTTCATTTAGCAATTGGGTTAGTTGAGTGAAATATGCTGTGGTTATCTTTGTGTTTGCAGCATGTCCGATGTTCAACTTTCGTCCAACCTCCGTGTTGTCTTTATTTGCTACGTTTAATCTGGTACGTACCTTTGCTGCAACAAGGTGGTGGTCCTATACTATGTTTGCACCTCGGAATGATCGTACATCCAACACGCTCGATGAATGTATTCCATCTATCACAACGTGATCAATTTGATTTATAATTCTTTTGCCTGGATAATGGAAGGTGAGAATACAGTCAGCTCTTAGCTTAATTTTCCTGCTTAGCTTATTTCTTCACTAGGCCGCTTATTTCTTGGTATCACACATGGAAGCGTAAAATTCATGGGCGCTATAAACATAATTATTTCAATATATCAAATAAAATTCAATTTTTTAATATGAATTGTTCGTAAATAATTAGTACCGAACATAAAAATTACAGCCAAATTTTCAGATTGATATCAAATTGAATGTCGAAACGAATTGTCTAAAATGAAGCCAGGCAAAGAATTCAAAAATCCACAATTTTCAACTTTGTGGTCTGAAGCCTCGCTTCGTTGTGGCATTTCCTATTAAAAACAGTACAATTTCACTTTTGCGCTTCGCGGAAAAAATAAGCAACAAAATTCCACTGCTAACTACTATGTTTTCTTTTTGCCGCTGCCAAGTCTATCAGCATTATTCCGTGGTCAGATGTTTCACTATGGAGACTGAATTTCGCGAGTGTTGGCCAAAGATATACTCCTTTCCAATTTTGGCATTAAAGTCGCCTAGAATAATTTTAATGTCATGGGCAGGACAGAGGTCCTGTGTTTCTTCTAAGCCCTCTTAGAATATATCTTTGGTCTGTTCGTCCCTGTCTTCGGTTGGAGCAGGAGCGCAGATAAAGCTAATGTTGAAGAATGTTGCTTTTACCCGTATTGTAGTAAGTCTTTCATTCACTGGGGTAAAGCCCGAGACAAGATGTATAAACCTCCGTCCAACTACAAATCCGTAACCAAACACATGCATTATGTCATCGCACCTACAATACAGTACGTCATCTCTAGGTGTTGTTGTGACACCTTTCCCAATCCATCATATTTCTTGTATGGCAGTAATGTCGGCGGAAAATTCCAGGTGCAGATTTGCGGGGGTGGTCAACTTAAGAGGGAAAAGTGTCACAACAGCACCTAAGGGGACGCACTGTAATACAGCCGCTATGACATAAAGCATGAGTTTGGTTGCGGTTTTATAGTTAGTCGGAGGTTAAAACATTTGGTCTCCAGTCCCACCCCGGTGCATAAAAGCTAAATTTTTCAAAATCAGTCCTATTTGCGCCCATGTTCCCACCGAAGATGAGCAGGCCAAAAATATATTTTACGAGCGCAGAGCTGTTTAAGACTGGAGGTGACATGTTAGAACTATCTGGCAGGAAGAGCGCGTACCCGACGATTGGAATCTGAGCATCCTGCGCTCTGTACACAACAATGGAGATAAGAATTCGAAATGTTCTGCAAAAATTTCGCTCAAAAAATTTTAGGTACGGCTCTCATTGACAACTTATAAATTTTGTCGCGTTTTCATAGTCATTTTTTACATTTACCCCCGTTTGCTCAGAAAAAACCGTGTTTTTGTATGTTCTGTGACGAATATACAAAAATAAAATATAGTATTTTTCTGAACAAAAACAGGGTAAATGCAGAAAACGACCACGAAAACGGGACAAAATCGATTAGTTGTCAATAAGAGCCGTACCTACAATTTTTTGAACGAAATTTTTGCAAAAAATTTCGAAGCTTAAAAACGTCATCTTGTGGTACTTTTACAGCGGATCTTAAAATAAAGGACGAAAAGGACAGTGAAGGAAGCGAGTTAGAAGGTCGAAGTGCTCTACGAAAATAATTCTCATTCGATTTGACTGCAGACGTGTCATCTCAAAAATATGCTAAATCAACAGTGAACAAAGATATAATGCTAATTCCTGATGGTTTACAGGGTCTCTAGCAAAAAATTCATCACGCCATAACGCGGTAGTTTACACCCGCGGATGTGTTTTTCGGGGTTCTTAATATACTCACCAAGAGGAATTCTTTCCCAAGAGGAATTTTCCGTGCCCCAGACTTTGACCTCTATTTTGTTGCACAGTGATATTTACCTTGAGAAAAATCCTGCAAAAGACCTAAGAAATGCAGATCGAACTATACTCTACATACTATGGGTGGGGATATATTCCCATATCTTAATTGTTTTAACACCTACACCAACCACTGTAAATTTGAGATTTTCTACTTTCAATGTCAGACTTTCATTTTGGATTGTCACTTATAGAATCAGAGATATGCACATAAAAAAAAAAAAACGTTCCGACGATTCGATTAAAATTGTAACCTGTAGCGTGATTACATCATATTCCCATACTCGTATGTTAAGGAGGGACTACGACCAATATTTCTATGTTTTACAAACGGTTGAGCAAAAAGGTATTATTACATTGTATTATGACCCACATCATATTTTTGTAATTCGTCTACCCTGGTAAATCTTGTATCTATGCCCTGTATGAATCGTTTTTTCTTCTCTCTTACTTAACAAAACCCCTTACAGTTCGAATTTGCAAAGGAAAAAAGGCAAACAGCAAAAATAACAACCATTCATGAACAATGCGAATGACAACACAAAAGTCATGTAACCGGAGGAGAATTCTCGGTCAGAATCAACAGTAAAACGTTAACAAATTGATAATACCGTTACACAAATGAATACTCAATAAAAATATTAAAGGAAAGGTTTACGGTTTTTTATTGCATTTTATTTGGTTATTGCCATTTTTTCGTTATCCGAATTCGTATATGGCACAGAATCAGGCACACAAATGAATAATAACAATAAGATTTTACGATGAATGAATTATTTAAATATAACTATAACTGCATGTGTAATTTCGTATGCGAAATGGTACATGTGTAAACGCACACATAAATACAAGCGATTTGTAAGTTTGTTGCCAAATGTTTTTCTTTAATTAAATATTGAATTTTATATTGGTCATTTGGATTTTTTGTTTACTCCAACTACAACAACTACATCGTTAACAATGAGGCAATAACAGTATTAAAGAGGCTATTAACAGTATTGTACATGAAATCGTCTAATTTAAACAAATAAATAGCCGAAAACAAAATGTAGGAGTTAGGGTATAAAGTTATTATACCCTATACCACAATGTGGAAAAGGGTATTATAAGTTTGTTTTGGTAAAAATTCATGTAACACCGCGAAATATTCGTCGGAGACCCCCAATGTGGTATACCAATCTTCATATCTCGACGAGATAAAGCGATTTTCAGATGTGTGTCCGTCCGTCCGTCTGTCCATGTAAACACACTCCAGGCCGCAATTATGCACCGATCGTCACGAAAATTTGTATGGAGGTCGGGTTCAGATCAGAATAGATCCCTATTCTTATTGGTGGTGATCGTGAAATATTTAGGGTGAAATGGACCAAAAACATAATATTTATCCAATTTTCTAGCGGCTCTGTATGTCTCAATAATAGTCCGATCAACGCGTAATTTTAAATAAGGTAAGAGTATATCACAAAGGAGAAGCTAGTAATTTGAGATGGCGATCGGATAATATTTAGAGGGCTAAATGGACCAAAACTTTTGTGTGAAAATTGTGACAATTTTTAATATACAGCTTATATCTTAATTCCTGGAAGTGACATTCCCGACAAGTGAGATATACTTGAAAATGGAACGCTTGGCCTTTCAATTGATGCCAATTATGTTGGTGTGCATGATCAGATAACAGAGTTACAGCCTAATATTTCCGTTATTTGTTTGTAGTGTAATAATAAACTCGCTAGAAGTCGCAATTATACATCAATAGTCACGAAATTTTGCACCGGGTAAGAGTATAGGTCGAAAAAGATGCCTACAATTTTGAATGATGATCTGATATTCTTTAACAGGTGAAATGGACCATTACTTTTGTATGAAAAATATAAAAATTTTATTTTTGGTCGATATTTTAATTCCTTGAGGACATATATATTTCACAAAGTAGCCTACATATGGGAAAAAACTACTGGCTTTTCCTCTGTAGTAAATTGCAATAAAGTGTTTGCTAGATAACGGGCCTACTGCCTAATATATAATGGGTTCTGTGTAGAGAACCACATTTTTATCCCATGTTACATATTGTCTCTCCAAAAGTTTATGTAACACCACGAAATATTTGGCCTAGACCCCTTATTTGGTATGCCAAAATTCATATCTCGACGAGATAAAGCGATTTAGCGATGTGTGTCCGTACATTAAAAATTGTAAACAAGCTTAAGGCCGCAATTATGGACCGAATTTAATGAATTTTTTAAGGAGTTTGGGTTCGGGCCAGAATGGAAATCATTAGTGTTTGATCGTGAAATGTTCAGGGGATGAAATGGTCCAAAAACAAAACCAATTTTGTAGCGGCTCTGTAGGTCAAAATAATAACCCGCAAAATTTTAAACAAAGTTTGAGTTTATGATGAAGAAGAAGCGTACAAACCAACGTGAAGATCAGATAATACTTAGCGGATTAAATGGACTGAAACTTTTGTGTGAAATTGGTAAAAATTTCAACAACGTATAGGCTAAACAACGGAAGTAGTAGTACTACATAAGTGGGTTTCATTACATTTTAGTTTGTGTGAACTAAATCTTCCTTTCCTGCTACAAAAATGTATCCCATGGTCGGCTCCGTCCGACTATAGACTTTTCTTACTTGTTTTTAATATTATTTTAACGTAAGTATGTGCATTAGGGTTATGATTTTTTACAACCTCATATCCCTGTATGATATTATTGAAATCGGTTCAGATTATAGCCCCCATATACCTGTTCGTCCATTTTCGTGTATTTTATCCACGAAACCGAGAAATAAGCCTTGACAGCCATGGCGGTAAATACTTTACTGAAGCGCAATTAATTATTATAAAACCATACACATATGCTTTTATTAAACACTATCAAAGTGCCCGCTACCTCGCATCAAAAAACAGACGGGAAGAAATACATTTGACATACAAATAGTTTCCAAAAATTGTACGGACGTTGCTGTACAGCAGAGACATGTTAAAAAAAAAACTAAATATACAAAATAATAAAGGGAGAATACTCGTATGAAGAATAAAGCATTCAAAACACTCATAATTGTATTCCATATTAGATTCCAGTCCATTATATGGTAAAAAATAAATTTATTTTGGAATTTGAAAAAAATTGAAAAAATTTTGCGAGCACATCTTCGATTGTTGGTATAGAGGTTAAGAAAACAGTTATGGTTTCAAATCCGTTCGCTTTCACAAAATTGGACGATGCGCAAAAGTTATAGCGGTTTTTATTCTCATATATAAAACAGCCTGTGTGGATTGAAATACTTAAAAAAATTATGTATTTAGGGGGTTTTCAAAATTTTGAGCGTATGAACCGACAAAAATATGGATAGGATTAAAGTTGAAAAATTTGCGGAGATATCGATAGAGTTATTTTTCCCCATTTTTTTCTCCCATCGGACGCCTCCCCAGGTGTTGGATAGGAGAACGCTCACCAGATATGGAGGGTACCGCAAAAATAAAATATGCGGGGCGAACCAAAAATAAAAAAGGAAAAAAGGCAGCGTCTGAACAAAGGATTGGCGGCAGCAAACAGCGCCTGAACTCCAGGAGGAGCGGCTGAATGAAAGAAGGAAAACTACAAACCCTTTAGAAGGCAATGGGAAACCACTAAAGTAACAACCCTAGATGAAATATGAACTTTTTATAAAAACATTGAAGAGTTGTTGAAACTAACAAAGCCCCATGAAATTACTATTGTACAAGGTGATTTTAACTCAAAAATTGGCAGTGGGATTGTTCCCGGTATAACAGGGTCGTATGGACTAGGAGAACGAAATGAAAGAGGGGACCGCTTGATTCAGATTCAAAGTGACACACACGATGTTCAGCCTTCCAGCGAGAAGATTATACACCTGGGAATCGCCACAAGATAGACCAGGAAACATCGTACGCAATCAAATAGATTACATATTTATAAATCGGCGCTTTAGCTCGTCGGTAGCAAAAACCTCAACATATCCTGGGGCAGATGTCCCATCAGATCATATACTTCCAATAATGAAGCTTAAGATAAAACTATCTACTACCAAGAAAAGGACTCAGAAAAAGCTAAACACAGAACTGCTAGGAGATCCACGAATTAAAGCGAGTATAAAAGAGAAGATAAACGAAGAACTATCTAATGTTGATAGAAAAGATAAACGAAGAAGGATGACAAATGAAATACTACAATTAATGGAAGAGCGACGCAAATATAAAAATCAAAATTACGAATTGTATCACAACATTAATAAGGAAATATAAGCCGAAATCCGAATTGCCAAAAATAAACAACTAAATTTGCAGTGTCAAGAAATCGAAAAGCTTCAGAGTCTACACGATGACTTCAATTTACATAAAAAACTAAAGGAAGCAGCGGGAGTGTATAGGAAAAGACATCCAAATGTCTTATACAATAGTAACGACAAACCAATATTATCAATAGAAGAGAAGAAGAAAGTCTGGAAAGAATATTTTCAACAACTGTTCACAGATAATAGCCGATCAGACAGCAGCGAAGAGGTGCAATTGCAACATTCTGGAACCCCTATAACGAGAAGTGAAATAGAGTCCGCTATAGCATCACTTAAGGACAAAAAATCGCAGGGACCTGATGAGATTCCATCAGAAATATTAAAACTTATAGACTCTAACAATATTGAGCTACTAACAATACTTTTTAATACGATTTATGAAACAGGAATATATCCTCAAGATTGGCTAAAATCCACATTTGTAACCATACCCAAGAAAAGCTACGCCAAATCATGCAATGACTACAGACGAAAAAGTCTAATGAGTCATGCTTTAAAAATATTTCTTAGGATAATACACAAGAAAATTTATCCAAAATGCGAAAAATACATGGGCATATCACAATTTGGGTTTAAAGAAGGTATGGGTACTCGTGAAGCCTTACTTTCCCTGCAAATTATAATTCAAAAATGCCGAGAAGTACAGAAAGATGTTTTCATATGCTTTGTTGACTATGAGAAAGCATTTGATACAGTGCAACACGACAAACTAATTGATATCCTTATCTCAATTGGGATTGACAGTAAAGAAGTCCGATGTATCAAAAATCTGTACTGGTATCAATCCGCACAAGTTACTATTGACGGAGTCAACACAGAACCTATCCTAATATCAAGAGGCGTCAGACAAGGGTGTACAGTCTGTCGCAAAAGTTAGTATACACCGTTGAAACCAAAATGTATTAGGGATAAATATCACTAAAACTTATTGAAAACAACAGACAAATAGTTTTATATGATAGACAAGAAGGTTGTCTTCCGTAATAACAATTAAAAGTGCACAATATTTGCATACATTAGCAAATGTACGGTTCGAATCCCAAAAAGACCAAAGTTTATGTCGCAAAAATTAGTATACAACGGAGAATGCTCGTGGAACTGTGTAAAAATTTCTTGATATTTTTGAACAAAATGAAACTAAATCTGTATTTAAGATCATCAAGAGGATATTAATTGCTTTTAATGGCAGTTATAGTACTTATAATGACAAGTCCAACGTACACTAGATCGTAAAACCCATAAAAATTGGTCATCTACAAATACAACAAATGTAGCGACAAAATTCCGGGTGTTATGTCCTGTTTATGAATTTTAAAGTCATGAAAAGCTCAGAAAAGCTCTATAGTTTCAATATGGGGTGATATTGATCGAGTATTGCTTGTTCTTGAATTTCTTGAAGGAAACCCATACTTTTGAGGCCATTGTCCATTTGAAACATGTAATAATCCTTAATTCTTACACATAAGGACTTTCCTTTTCTCACAAATCTTGCCCCTTTTCATATTCCCACTAAAAGTAAATAGTAGGAGAACCTCAAGGTCCATTTTAAGCCCTACAGTTATACTGTCCTACCGGCCTTTTAGCAGTATCGGACATTCTTCTCGTGTCCTTAGTGCCTAATGTACTACTAATGTCTAATGAACTACTTCTAACTGATCCATTTAGTTGTATTTTGGTCCTAAGTGAAGCGAAGACAGCTTTTCAGAACGTTTTTGCACAATCCATGCGTTATAACAGCAGAGAAAGCTCTGTATTAAAATTTTAAATTAGCTATCATATCCTTCTGGGGTGGTGGAGTAACACTGTAGGGCTTACACCAGAACTTGAGGTTCTCCTGCTATTTATTTTTGGTGGGAATGTAAAAAGGGACATAATTTGTGAGAAAATTAACTGAAAAGGAAAGTCCTTATGTGTAAGGATTAATGATTATTTCATGTTTCAAAAGGACAACAGCTTCAAAAGTATGGGTTTCCTTCAAGAAATTCCCGTTTCTTCAAAAATGACAAGTAGAAACTCACCAAGATCACCCCATATTGAAACTTTAGAGCTTTTCTGAACATTTCATGGCTTTAAAATTCATAAACAGGACATAACACCTGGAATTCTGTCGCTACAGTTGTTGTATTTGTAGATGACCAATTTTTCTGGATTTTACGATCTAGTGTACGTTGGACTTGTCATTATAAGTACTATAACTGTCATTAAAACCAATTAATATACTCTTCATGATCTTAAGTACAGATTTAGTTTCATTTTTACATTTGCTAATGTATGCACATATTGCGCACTTTTAATTGTTATTACCGAACACGACCTTCGTGTCTCTCAAATAAAACTAATTGTTTGTTGTTTTCAATAAGTTATTGTGCTTTTTATCCCTAATACATTTTGGTTCCAATGGTGTATACTAACATTTGCGACAGACTGTATATTGCTGTTTAATATATATCAATCAATAAAATTTCAAAAGGTATACTCATTGGTGGTAGATACATCAATAACATACGATACGCTGATGATACTACAATACTAGCAAATAGTATCTCAAGTCTGCAAGAATTAATGGACAAATTGGTGACATGCAGCAACCAATATGGACTAAATATAAACACAAGAAAAACAAAATATATGGTTGTGAGCAGGAAGAATAGCCACAGCAATATTTCCCTTAAAATATAAAATTTCTCAATCGAAAGAGTCCAAAACATTAAAT
Organism: Musca autumnalis; assembly: GCF_047663935.1. NCBI lineage: Eukaryota > Metazoa > Arthropoda > Insecta > Diptera > Muscidae > Musca > Musca autumnalis. The sequence continues at coordinate 37,711,343 of NW_027412088.1, forward strand.
ATCTCGGAATAACATTAAATGACGAATGGGATTGCTCCAAGGAAATAAGAAGGCGTATTGAAATTGCTAGAGACTCGTTTTTCAAATACAAGAGAGTTCTGTCCAGCCATGATATAAATCTTCAAACTAAATGTAGATTTATAAATGTATATATATGGTCAACCTTACTATACGCTATGGGGGCATGGACAATAAAATCATTAGACGTGAAGAAATTAGAATCCTTCAAAATGTGGATCTACCGCCGAATTTTAAAAATACCATGGACTGCCTTAGTTTCAAACAATGAAGTGCTTCGAAAAATGAATCGAAATAGAGAGCTAATGATAAAGATCAAAAGACGAAAAACTGCCTACCTTGGACATATCATGAGGAATTCAAAATACAAACTCTTGCAGGATATCATAAAATTAAGAATAGAAGGAAAAACTCCTAAAGGCCGAAAGGAATTGAGTTGGATTGCGAATATTCAAGAGTGGGCTGGAATACGAGACGTGGGACACCTATTTAGTGCTGCCAGAAGCAGAGACATATTTGCCGATATTGTGAAAAATCTATGAATTTATTTGATTTTTTTATTTAAAATCCATTGTTTCTTTGTAATTGTAATGGTGGCCAACATTCGTATGACGAATAGGCAAATAAAGAAGAAGGGCTTTTTAACATACTAGCCTACGAAAAACATAATATCACTGCAAACAGGGCCACTAAGAAAACCTTCGGAAAAAATGTCCAAAGGATCCCCGAAAAAACCGTTAACCACACAAAAATGTTGAACATTGGATTGGATAAATAGGGCTCAAATTAGAACATAAACTAAGTTTCAACAATATTTAGAGATCCAAAGTCTGGACCAAATCGGTTGCTACGTCTATGACATATCGCGCGTACCATTTTAGCAAACATTTTCGAACTTTGTGGGGGAGGTACCGGAAGGAGTGGACCGATATAACCCATCTTCGAACTTAAACTAAGTTTGGACAAAATATTACGAAAGCCAAATTTTCTACCGAATCGGTTCATCCGTTTGAGATTTATCGTGCGCTCCAGCCAGACAGACAGAGGAACGGACATGGCAAAATCAACTCCAAATTGTCTGAAACACATTTCGTCCAAACATACTTGGGGTCTAAAACCATTATTTCGATGAGGCACATTTTGTTCGTATGAAAGTGTATATACACGCAAAAAAACGGCCTCTCTAACATATGTCCCAAACATATTTTGCAGCAAACATATATATGTTTGCAACAGTCCCAAACATAATATATGTTTGGGTGGAAACAAATATATGTTTGGGTGCAATCATATATATGTTTGGGTGCAAAGATATTTATGTTTGGGTGCAAAGATATATATGTTTGGGTGCAAACAAAGATATGTTTGGGTGGAAACAATTTTATGTTTGGGTGAAAACATTTTATATGTTTGGGTGCAAAAAAATACAAACCCAAAAGGCACAAAAAAAAAAAACACATGCACCAGTGGGCGCTTACTGAGAGCAAGGGAGCGTAAAATTCAATGTAAAACACTTTAAAATGTGTGCTCACTTGCTCTCAGTAAGAGCTCACTGGCTATCTCTATAGTATACACACGAATGTTGTGGTTTTTTATTGAAAGGCAAAAGAACAACAAACACATAGGTACATACAAAATTCCAAAGAAATACATAAAACACTTTAATAAAAGAAAAACTGATTGAAATAATTTGTAAATAGTCACACTTTTAAAAAGGAAAAAATATATAGAAACGTAGTTGAACACTTCTCCTTAGTTGTGAAATAAAACAAATTGTCCTCATAGTTGAAATCATCAGCGGGGAATCGGCATCTAGAATCAAATGATTATGTAATGTAATAAATAAATATGGATATGCCTTATTTCAAATATACATAAGTATGTATGTAATTACCAATATTAAATGCGATTTCTTCCTTGTCCAATAAAATATTTCCATTCACCTTATTGATTCAATTATAAAATTTCCAATTATAAAATGTATTGGGCATTTAATTTACTAAAAAGCACAATTTCTTTAAGAAACACACAAAACATCGATTTATTCACTCACTTTACCGTCTTGACTCTACAAAGGCAACTAAAACACTGAAGAAAGAAAAAAATATAATTCATATCATTTCTTCATTTCTTCCTCGCCAGCTAAGTTGGTTAACAACAACAAAACAAGAAACACACGAGTTTGACGCATACATGCCACCAAAGCCCCCTTCTTCGCTTCTACGTCTTCTACTATACAATACACACCGCGAGAGCACTGTTATAACTCTCGTTGACAAACATCCTCTCTCCACCCATGAAAAAAATGTTCTAACATAATAAATATGTTTTACCCAAACATATCAAATTGAGATATGTTACAAAATGTTGCAAACATATATTTGTTTGCAACCGGTCCCAAACATATATTTGTTTGGATCCAAACATATTTCTAACATAATTTTTTCTGGGTGTACCCTCGTTAGCATAAATGCTGAGGGTATAAAAATTAAATCTATGCGGACGCTATATAGTGTACTTTACCGGAGATTCCTGCTATGCCGGAGTTTAGTTAAAAATTAAAGTGTCCAAATAGAACCCAATTATATTTATTTAAATGTAAAAACACAAATTTAAAATAGTTGTAAATTACAGAACAATAAAAATTTGAAGCTATTGCGCTATTGTTACATTTTATTGGACGGTCCCAAAACAGTTACATTACCATCTTCATAGGCTACAACTTTGCCGGTATTTATGTAAGTATCTTGACCAGGGGAAGATATCCACAGATGACCAATAACAGTACCTGATGACGAGTTAATATATTTGATGTTGGCTGTACCAGATGATTCCAATAGTACTGTATTTTCAGAATTCATAATGCGAAATTTATAGTTGGATAACATTAAATTATTTAGATTGATGTCAATTTCATTTTCCTCAGTGTTAGTAGACACATTTTTGAATTTGGATCTACAAGTAATCACTTCCGAATTTTCAAATATTGAGTGTCCAGTAATTTCAAACCATTTTGCAAAAGTGCGGCTTGACAATTTACCATTGGTGGATATCATTAAGCGTATGTGTTTGGTGCAATAATCCTTAATATAGTCCATCATGCGACTATCTTTAGAAAATATTTTTTCATATTCCTTTATAAGCAATTCAAAGACTTTAGTTTCTGCCACCATGACATTTATACGCTCTTTAACTGGGATTTTAATACCCAAAATAATGGACCAGGCTTTGACGGCATCAAAGGGACTGTGAATCTGTAACATACTACCTGAGATCAGAGGAAAGAGGGCGTTACTTGTACAGCAGTTATTTATATCCATTGAAGGGGGAATAGATAAAACCCTATCAGTGGCAGACATATTCCAGACATTAGCAATTGCCTTCATTTCCGAATTTATATGCTTGTGTGATAATATATGATGCTGCATTTCGTCATTATTTTTCTTATCAATGCAATAGATTTTCATTGCATCCGCATTGGTGTAGAAATTGTTTTGCAATATTCCCTCAAAGACAACCAATTTGTCGGCCATAAATATTTCTCGATTAAAATTAAATGAATAATTTTGATTTTTGACAAAGTTATAATCCACAGTTATCAAAGCTATTTCTTGTGATTCGGCTAATTGTTGTGCCAATTCTTGAGTCAGTTTTGGTGTGAGTAATGTTTTTACTTTTGATTCAGTTAGTATGTGTTTAAGCTGTTCAAAAGTCCAGTGTGACTTTAATGGTAATGCCACTTGACCCGACATCCAACAGGCCCATAAGTTTAAGATATTTAATACATCATTGGTGAAAAAGAATCCTACAGATGCGCTGGAACCACTACCTGAAATATTAAACAAAATATTAATATTGCGATGAAAAAAGAAATAGTCGCCTGAAAGACACATAGTCAGCAGCCGGTACACGCAGACAAATATACGAGGGCGGTTCGGAAACTTCTTAGCCTATCAGTGAAAGAGAATAGTTAGTTTTTCAAAAATATTTTTATTTTTCAATATAATCTCCTGAAACTTCAATATACTTAGTCTAACGCTTTTCTAGCAATTCTATCCCTTGATTAAAATAGTTTTCCTCAAGTTCTTCAAAATAGGGGTTTACAACTGTAATTGCATCTTCATTTGCGGTAAAACGCTTGCCAGCAAGGAATTTTTTTTAGATTTGGGAACAAGTAAAAGTCACTGGGAGCTAAATCAGGAGAATAAGGTGGTTGGTCAAGCAACTCGTACTTTAATTCTTTGATTGTTAAAACACTCTTATGCGCTGGTGCGTTGTCTTGATGAAAAATTATTTTTTTGTGTTGTAAGCCAGGACGTTTTTCTCGAATTTGTACATTTAATTGATCCAAAAGGTTGCAATAGTACTCTGAATTTTTTGTTTTACCCTTTTGCAGATAGTCAATCAATAAAATACCTTTGAAGTCCCAAAAACCGTTGCCATAACCTTACCAGCCGATTGAATTGTTTTTGCCTTCTTTGAGGCACTTCCTCCAGCTTCAGTCCATTGTTTGGATTGTTCTTTTGTCTCTGGAGTATAGTGGTGGATCCATGTCTCATCAGCAGTTATGAAACGACGCTTAAAATCCATTTTATTTAGCTTAAAACAATCCAAACAAGCTTGAGAAATGTTCATTCTTATGCGTTTTTGATCGACTGTTAACAAATGCGGCACCCATCTTTCAGAAAGCATTTCTAATTTGTCCATTGTAAAAAAATTGCGGATGCATCTTTTTGAACACCTGTTTCTATATGAAGGAGTTGCCAGATCGAAACAAAATTTAACAAGTGTTCATAACAGAGATGGAAGTTTCCAAAACACTTAACTTTTTTCTGTTTATACCCCGCGTTTTGTGCTAGGCTAAGAAGTTTCCGAGCTGCCCTCGTATGTTAGAAATATGTTTGCATAAAAAACAAATATGTATATGTTTGGGACTAGTTGCAAACAAATATATGTTTGGAGCAGGGTTTCGGAGTCGAGCCATTTTTAGTTCGACTCTGACTCCGACTCTGGAGTCGACTTTTTTCACTACTCTAGACTCCGGAGTCGACTCCGAGGATAATTTTCAGTACCACTCAAAATTAATAGAATATGTACAAGTTTTCAATATTTTCATAAGATGTTCCTTGAGAGAACATTCGTTCTAATATAATACTCTACTTTCTTTTTGTGATTCAGTTCGGCTGTAGGTCTTGTTTAAATAAAACAAAGAATTTGCGTTTTATTTTAATTATTTATTTCCGATATTTCGGCCTTCTCCGACGGTCATCATCAGGGATTTTTGGTATTATTCAACAAATATGTTTGTTAAATAATGCAGAAATCCCATGTTTGTTAAATAATACCAAAAATCCCTGAAGATGACCGTCGGAGACGGCCAAAATATCGGAAATAAATAATTAAAATAAAACGAAAATTCTTTGTTTTATTTAATTAAGACCTATAGCCGAACTAAATCACAAAAAGAAAGAGGAAAATCAAAGGTCGACAATAAAACCACAATCGCTGGAGCGCTTTTTTTAAATAAATCGCGATTCAAATTGACATTTGTATGTATTTTTAAGATTTTCACGATTTTGCTTGGAACGGTTTCCAAGACTTATCGAAATTGAACTAAATCAAATGTTGTAGCTATGAAAATTCTATACAAGATTTGCTCTTATGATATTTTCGTAGTTTTTACCGTTATTGAGATATAGACGTTTAAATGATAAAACAATGTCATGACTGCAATTTCCCAACTAAAACTTATGTATCTCAAAAATGGTATAACCTAGGAAAATATTATGAAACCACTCTTGTAGAGAATTTTCACAGCTACAACACATTCTTTACTCCCATATCGAAATGATTTACAGTTTTCAAGCTAAATACTGAAGACCTAAGAAAAAATCTGAAAGTTTGATCTGAACCTCTATATCTCAAAAATGGTAAAATCTAGGAAAATATCAATATTGTACAGCATTTTCACTGCTACAATATTTTCTTTAGTCCCATTTCGATAGGACTTACGGTTTAAACGCCTATATCTCAATAACGGTAAAAACTACGAAGATATTGCAGAAGTCAATCTTGTAGAGCTACAACATTTTCTTTAGTCCAATTTCGATAGGACTTGCGGTTTCCAAGCAAAATAATGAAAACCTAAAAAACTAAAAATGTGAACTTTAATCGCGATTTATTAAAAAATCTATCCAGCGATTTTTTCTTGTTTTTGGATTTTTCTCATCTATAAACATTGCTGTTTCAGAATCCGCAAAAACTTCCCAGGTGTAAGCACCTTCCATTTCAATTTTCTTCAAGAGCACCGTGACATATCTCAATTTTATTTGTTTGGGTACCAACATATTATTAATGGGTTGAGGGAGAATTTTTTCCAAGAGCGTAACAACAGGGAGCTCGCTTATTTTATAATGAAAAGTTGTGTGCATGGTGCAATAGAAAACGCAGAAGCGACGAAAACCTGACCTTTTTTCTGTAACTCACAGTTAACCAACCTAGCAAGTGAAGAGAAAAAAATATGAATTATTTTTGTTCTTTTTTCGAGAAAGGACGATAGAATTTTCTATTTAGTTTTCTCAAGACAAGCTATAAGTAAAGTCGATAAAGTGAGTGAATAAATCAGTGTTTTGTGTTTTATTAAAAAATTGTGCTTTTATACCCTCAGCATTTATGCTAACGAGGGTATATACACTTTCATACGGGCAAAATGTGCGTCATCGAATGGTTTTAGACCCCAAGTATGTTTGGACGAAATGTGTATTAGACAATTTGGAGTTGATTCAGCCATGTCCGTCCGTCCGTGTGTCTGTATGTCTGTCTGGCTAGGTGGAGCGCACTATAACTCTCGAACGGATGAACCGATTCGGTTCAAATTTTGGTTTTAGTAATATTTTGCCCAAACTTAGTTTAAGTTCGAAGATGAGCTATATCGGTCCACACCTTCCGTTTCCTCCCACAAAAGTTCGAAAATGTTCGGAAAATTTGTGCGCACGATAACTCTTGAAGGTAGTATCCGATTTGGTCCATAATTTGTCCATCGTGAAATGTGCACCAGACTTAGATAAGGTTTCAATATGAACTCAATTCGGGTTCCTCCCACACAAACATTCGGAATAGTTCAGTTTTGGACCTGCTCTCGAATCGCTTTGATTTTTTTTGTAACAACTTGTATTTACTGCCCCCATACGATTGTACAAGTTTCATCAGCGGTAAGTCCATACTTCCTCAGAAAATAGCCTGAAAGGTGGAAAAAAAACTCCTTTGACACCGTGTGTAGTGGTTGAAGCGTAAAATAACTCTCGAACGAATCTGTCGATTCGGTACAAAAATTATAAATATTACGAAAAAACAAGCATTTGCCCCACCCTAGAACGACCAAAAAGCATTCCTGGCTACGCCCATGATTGTAGCCTAAGGAGAAGATCGATATGGAAGTTAAACTACATTTGGACAAAATATTAGCAGATCGGTTCAACAGATATAGCGATTACCATTTTAGTGACATTTTTAAGATTCGGCAGGAGTGTACCAACAGTGCCCATTAAATTTTTGACTGAATTTGCTGATCCGTTCCAGAGTTATTCAGTCACTACGCACGGTGTCATAGGTATAGCTTTGGGGTCATTTTCTCTGGAAGTATGGACTTGCCACTGTAACAAGTACAAAAGTATCAGTCGGCCTTGACGACAGAGATATACCCTCAGCCTATGTGAATTGGAACTTTCATCTACGGACAGATCGATTGTATCTAGGGTCTTTTCAGAATTTTGTGGCACTTTTGGGACAATTGAACTTGCCGACAAAAATGTGGAATTGGATTAAGGTTCAAAAGTCTTGCGGAGGAGGGAATGGACCGACATAGTGCATTACGGAAATGGATCTTATCTCCGAACAGACCCTAAATTGCACTTGGACACAAATGTTGAACTTATTTGGGGGAGGTATCCTAAGGAGAGGACCGATATAGGCCATTTTAGAAGTTAAACTAAGTTTGGACAAAATATGACGAAAGCCAAATTTTGGACCAAATCGGTTTATCAGTTCGAGAGTTATTGTGCTCTCCAGCTACTACATATGGTCCCATAAGAGTTTCTTACAACTTTCGAGCTGTTTTCGCAAGAAGTATGGACTTGCCACTGAAAAAAACTTTTACCGTCGTAATAGAGACAGCGATTGCAAGTTGCTTCAACAGAAATCAAAGTTAGTCAAGAGCAGGCCTTAAAGTGAACTTATCCGAAATTTTGTGTGGGAGGTACCCGAAGGAATGGACTAATATAGTCCATATTCAAACCTGAACTATTTCTGGTAGATATATTAGGATGCGTAAAATATGGACCAAATCGGTCCTTCCCTTCAAGAGTTATCGTGCGCACAATTTTTCCGAACATTTTTGAACTTTTGTGGGGAAGGTACCTGAAGGAGTGAAACGATATGGCCAAATCTTGGATCAAATCGGCAGATCCGTTTTCCGGGATTTTTAAAACCTTTCAGGCTATTTTCTCAGGAAGTATGGTTTTGCCCCTGATGAAACTTGTACCGCCGTATGGGGGGCCGTGAATACAAGTTGCTACAACAAAAATCAAAACGTTTCGAGAGCAGGTCCTAAACTGAATTTATCCGAAACTTTGTGTGGGAGGTACATGCAGAAGTGAACCGATTAAGTCCACATTGGAACCTCATCTATGTTTTGTAGAAATGGCACGAGATATCGTGCGCACAAATTTTCTGAACATTTCCGAACTTTTGTGAGGGAGGTACTGGAAGGAGTGGACCGATATAACACATCTTCGAACTTAAACAAAGTTTGGACAAAATATTACGAAAGCCAAATTTTGGACCAAATCGGTTCATCCGTTCGAGAGTTAATGTGCGCACCAGCCAGCCAGCCAGACGGATAGATATTGCTAAATCTACTCCAAATTGTCTGAAACGGATTTCTTCCAAACATACTTGTGGTCTAAAACTATTATTTCGATGAGGCACATTTTGCCCGTATGAAAGTGTATACACCCTCGTTAGCATAAATGCTGAGGGTATAAAAACGTCTATCCCTATTTTCAGTACGTAAAATTTCTGTGGAAATTCTGAAAGCCCTATAGTGAGTGAATATAGTGATTTCTTTGCGGATTTTAAGCCTGGCAGGTGGATTGCTATATTGACATATTGTGGGAAGTGTATCAGAAGGAAAGATGGATTCTCCTTCGGGCAATATATTGAGGTACTGGACGATGAAAACAGAAGCAGCCGAAAAGCAAATATTCTGAAAGACAACGCTCAGGATATTCAGTAGGACACCATTATTGTAATCCTGGACTAAAGTGGATAAAAAGGTCTTTTTGTAAACTTGGGTTAAAAGAGTTCAATCCTTCGTATATATAAAATTTAACTTGCGAGTTTGCCTGTGAGAAGCGTTATGTTTGGCATAAAATAGGCAATATAGGTCTATATTCTGAAAAAAATGTCGCACTTTTAATCATGATTTCTACCTTGAAGTTTTCTGAAAATACTGAAACTACGGTATCGCAACTAACGCAATGGTATTGCGTCTATAAAGAGGTCATAAATTATTTCTAAGAATATTGGTCATGGTAAAGATCATGGAAATCTAAAATTTAGGAAACATCTGTTTTTTATTACCACAAATATTTGAAATCTGCTTCGATAGCCTCTTCGAATTCACATACAATTGTAAATACGAGTAATCGCCACTTGCATCTCTTATAGCCACTTGATTACCATAGAGAAGAGCTTTCTTAAATATGGGGACAACAATTTTCTTGTATTCTTCCAGGCGATAGCATTCTCGTAGTCTTGATAAATATTCCGGTGGAGCATGTTGCTGCTGAAAAAAGAGATCGTTGGATATTACAAATGATATTGGCTTTGTAGTTTTACAGTTATTACCACCACCAATGAAGAAAACAAACGTTTGCAGGCGTTGATAACACGAATTTTACAAAAGTTGTTCATTTTACGATTTTTTTGTTTATTTTTTCTCAAGAATCATTTGGAATTATTTTAACTCAACTTGACATTTCAATATATAGAAAATGACAAGGCATGAATTACAACAACTAAGTCAGACTATGGAAATTTTCATTGAAAACGTTTTGCCATTTCTTTCCAAATTTCCATTGACGTCCACACACATATATGAAATCATATGAAAATTTTGATATTTTTATTGCTTTGCATTGGTTTGAGAGTTACGAATTTAAACACAAAGAATAATTTCAGATTACAGAACCTTGTGTACAGAGTTTTATCCCCTTCACACCTCTTGCCTATAAACCATGGTAGAACAAGAAAAGGTAGCAGCAATACCCAGCTGACTGAACTGGGTTGTAGTGTTAGTGTCAAATTCCATTCGACATTTTATGTATTTATTTCTATGTTCGATGTATATTAGGGATATATATTTTTCAAGAACAAATTTATTCATCAGAAAAAAAAACTATTTCCCATAAAGACGGCTTCATATCATTGACATGTAACCTCCTCCAGGTCCAAACGACATGCCGCACACTAAAACACCGCTTATAGAGGCGGTACAATATTTGTTAATATGTGTGGTATTTTGTTAAACTTGAAAAGAATAAAGCCCTAATAAACATGTGCTTTTTTGTTTTCAAAAGCAAATGATTGAAACAGCTTCTCTTTTTTCAATGAATTACCAGCGACCCGAAACATGTTTGCAAGTATTCTACTTTCTGCGAGAAATTATGCATTTAGTGGAATGATATGGAAACATTCAAATTGAAAATCTAACGAGTTTTCATTCATGTTTTCCAAAATATTCAATCAAATGTGAAAAATTATTAGTTTTTAAATTCCAATAATTTATAGACATTTCCTTGTTTTGTTTACATTTACGTTGACACTAAGGTTTACAAACAAAAACAAATTCCTTTGTGGTTGTTGTTCGAGTTGTATTTGTTGTAGTATTAACTTTACCTTGTATTTGTTCTACCATGCCTATAAACCATAGTAGAACAAATATAAGGTAAAGTTAATACTACAACAAATACAACTCGAACAACAACCACAAAGGAATTTGTTTTTGTTTGTAACGTTACTGCCAGTTGTATTTGTAAACAAAACAAGGAAATGCCTATAAATTATTGGAATTTAAAAAACTAATAATTTTTCACATTTGGTTGAATATTTTGGAAAACATGAATGAAAATTCGTTACATTTTCAATTTTTATGTTTCCACATCATTCCACTAAATGCATAAATTCTCGCAGAAAGTAGAATTCTTGCAGAAAAGTTTGGGGTCGCTGGAAATTCATAGAAAAAGGAGAAGCTGTTTCAATGTTTTGTTTTAGAAATCAAAGAAGCACATGTTTATTAGGGCTTTATTTTTTTTAAATTTTAACAAAATACCTCACATATTAACAAACGTTGTATCGCCTCTACAAGCGGTGATTTACTGCGCGGCTTATCGTTCGAAGTTGGAGGAGGTTACATATCATTGATATGAAGAAGTCTTTCTGGGAAATGGTTTTTTTCCGAATGATATATTTTTTTTCTCAAAAAATATATGTCCCTAATGTACATCGAAATAGAAATAAAATGTCATATGAAATTTGACACTAACGTTACAACCCAGTTCAGTCAGCTGTGTATTGCTGCTACCTTTTCTTATTCTACCATGCCTATAAACTCATTTTCACCTACATGAAAATTTTCATAGTCTGGCATAAGACTAAGAATTTTACAAAAACAAATTTGTTTATTGAAAATAAAATGTCAAAGAAAATATTCAATAATAGGGTCGTTTTAATTTACAAAAAAAGTAAAAGTACAGCTGATTGTCACTTCTACATTATTTAATATACCTTGAAAATGTTAATACTGTACTAGGGTATACCGAATATGTTATTCCATTAAATACTTCTATTTACTGGATTCTTGCTCTATGACATTTTGAAATGAAAAATAATTTCTTTATAATTTTTTCATTTGACATTTATTTCTTTTAAAAAAGTTTTCATTTCAAATCACCATAGAACAGGAATTGGACCCCTGGATATATAAGCTGCCTCGCCTGCTTGCCTCTGATAATAGAATAAAAATAAAAGGGCAACATAGTTCGAAATTGGCTCGGCCTTCTAAATTCTTTTATTTTTGTTATGTCAGAAATGAAGCAGGAAAGCAAGGAAAGCAGGCGAGGCAGCGTATGTACCCAGGCCTTTACGATTACGATCGATTCGTAATCTTGACTTATGATACATTTACATTGTACTGGGTTTAGTAAAAACTGTGAATTTGAACTGTCAATTCCGTTGTGTATATGACAAATAAATCTTCATAAGGGCGGTTTACCGGCATAAAAGCTCTAATTTTAACATGATATTAGATTTCCTCAGTATTTTCAGCCATGTAAATTCTCCGCGATAAAAAGTTGGTTCCATGTCATCAAACTTAAATATAGAATGGGGCTGCATTCATTGATATGAGGGAAGTGCATCCTTATCCCCTCGGGATAATTCAAAAGAAATACTTTGTTTTTTGTTTTTTTTTTTTTCAGCTAATGACGTATAATAAATTTGTAAATGAAATGAAACCACCCAATCGTTAAATATTTTTAGCAATATTAATATGCTGTTTAATTATATTATGTATAAATATTTTAGGAAAAAATTCGAATGAAAACAGCAAAAAACATGAAAAGATACAAACCCTGAAAATAAAATACTTATCATGAAATGTAAGGAAAAATATAGGAAAAAATACTGTGTTATAGGTGTGGAATATCACTGAATGACAGAAAAAGAGAAGTAGAAAAAATTCATAATTTATCCTTTTATAAATGACCAGTAGTAAAAAGTAAAGCGGACCAATAGTGTTTTGGTTGTTTCTGAAGAAACGTTTTTTTAGGAATTCCTTTCGGAGGTGCCATGCAGCAGTTTTTGCACCGTAAATGGGAAACAAATGCCCGGAAGCGCAGACAATTGTACACGTTTGTATACATATGTGTACATAAAACATACATACATTACTAAGATTTTTGTCAATAGCAGTTTCAACGGACTTTGTTTAGAGGGCCTTTAATTGCTTGAAAAATTTAGATTTACATAAAAAGTAAAACCAATGCATACAATTGATCGGTTTGTCATTTCAACAATTCGACCAGAAATTGGTCGGCTCTTACTGCCTGATTATTTTTGAGTCTGATCTGGGATTGGTTACGTGACATTTTCCTCATCGCCACTACTGAATGCCAACAGCTTGGAAAATATCCTGTGATTATCAGTCACTAGATTATCTCGAGACAGTCGTAGGATTGTTTTTTCAAACTCCCGTTACGTGGCTAAAAAGTTTTTAACCCATAAACATAATGTTCGTATATCAACCTTTCTTCTTCTTCTTCTTCTTTATTTGCCTATTCGTGGTACGAATGTTGGCGACCGTTACAATTACAAAGAAACAATGGATTTTAAATAAAAAATTCAAATAAATTCATACATTTTTCACAATATCGGCAAATATGTCTCTGCTTCTGGCAGCACTAAGTAGGTGTCCCACGTCTCGTATTCCAGTCTATTCTAGAATATTCGCAATTCAACACAATTCCTTTCGGCCTTTAGGAGTTTTTCCTTCTATTCTTAATTTTATGATATCCTGCAAGAACTTGTATTTTGAATTCCTCATGATATGTCCAAGGTAGGCAGTTTTACGTCTTTTGATGTTTATCATTATCTCTCTATTTCGATTAATTCTACGAAGCACTTCATTGTTTGTAACTAAGGCAGTCCATGGTATTTTTAAAATTCGGCGGTAGATCCACATTTCGAAGTACATATTATAATTTCTTCATGTCTAATGAATTTATTGTCCATGCCTCCATAGCGTATAGTAAGGTTGACCATATATATGCATTAGGACCTGCTCTCGAATCGCTTTGATTTTAGTTATAACAACTTGTATTCACTGTTCATCAGGAGCAAGTCCATACTTCCTGAGAAAATAGCCTGAAAGTTGCTCAAAACCCCTATGACACCATGTGAGATGGTTGGAGCGCAACATAACTCTCGAACGGATCTGCCGATTGGGTCCAAAATTTGGCCTTAGTAATATTTTGTCCAAACATAGTTTAAGTTCGAAGATAAGCCATATCGGTCCACTCCTTCAGGTACCTTCCCCACAAAAGTTCAAAAATATTCGGAAAAATTGTGCGCACGATAACTCTTGAAAGGAGTGACCGATGTAATCCATACTCTGCACATCCTATTATAGCTACCAGACATAGATTAGGTTCAAATATTGACTATATTTGTCTACTCTTTCTGGTACCTCCCACACAAAATTTCGGATAAGTTCACTTTAAGACCTGCTCTCGAATCACTTTGATTTTTGTTGAAGCGATTTGAATTCGCTACCTCCATTACGACGGTAAATGTTTTTTTAGGGGCAAGTCCATATTTCTTAAGAAAACAGCCCGAAAGGTGTAAAAAATCCTATGCCACGATAACACTCGAACTGTTCAACCTATTTGGTTCAACATTTGGTCTTCGTCATATTTTATCCAAACTTAGTTTCATGGGGCAATACCGGACCACAACTTCCGGTACTTCTCCCCCAATAAAATGTCACTAAAATGCTAGGACGATATCAATTGGTCAACCAATTTGGTCCAAACTTTGGTTCTTCTAATATTTTGTCAAAATTTAGTTTAACTTGTAAAATGGCTCATATCGGTCCTCCCTAAGGGTACCTCGCAAACAAAGTTCAATATTTGTGTCTAAGTGCAGTTAATTCCTAAACCACATTTTTGTCGGCAAGTTCAAATGTTAAAAAAGGGCCACAAATTCTGAAGAGACCCTAAATACATTCGATCTGCCCGTAGATGAAAGTTTCACTTCACATTAGCTATATATCTCTATCGGCAAAGCCGACTGACACTTTTTTACTTGTAATTTTTTTCAAATGGAATTGTAAATTTGCTTTTCACCATATATTTATATCCGTCTTGGGGCCAATGTAGACCCAAAATAATGATAAAAACTTGAAAAGGTCGGGCCATACCGGTATATGGGGGTAATTCAAAAAAGTGAAGCTATGTCCATAATTTTAATGTAGAAGTTTGTTGATCACTTTGAACCATAAAACCAATTTACCTGCAATTTAGGCCGAAAATTTAGATACAAATTTTAGCTTCCTATCATAAATTGGGTGGATGCTAGAATGAATGATTACCGCAGACAGACGAACATATGTTGACTCAGAATCAAGAATATGGTAGTAAAATATTATATCAATGCGTTACAATGGGAAACCCAGACTTAATATGCCCTTCATACTATGGTTGAGGGTATAAAAAGCTATTTGCGCCCTTTAGCAGGCCACTTTATGGCAAGACTCGCTGCTAGCATTATAAAGGAATACACAAGAACATGTGTGAATGCAACCTGTGTTATGTATGTAAAGCAAGCCAAAACATGAAAAAAGTAGAAATCCTCAAAACTGTTCATTTTGAAAAAAATGCGTAGTTATAAATTTTATATACACGTCAGCCATTTTTGTTGTTGGCATCCACAGTTTCCACAGTGATGACCACAAGTCGGCATTTAGGAAAATTTGAAAATTGTTAAATTGTTGTTATTTATGACCGAAAACAATGAAAAAACCATAAATAACCCATTGCTCCAGACAAATGGTGCAGGATATGCAAAACTATTCATAAAGGAACTAAGGTGTTTTATTTCCCTAGAGATATGGACATCATTATACCAAAAAACCAACATTTTGAAGTGTTACATATTTTTTAACCAAAACAAACATAAAATTGCCAAATTGCCATGTAGGTTATAAAAAATTCTACTTACCTCTCCAAGGCATGTCCATAACAAAATGCTAACATTTGTTTGACTTTGAGGGGGTACTGCAAGAAATCAAACGTGTTTCTCTCTGTTAGCTGCAGCAAAACAAAAAAAAAAAAAATTAAAATTAAATTTACTATTACTACAATTATTGTTAGCTGATTGAATCTGGTTGTGGCATTCGTACACCCTGTAATTATTTGCAGCCACTCCCAACGCTATGCAATAAGAACACAACAACGACAAAAATTGACGCCCACCAAGTTGTGTGCAACATACGAATGCCACATGTACAAGTCAATCATCTGTTGTTATCCGTTTCTTTTTCAGTCTGGTACGGATGCTGAACATTACATAGGGGGGAAGTATTGCAGAGGTTATGACTTCTACATTAGCACAGGTTTTGTTACTTGTTTTTACTTTCATAAATTTTCATTTCACCATTATCATCATCTTTCTTAGCAATGTTGCCGTCATCAGAGTCCTCGTCATCGTATTGCTCGTTGCTTTTCTTTTTTGCGGAGGAGTAGTCACAAATTAGAAATTATTACATTTCTAACGTCTATTTCATAAATTGCAGTTTTCATTCGGTCGTTCGTTTGTTGTGTGTCTGAGCGGGGAGAGGGGATGGGGAAAATGAGTTTAGCCTGTAATGTGGTATGGTTGCACAATCACTGTCATGAGAAGGCGGGCTGGCAAGTGTCCTCTTACAATCACGTGGTGGTTGAATTTCTTGACAGGGGCAATTACAAAAAGGTCCTGCAAAATTAGGACTGTTCTTTCTGATGGACATGTGTCATTAAAATTGAGTCATTCAGACTAAACGAAATATTATAAATAAATTTACAGCATCATTTGCAATCTTTTGTTTTTTTTTTAGACATATCAAATTTAAAGATTGGTGGCGTGTGTGTACAAGCAAATTTGCTTGGAAAAAAATAAAAATTTATTACGAAAAGCAATTAATATAATTTGGCCTAGCTTACATGGGAAGGTGCGATAAAAAATTATTCTATACAAAGTACGCATTTTTAGGAGTGGTGCGTAGTGGGTTAGCATCAATGTAAACAAACATTTTTTTTTAAATGGGTCCATACTTTCTAGTAGTCCTCTTATATACTTTTCTATTTACGGTATTTTTGAGGATTTCCCTACATTTTTGGTTAGACTTATCTGTAATTTGCATAAAAAATCGCCCAAGTGTTATGGTTATGGATAAATCGTTTTAAATTTGTACATTAAATTGTCATCACTGTCCTATTACGAGGGAAACTAGAAAAGTTGTTTGCCTAACAATTTCATTTTTACAGTGTTTTACTTAACTTGCTTTGGTGTCCGTTTAGTTCAAATCTTGTAACTCATCTTTAGCACAGTTGCAGTTGACCAATCGAACTGAAACTTTGCACACTTTTCAGATTTAGATGACAATACATGAATATGGAATCAAAACCAACATTGGTCCATTTTTATAGTGGTTTAACGGTGTTTTATTTAAATTGAATTTCAAATATGGTAACTCAATTTTAACACAGTTGCAGTTGACCAATTGGACTAAAACTTTGCACACTTTTCAGATTTGGATGACAATACATGAATATGAAATTAAAACAAAGATTGGTCCATGTTGCAGTGTTTTAATGGTGTTTTTTAACATGCATTTCAAATCTGGTAACTCATTATCCACATGGTTGCAGTTGACCAATCGAACTGAAACTTTGCACACTTTTCAGATTTAAATGACAATACATGAATATGGACCAATTTAGCCCCCATATAGCGGTACCACGCAATTTCAGGTATTTTAAGGATTTTTTCTTCGTTTTTGCCCGAATTAGCTGTCATTCGGCATTTAGGATTTTTTCAGATATTTCCCCACCAAAAATTGTGGACATAGGTCCAGGTTTTGGTATAGCCCCCATATAGCGGTAATGCCCGATTTCAAGGGTTTTAAGGATTTTATCTTAATTTTTAGGCCGAATTGGCTGTAACTTCTCCACCAAAAATTTTTGACATAGGTCCAGGTTTTCCCCATTTAGCTGTACCACCCGACTTCAAGCGTTTTAAGGATTTTATCTTCATTTTAAGCCACAATTGGCTGTAACTTTGCATTTGGAGTTCCCAATGGTAAAGAAACTTCCCCACCAAAAATTATGGACATACTCGTATGTTATGGTTTTGGTGTATCCTTTATATAACGGTACTACACGATTTCAGTCATTTTAATGTTCTTATCTAAATTTTTGGCCTAAATTGACAATAATTTTGTTCTCAGTGGTCAAAAAAATGTATTTACTAAAAAGTTAAAAAAAAAAATAATTTAAAAAAATTAAGTTTCAGTGTTTTATTTAGAAATGCACATAAAACTAGGAAATAATATGTCGCTTTGCCTCAATAAATATATTTTTTCTCATGATGGAATCTCTCAAATAAAACGCTTGCATTTAAATTATAAATGGTGGCAAAATTAAACGGCAAGCGTTTAATTTGAGAGATTCCATCATGAGAAAGAATATATTTATTGAGGCTAAGCGACAAATTATTTTCTTGTTTTATGTGAATTTCTAAATAAAATACTGAAACTTAATTTTTTAAATTATTTTTTATTATTGTTTCTTAGGTAGTATTCAGCATGATTTATACACTTTTTCTGCGCTCAAGCCAATTGTTGAAGCACTTCTTCCACCCCGATTGAGACATCTCCAAAACATGTCTCAACAGAATATTGTGGCGACGAAAATCCTTGACTACGCTCTTTTTCTTGATGACGTTTTGTCCGTTCAAAAATGCGCTGCACGGTGGTCGAATCCACCGATCTAGCGGCGCGAAATTAATAACCTAAAAACGATTTGAGATATGTTACCGAAATTTTGCACAAACACAGCCTTCCGATTTTCCGTATTTGGAGGTTTTAAGCCACATTTTCGTTTCAAATTAGTTGTAATTTTGTACTTAGGTTTCCTAGCGGTCACAAAAACATTTCCACCAAAAATTATGAACATAGGTGCACGTTTTGATATTGTCCCCATGTAACCGTACCTCCCGATTTAAGGTATTTTGAATATCATGACCACATTTTTTACCGACTTGGCTATTATTTTGCATTCCGTGTTATCAATGCGTGTAAAATCTTCTTACAAAACATTTTCAATGTGGATTTATGTTTTGATGTAGCCCCCTTTTATGGTACCCCCCGATTCAATGAATTTTTTACTTGTTATCCCATATTTATTACGGGATTTAGCTATAATATGGTATTTTAGGGTCTCCGGGGTAGAACTCCTCCTTGCAAAAATTTCTCATGATAGGTCCATATTTTGATATAGCTCACATACAAATGCTAAATTAGTATTAATTTCAAGCAAAATCTCATATTTTAAAAGTGCAGTCATCAGAAGATTTGCAAATATTTGCAGCTCTAATGTGGTTATTCCGTATACATAGAGTCCAATTAAATTCCCCAAAAAATAATTGAACCCAAGTTCGGCCAAGTTTACAATATGCACTCTATGGAAAAAGCACGTAAAACCAAAAAAAAAAAACATATAAAAATGATTTTTTTTTTTAAGTTTATTGCTAAATAACTATGTACCTCCTGACACAAAATTATTTTTATACCCTCAGCATTTATGCTAACGAGGGTATATACACTTTCATACGGGCAAAATGTGCCTCTTCGAAATAATGATTTTAGACCCCAAGTATATTTGGACGAAATGTGTTTCAGACAATTTGGAGTCAATTGAACAATGTCCTTATGTCTGGCTGGCTGGAGCACACGATAACTTTCGAACGGATAAACCGATTCGGTTAAAATTTTGCCTTTCGTAATATTTTACCCAAACTTAGTTCAAGATCGAAGATGGGCCATATCGGTCCACTCCTTCCGGTACCTTCCCCACAAAAGTTCGAAAATGTTCGGAAAATTTGTTCGCACGATAACTCTTGAAGGGAGTAACCGATTGGGTCCATGCTTTGCACATGGTGAAACTTCTACCAGGCTTAGATGAGGTTTAAATATGGACTCAATCGGTCCACTCCTTCGGGTACCTCCCACACAAAATTTCGGAAAAGTTCAGTTTAGGGCCATCTCTCGAATCGTTTTGATTTTTGCTATAGCAACTTGTATTCACTGCCCTCCATACGGCGGTACAAGTTTCATCAGGGGCAAGTCCACACTTCTTGAGAAAATAGCCTGAAAGTTGCAAAAAGACCCCTATGACAGCGTGTGAGGTGGTTGGAGCGCAAGATAACTCTCGAAAGGATCTGCCGATTCGGTTCAAAATTTGGCCTTAGTAATATTTTGTCCAAACATAATTTAATTTGAAGATAAACCATATCGGTCCACTCCTTCTGGTACCTCCCCCACAAAAGTTCAAAAATGTTCGGAAAATTTTTTCGTACGGTAACTCTTGAAGGGAGTGGCCGAATTGGTCTATACCTTACACATCCTAATATATTTACCAGATATAGATCAGGTTAAAATATGGACTATATTTGTCCACTCCATTCGGTACCTCCCACACAAAATTTCAGATAAGTTCACTTTAAGACCTGATATCGAATCACTTTGATTTTTGTTGAAGCAACTTGCATACGCTGCCTCAATTACGATGGTAAAAGTTTTTTTTAGGGGTAAGTCCATACTTCTTGAGCAAACAGCCCGAAAAGTGTAAAAGCCCCTATGGCACCATATGTTGTGGCTGGAGATACACTTCCATAACGTTCAATGTCGATCCATTCATTTTAGTATTTCCTCCGCCAAATTTTTGATCTTTTATCATAATCAACATTTTTGTCGGTTCAAACGCCCAAAAATTTTAAAACCCCCTAAATACATACGTATTTTGGGAAAATTTTTTTCAATATACAGAGGCTGAGGGTATATCTCTGTCGGCCAAGCCGACTGATACTTTTTTACTTGTTTTTTCTAGAATTTACCATTTTTCAAATGTTTTGGTTTTTTAGGTTTTCATGATTTGCTTGAAAAAAAGGCAAGTCTTATCGAAATAACACTACAGAAAATTTTATAGCTCTGAAAACTCTCTACAAGATTGGCTTTCGTAATTTTTTCCATTGTTGATATATAATTTTTAGTTGGGAAATTACAGCCATGTCATTGTCTATAAGGAGAGATACCCTCAGTGAATTGTAACAATTTGCACTTCTATATCTTAAAAATGGTAAAACCTACAAAACCTATAAACCTATCATAAAGGACAATTTTGTAGAGAATTTTCACTGCTACTACACTCTCTTTAGTTGGTGTTAAGGCCTGGGTACATACGCTGACTCGCCTGGTTGCATTGCATTCCTGCTTCATTTCTGACAGAACGAAAATAAAAGAATAAAGAAGAAAAGGACAACCTAGTTCGAAATTGGCTCGGCCTTCTTTATTCTTTTATTTTATGTTATGTCAGAAATGAAGAAGGAAAGCAAGGCAACCAGACGAGGCAGCTTATGTACCCAGGCCTTAAGTTCCTTTCATTTAAAGTTGGTTCAAGAGCACCGTGAGGTATAACCCCCGCATAACGGTACCTCCCAAATTTCGATATTTTAAGGATTTTAGGTAGAATGTTTAATCGAACCAGCTTTAGTTAACAAGCCACAACACTTCTTCATATAACGGTACTTCCAGATTTTCGGTATGTTGAGAGGCTTAGCACCATTTCTTGACGGAACTACCCACACTTGACCTTTGAGATTCCCCGCAGTCAAAACACTTCATCACCAAAAATTATCAACACCCAGTGGATCCACCCATTGGCCAAAAATAAAAAATGAATGTCAACATTTGGACCTTTCTAAAAATACATTAGTTTTTGTTTCATTCGAACGCGATCTTCTTAAGAATAGCTTCAAAAGTCGGAACATTTGACTAATATGTGTTGTTGTGAGTACAACCTAAGTAAATATATTCAAAATATCGTGAAACTAATACGTATAGCAAAATATTAAAGTGGATTTTGAAGGAGGAGGTAATAGCTTAATTTTCATTAAAAATAGTCTTTAAATGAAGTTCTTGCAGATTCTGAAACTGCAATGTTCAATGTCCATCTAAGCTAGCCTCCCGATTTTCGGTATTTTGAGAATTTTAGCTGTTTTTGTTGACCGAACTTGCTCTAGTTTCACATTTGAAGTTCCTATTGGTCACAACACTTCTCCGCCAAAAGTTGTCAATATATGTCCATGTTTTGGTATAGGCCCCATATAACGGTACCTCCCGAATTTCGGTATTTTGGGGGTTTTGGCAACATTTTTTGACAGAACTACCCGAAATTTGACATTTGACCATACCATACCATAATTGTAAACATACGTCCATGTTTTAGTATACTCCCCATATAACGGTTTTTCTCACCAAACTTCTCCACGATAAATCATTAAACTAGGTACATGTTTCGGTATAGCCCCCGTATAACGTTACATTCCGATTATCGCTAATTTGAGAGTTTTGACGGAACTACCGGTAATTTGATATTTTAGGTTCACTGCAGTCACAAAACTTTTTCACCAAAATTTTCCAACATAGGTTCACACTCTTAGCTCCCCATAATATAGCCCCCATATATAAATACCACCTGACTGAACACATCTTTTTGATTAGATTGGATAATTTAAACTTTTGGGGATACCGTGGTCGAACATTTTTTGCATCTAAAATTGTGGAGAAGAAAGGACACTAATTATTCTTAAATAATATTCTATGGTGGAAGGTATAAAAAGCTGTGACTAAAATCTTCAAAAAAAAAAACTAAAATGCGGCAACCTTTATATGGGGGATATAAATACCAAAACGTAGACCTGTACTATCCAATTTTTTGCAAGGAATATTTTGTACTTGTAATAATGTTTTGTATCTTGGGAAAGAAAATCGACAGTGCCGTTCTATGGAGGAGTTATATAATACTGACCTGTACCGAGAAATTTCTAGAGGAAAGTTTTGTAACTCCGATGAAGACTAAGTACCAAATTTCAGTCACTTCGGTATATATGGCTAATATGTGTACCCCAAAGAAAACTGAATACCTTTCAGCCATTTTGGTGCAATATTTAAGCCACAATCTTCAAAATACCGAAAATCGGGAGTTACCGTTCTATGAAAGCAATGTGAAGGTTTTATATGCCAAACGAAGACTAAATATCAAATTTCAGCCTCTTTTAGAGAATACTGAGACCACAGACTTCAAAATCCAGAAACTCAGGATGTACCGGTAAACTTGTATATCCCTATCGAAGACTAAATACCATGTTTCAGCAATTTTGGGCTAACAATGACGCCACAACCTTCAAAATACCAAATATCGGGAGGTATCGTTCTATGGGGGCTATACGAAGACGTGGACATATACCGAAAAATTTCAGGTCTAAAGTTTAATACTCCAACGATGACTAAATACCCAATTTGAGCCACTTTGGGATGATATTAAGAACAAAAACTTAAAAATACAGAAAATCGGAAGGTAACTTCTACACCATATAACAGGTACAAAAGTATCAGTAGGCTTTGCCGACAGAGATATATCCTCGCCTAAGTGGAGTGAAACACCTTTTTCCAAAAATTAATTTATTTATTTATTTGGATTTCCAAAATTTTGGGCATAGGAACCGACAAAGCTCAAAACTTTGTGGGGGATATCGATAAATAGGGCTTTTGCACCATACTCGCCTACGAAAAATAAAATATCGCTGTAAACAGGGCCACTAGGAAAACTTTTGGTAAAAATTTCCAAAGGATCATCGAACCCACAAAATGTTGAACATTTGTGTGGGTGGTACCCCAAGTATTGGACCGATAGGGCCCATATTTGAACATAAATTAGGTTTGGACAAAATATGTAGAGATCCAAAGTTTGGGCCAAATCGGTTGCTGCGTTTATTAGATATCGCACGTACCATGAAAGCGAATATTTTCGAACTTTTGTGGGAGAGGTACCGGAAGTAGTGGACCTATAAGCACCATCTTCGAATTTCATCTAATAATCGAAGAAATATTACGATAACCAAAGTGTGGACGAACGTAGTATTCGGTTCGAGCTCTCCAGCCACTACATATGGTGGTATAGGGGTTTTACACGTTTCGGGCTATTTTCTCAAGAAGTAATTGAGGCAGCAAATGCAAGTTGCTTCGACAAAAATCAAATTGATTCGAGAGCAGGTCTTAAAATGAATTTATCCGAAATTTTGTGTGGGAGGTACCCGAAGGAGTGGACAAATATAGTCCATATTTGAACCTGATCTATATCTGGTAGATATATTAGGATGTGCAAAGTATGGCCCAAATCCGTCACTCCCTTCAAAAGTTATCGTACGCACAATTTTTCGCACCGTTTTTAAACTTTTGTGGGGGAGGTACCTGAAAGAGTGGACCGATATGGGTTTTTTAGGAGCTGCTCTCCGATCGCTTTGATTTTTGTTGTAGCAACTTGTATTCATTGCCTCCTTTACTACGGTACAAGTCTCATCAGAGGCAAGTCCATACTTCCTGAGAAAATAGCCTTAAAGTTGCAAAAAAAACCCTTATGACAATTTTGTGTGGGAGGTACGGGATGGAGTGGACAAATATAGTCCATATTCGAACCTGATATATATCTGGTAGATATTATGAGAATGTGTAAAGTATGGACCAAATCGGTCACTCCCATCAAGAGTTATCGTGCGCACAATTTTTCCGAATATTTTTGAACTTTTGTGGGGTAGGTACCTGAAGGAGTGGACCGATATGGCTTATCTACGAACTTAAACTAAGTTTGGAAACAATATTACGAAGGCCAAATTTTGGCCGGAATCGGCATTTCTGTTCGAGAATTATCTTGCGCTTCCACCCATAAACATGGTGTCATAGGATTTCTTTTTCAACTTTCAGGCTATTTTTCAGGAAGTATGGACTTGCCCCTGAGGAAACTTGTACCTTCGTATAGAGGACAGTGAATACAAGATGTTACAACAAAAACCAAGGCGATTCGTGAGCAGGTCCTAAACTGAACTTTTCCGAAATTTTGTGTGGGAGGTACTCGAAGGAGTTTACCAATTGACTCCATATTGGAACCTCATCTAAGTCTGGAAGAAATTTCATAATGTGCAAAGTAATGACCAAATCGGTAACTTCCTTCAAGAGTTATCGTACGCACAAATTTTCCGAACATTTTCGAACTTTTGTGGGGGAGGTACCGGAAGGAGTGGACCGATATAATCCATCTTCGAACTTAAACTAAATTTGGACAAAATATTATGAAAGCCAAATTTTGGACCGAATCGGCAGATCCGTTCGAGGGTTATCTTGCGCTCCAACCATTACACACGGTGTGATAGGGCTTTTTGTAACTTTCAGGCTATTTCCTCAGGAAGTATGGACTTGCCCCTAATGAAACTTACAGCGTCGTATAGAGGACAACTCGTGTAATACAACGAATACAACTCGTGTAAACAAAAATCAAAGCGATTCGAGACCAGGTCCTAAACTGAACTTTTCCCAAATTTTGTGTGGGAGGTACCCGAAGTAGTGGACCGATTGAGTCCATATTGGAACCTCATCTAAGTTTGGTAGAAATTACACGATGTGCAAAGTATAGACCAAATCGGTTATTCCCTACAAGAGTTATCGTGCGCACAAGTTTTGCGACAATTTTTGAACATTTGTGGGGGAGGTACCTGAAGGAGTGGACCTATATGGCCCATCTTCGAACTTAAATCGAATCTGGACAAAATAATTCGATGCCCAAAATGTGAACCGAATCGATTGATCCGTTCGAGAGTTATCGTGTGCACCAGCCAGACAGATGGACGGACATTGCTGAATCTACTCCAAATTTTCTGAAACGGATTTCGTCCAAACATTCTTGGGGTCGAAAACCATTATTTCGATGAGGCACATTTTGCCCCTATGAAAGTGTATAAATGCTGAGAGTATAATAAAACTCTATTTTTAAAATTGCGAGCTATGTCTTGATTTCAACAGACGCATGGACATGTTTATATCGACTTAGAAGTTTGGGCTGATCAAGAATATATATACCTACTATACCTACTATTTTTATAAACTTGCAAGCCATACAGGTTGAATGAGAAACCAGTTAGGAAAGGGTTAAAGTCGGGCGGGGCGAATATATGATACCCTACACCATAATGAATATGTAAAATATATATGGGAGGTATATCTAAATCTGAACCGATTTCGATATAATATGGCACACTTAATTCTAGACCAAATTCCGTCACCCATTCTAAATTTCATCCAAATTGGACAGATATAGGGTGTTTGGTGCAGGGAAAACGTGAAATCGTGTAGAGAAGTTGTTCATGGCTTAAATACTCAGGAAATGACGCCAGGATTACTGAGGGGGAATTTTGCCACCGTTGAAAATTTTGATGTTGCTTGGCCTGGGATTCGGAACGCAGACAATAAATGTGACCTGCACGTCGCAAACGAACGGACGGACATGCATAAAACGACTCAGAAAGTGATTCTATGTACATCTACAAAAGGAACTTAAGGTCTATCACGTTTCCTTATGCATGTTACATATAAATGCACAAAGACATAATACCGCTTACCACAGTGTGGTGTATAAAAATACCTTCTCAAAAATTATACGAGAAACTTCAGTAATACCCACAAATAGGAACTAATTTTGCTACGCACTATAATACATATTTTAGTGAAAAGCCCTTCTTTTGCCCTCAATACTTTGCAGAGGTCATTCATTAGTGAAAGAAGGACCCAAAAATGTTCTTTTTTTTCGATTGACACAATCACTAAAAACCTTTTTCAATATCAATGGCAGTAACAATTTGCTATAAAATAAAAACACACACATTCCCAAAAACATTGACCGACTTCAAAAGTATACGAGTATCTTACCAAGGTGTACTATATCTCTAACAGTATTTGTTCTGCTGTGTCCTATAAATATTTTGTAAATTATAATTGACATGCTTTTAAGAATTTGAGTTGAGTTTATGTTTTTGGTACCGAGATTTCCATTTTATAGTTGTCGAACCAACAGGACAAAATGTCCCCTGATGCCGTGTCAGTTAGTTTGGCTTGATGCATCAGTGGTGGTTTAGAGTTAGTGTGTGTGTGTTTGTCAGGACATCTGCTATTGTTACCATGGGGTACAAACTGACACCCTTCACCAACAATGGAACGGTGCAAGCACTCACACGAACATACTCCACAGTGACTTCATCTTGATTTGATTACGATACAGTTGCTTGTTGTTACTTTGGTTTTGTTCCTTATTTATTTGCTTATAACGTTGTTTTTTTTTTGTCATGTGGCCATTCCATCTGGTCAGAGAAGATTCCTTTATTTTTTTTATATTTTTTGTTGTTACTATCTATCACAGTGCTGTCAAAACACAAACCCACTCTAAAACCATTCCGACCAAGAAAAAAGAAAACTGTTCCACCAAAATTGAATTAACTTTTGACCAGCATTTTGTATGCAATGTTTTGATTTATGTGACCATGCAGTTAAGAAACAACCACACAGCTCGTATATCTTGGTTTTCTGTTACTCTTAGCTTTTATGAACTTTCTTATGGAGTTGGGAATACTTGAGCACCACTTTGTTCCATTTAAAAAATGGGACAAGTAAATAAATGAAAGAATGTACTTTTAATAGCTCTGTATTGTAATGTATTGCGGACAAGGGAAAAGTTAGGTCACTTCCTTTCAAACACAATAAAAGCCTTGAACCCCAGTATTTAATTTTCACTTACTTAACTTTTTGTTTTGAAATATGAGATATTTTATCTGATATGAAAATTGTTGATTTAAGAGGGCGATAGTCACATTGGAGGTGGGGATGGGTACATTATGTGCAAGGGGGATGTGGGATTGGCATCTACTCTAATGTAAAAATGCAAATAATTACATTAATATTATTTCATTCTGGCATATGACCAACGATCCATGCTAAATTTCACAAAAAATTAATGTCAATTTGTGTTTTTACAACTTTAAAATCTAAAAAAAGGAGAAATAGCTTTCACCCTCGAACATCAAATCCTTCAAAACGTAATTTGTAACAATGTTAAATTTAATAACCCATACTACAGTTTTATGTCACTTTTGTTGAGGTTATTAAACTCCCAATACGTCAGACAAAATGAAATTGTGCAAAATATTCAGCCATTTTTCAAAATATCAACCAGGCTACAGCCGCCGCAACAACGCCAGCACTTACCCGTTGGGAATAAGACGAGAAGCACCAGGCTGGCAGTCAAACACACAGACAGACAGACATTCCCAACAACATGGCAGAATGTGTAATTGATTAATTGCCCAAACCAAATCAAATGACAATCAAACAAATTTGATACAAAAGGAACCAAACCAAACGCAATACAATGCTCAATGTGTTGCTAAACCAACAAAAAATGCTTTTAGCCTTATTGAAATGACAAGAATCGGAAATTGCTAGAAAAAACCAATAACGATAACACAACAGATTTTAAATTAATTTTTGGGAAAACTTTAAAACTAATTTGCGCGGTTTAAAGCCTGATTTTATAAAATATTTAAAATCGTTTTTAAACTATTTTCCTTTTATATTTGGTTATTGTAAACAAGAGCTCACCAAATGGAACCGCTCCATTAGTGTTGAGCACACACACGAGATTATCTCTCCCTCGTCTGTGTGCCTTAATTCATTGCTTTCTTGTTAGAAAGCAAAGAACGCTGCCGGCAATTGGAAGTGAGTTTCGCACTCCCTCGCCTAAGAGGTCACTCCGGATGCACACAAAGGAAGATCGTTGGTGAGTTACACAAACAATTTGTATAGCCTTATTGTGAATACGTTTTATCGCGTATGCCGACACTTCGGAGTGACTTCCAAAGCGATTGTTTACATTTATTTAAGATTCAACACATTTGAACAAATATAGATGATGATTATATGAGGCAGTGGTAAGCATACTCGCTTTGGACTCTGAAGCAGTGATGCCAGATAAGTTTGGTCGAAAATCGGCACTTTTCGGGTGCCAAAATCGGCAAAATCGGCAAAAAATTTTCAAAATCGGCAAAAAATCGGCAAATTAAAAAACATTTATTTCAGTTCAAATTATCGCTTTATTTAATAAGCATAAGTTTAAAAAATAACATTTTAAGTACAACAAAACAATTAACAATTCATAAAACAAGGCAATAATTCAAAATTCAAAAACCAAAATTCATAAACCAAGGCAATGATTCAAAATATGTATGAAAATAAATGGTTTTACCATATGCATATTTGTAAGTACGTGTATATATGAGACCAATATATTTTCAATTCAGTCAAGCTAAACAAAACGTATACAAATATTGTCTTAAGAGGTTAATTAATAAGGTGATTGTTTTTATACCCTCAGCATTTATGCTAACGAGGCTATATAAACTTTCATACGGGCAAAATGTGCCTCATCGAAATAATGGTTTTAGACCAAGTATGTTTGGACGAAATGTGTTTCAGACAATTTGGAGTCGCCCGTCTGTCTGTCTGGCTGACTGGTGCTCACGATAACTCTCGAACGGATGAGCCGATTTTTCCAAAGTTTGGCTTTCGTAATATTTTGTCCAGACTTAGTTTAAGTTCGAAGATGGGCAATATCGGTCCACTCCTTCAGGTGCCTCTCCCACAAAAGTTCGAAAAATTTTTGCGTACGATAACTCTTGAAGAGAGTAACCTATTTGGTCCATACTTTGCACATTGTGAAATGTCCACCAGACATAGATGAGGTTCCAATATGCACTCAATCGGTCCACTCCTTCGGGAACCTTCCACACGAAATTTCGGATAAGTTCAGTTTAGGGCCTGTTCTCGAATCGCTTTGGTTTTTGTTGCAACAATTTGTATACGCTGCCTCCATTATGACGGTAAAAGCTTTTTCCATACTTCTTGAGAATATAGCCCAAGAGGTGTAACAACCCCTGTGGCACCAAATGTAGTGGCTGTAGAACACGAACTGATCAACTGATTCCAAAAGTTATACGATGACCCACTGAAATGACTAGTGGGCGCGATATCTATCGAAAAAATATAACTCTCATGGCGGTCCATTCCTTTAAGTACTACCTCCACAACACTTTTGAATTTAAATTTTAATCCAAATTTTTCGGCAAGTTCAAATGTCTAAAAATGGCCCCAAAATTCTGAAAAGACCATAAAAACAGCCGATCTGTCCGTAGAAGAAAGTTTCAATTCACATAGCCTGAGGGTATACCTCTGTCAGCAAAGCCGACTGGCACTTTCTTAATAGTTGTATTGGAATTTTGAAATGTTGGTTTGAATTTAATTGTATTCAATTTCTGTAATAAATATTTGTAACAAATCATTTTTAATGTTTATAAAGCAATCGTATTCCTTTATATTGTCGAAAAATGAATCATCTGTGCCATTTATTATAAAACTTTGATTTATTGAAGCTAGGTACTTAAATGTATTTTCTAAACTAAACCGCTTCAAAATCTGACAACAAAGTTCAATGTAAAAATGTGTGCAGTTTTTAATTATTTCCACTAACCCACTTTTCGACAATTTCTTTTTTTGAACAATTTCCTTGGCGTATATGGCGAACAACAAAATTCCTTTACAATTACATTTGAAAAAAATTAAAAAATTTTTTTGCGAGCACATCTACGATTTTTGGTATAGAGGTAAAGGAAAAAAATCCGATTTCAAATCTGCTCGCGTTCACGAAATTGGCCAATAAAAATATCTTTTTTGTTGTTATAAGAAAATGTATGCATAAATCTTTAACAGCATTCCATATTTATTCGTAGATGTTTAAATAGTTATTAAATTTATAAATATTTTCGCGGAAAATCAACAAATAATAAAAAAATTTTGAAGTAAATCCAAATTATCCTATCCCACAATCAGTACAAACCCTCAAAAAATAAATTAAAGAATATATGCGGAATCTAGACAATGCGTAGAAAATATGATACCAAATTTATAGAGATTTGGTACATAAATTGCATATTATAGCAACAACAAAAGAGAAAAACTTATTGTTGGAAAATATTGTTGCAAATATTTGGTTTGATTCTAAAAATTAGAAAACAATATTTGGGAGTTCTCTAACTATTTTGCTAAAATCCCATAGAATAATGAATATAACTTCATCAAAAAATATGGTTTACCATCGCGAGAGTTTAACTGATTTCTGTGATAACTTATAAGGGTAGGAAATTAAGAGTAATATTGAAATTACAATCATTCAATTAATATTAAAATTAAAAAGCCTGTTATTCGCGAATTAGTTAAAGTCGGTTGATGCGCATCCGTTTTTCGGATACAGCGAATCAATCTCTTTCAAAATTTATGCATATTTCGATGTTTCACTCAGGGGCCATTGTGTGCCGCCAGTTGCATCATACACTGCAAAAAACCTTAAAGTTGGTAAAAGTCGCGCAATGTGCATACGATTTTGATGCGCATCCGGTTTCATCAGCGCCTATCAAAAATACGTCAAAATATACCAATTTTAATTAGATTCTTCAAGAACCGCGGATGTGCCTCCACACTCAGTTTTTTGTGAAAGACCCATATTACTCACGTATCTCTTTTCTTTTATGACACGCATTTTCGCAAATATGTATTATAATCGCCAGTGAAGAATTCCATTTATGTAAAAAATTTTAAAGAAAATCGCGGTTTAGTACGCGGATTTGTCAAAATATATTTTTGCTGATTTTCCGATTTTCAAGGTATCTATATCCGCGGTTTTAGTAGATGGATTCGATCGCGGAAGGCTTCATTAGAACCGTCGCGTAAAAGAAGTAAATTCACTCGCGTTTCAAAGGAAATGGAATGACAGTTGTATATTTTACACGCAAAAAATAGGTTTTGTAAGAAA
The DNA here is from genome assembly GCF_047663935.1 of Musca autumnalis. Taxonomy (NCBI): domain Eukaryota; kingdom Metazoa; phylum Arthropoda; class Insecta; order Diptera; family Muscidae; genus Musca; species Musca autumnalis. The sequence goes on from NW_027412088.1 coordinate 37,743,031, forward strand.
ATTCACGCATCAGATGTTGGCCTTTCTAGGTTGCTGTAAGGAGCAGACTTATGAGATATGCATCAAACGACGTCGTGCGCGTCCGGATTATTAAACAAATTCAAAAAACCCGGAAATTCCGGCTTCAAAATGTCAGCATCAATTTTAGGTGGATGCAGTGGATATATCGAAAAATCATACACAGCTATCTTATTGCCCATGGAGTATTATGTGATTCATTCTTTGGGAATAGGTCTATAAAATGTAAGGTTAAGCCAGAAATCGCATGGGAACATAAAAAAACTTGTTGGCTTCAACCCATTTTTACCCATTTTTCTACATTGATGCCAACACAGCTTGCACGAAAATTAATTTTAATGGTCGACATTATGGGATCCCTCCTAAAACACTTCATTTTAAAGAATTGTAGTCAAACTTTATAGAATATGTTAACAGTTCGCGAATTCTGAAAGGGTTAAACTCGGATTCATCGATTGCAAAACTCTTTATTTTATTTACCATATACTGAAGTACATGTTTTGGTAATCAAGAAAATTCAAACTGTTTTTATAACACTGTGACACAAAATGGGACTCAAAGTCTGGGGGGTGGAAAACTTCTTTTGAATGTGAAAGCCCTTGATGAGTATACTAAGAACCCAAGAGGAAATTTTCACCATAGGTCAGTTTCTGAGATATCGCGCGATGAAGTTTTTGATTTTTTCCCTATAATACTTTGGAAAATAGCTCCATATCTCCGTTTGGCGTTGTTGTAGCTTCATTTTGAGGTGACATGTCTTCAGTCAAATCGATTGGCGAATCTTTTTGTAGAACATTTCATTCTTCTAACTCAATGCCTTTCATGTCCTTTTCGTCCTTTATTTCTTGAACCGTAGTGAAAGTACCACAAGATGAGATTTTTCAGCATCCAAATATTCTACAAAAATGTTGCTCAGAAGATTTTAGGTACGGTTCTCGTTGACAACTAATCGATTTTGTCCCGTTTTCATTGTCCTTTTTGACATTTAATCGGTTTTGGTTCAGAAATAAACTAAGTTTTGTTTTTCTGTATATTCGTCATTGGGTATTTATTGGTATGTACACATAACCATTGGTTTTTGCTTATGTAGACATCTGGGGTGCTTCTGAAATATTTACCACAAATAGCTATTGTAATGATGAACACGGTAATAACAAATTTTCTTGGAGGATAGATCCGGTTATCTCAATTTTTGAACCGGATATTCCGACATTAAAACCGATTTTTGAACCGGTTTTAAGTAACCGATTAAACTTATATGTATACCGTTAAAAAGCTTATAGAGTTGTCAATCAAATTAAATTATTTCGCTTCTGAAAACGTTGTTAGTTGCAGTTCTAGAACAAAAAAACCGTTTTCTTGAACCGTTTTTAAGGAAAAATATCAATACGCGCAAATATGGAGATCAAAGGCTGGGGGGCGAAAAATTCTTTTTGGCGATGAAAGTCGATGAAGGTAATATTACGAACCCGGAAGGACAGTTATGCCGTAGGTCAAACTTCTGAGTTATGACGCGATCAAATTTCGTTAGGTTTTTTGTCATGTAGGTATGTATAGTTTGTCAATAAATTAATTTCGCTATAACTCAGAAGTTTGACCTACGGCATAACTGTCCTTCCGGGACAACAACGCCAAACGGAGATATGGAGCTATTTTCCAAAGTATTATAGGGAAAAAATCAAAAACTTCATCGCGCGATATCTCAGAAACTTGACCTATGGCGAAAATTTCCTTTTGGGTTCTTAGTATACTCATCAAGGGCTTTCATCTCCAAAAGAAATTTTCCACCCCCCAAAAATGCTGCTGCACAGTGTAATATGTAAAAAATGTTATTGTTATTAATCAAACTACTCTTGACGATATAGTTGTCTTTGTTATTGTACCAAAATAGTTCTAGCAACCACAATTTTTAACAAAACGGAAATTGTATGTGAACAAGTTGCCTTAACTAAAAATCGGCATTTTAGGAGTAAAAATCGGCAAATCGGCATTTCTTTTTTTTTGGACTAAAAATCGGCAAAATGCCGATAAATCCGCAAATCTGGCATCACTGCTCTGAAGCTCCGGGTTCGCTTCCCAAGTCAGGCAACCAAACATAACATTTTTTAAATGACAAAATTAATGTAGGCGGAAATTACAAAGAATAATTTCTCAAAAAGAAAAGAAAAATGAAAAAATAAATAAAAATTAAAAAAATAAATAAAAATAAAACAAGTAAAAAAGTATCAGTCGGCTTTGCCGACAGAGATATACCCTCAGCCTATGTAAATTGAAACTTTAATCTACGTACAGATCGAATGTATTTAGGGTATTTTCAGAAATTTGTGGCACTTTTTGGACATTTGAACTTGCCGATAAAAATGTGGATTAGGATTATAGTTCAAAAGTTTTGCGGAAGAGGGAATAGACCGAGATACTGCATTACGGAAGTAGATCTTATTTTGATAGTAATATCTTTTCGATAGATATCGCGCCCACTAGTCATTTCAGTGGGTTATCGTATACCTTTTTATACCAGTATGCCAGGAAGCATGGGCTTGTCAATGGAAAACATAATATGGCGGTAAACAGGACCACAAAGGACATCATCGGTATAAATTTCCAAAGGATCTCCGAACAGACCCTAAACTGCGCTTGGACCCAAATGTTGAACTTTTGTGGGGGAGGTATCCTAAGGAGAGGACCGATATGGGCCATTTTAGAAGTTAAACTAAGTTAGGGAAAAATATGACGAAGGCCAAATTTTGGATAAAATCGGTTTATCAGTTCGAGAATTATTGTACTCTCCAGCTACTACATATGGTGCCATAGGGGTTTTTTACAACTTTCGGGCTGTTTTCCCAAGAAGTATGGACTTGCCACTGAAAAAACTTTTACCGTCGTAATTGAGACAGCGATTGCAAGTTGCTTCTACAGAAATCAAAGTTAGTCAAGAGCAGGTCTTAAAGTGAACTTACCCCAAATTTTGTGTGGGAGCTACCCGAAGGAATGGACAAATATAGTCCATATTCAAACCTGATCTATATCTGGTAGGTATATTAGGATGCGTAAAGTGTGGACAAAATCGGTCCTTCCCTTCAAGAGTTGTGGGGGGGAGGTACCTGAAGGAGTGAACCGATATGGCCCATCTTCGAACTTAAACTAAGTTTGGACAAAATATTATGAAGGCCAAATTTTGGATCGAATCGGCAGATCCGTTCAAGAGTTATCTTGCGCTCCAACCACTACACACCTTGTCATAGGGGTTTTGTGAACCTTTCAGGCTATTGTCTCAAGAAGTATGGTGTTGCCCCTGATGAAACTTGTACCGCCTTATGGGGGGCCGTGAATACAAGTTGTTACAACAAAAATCATAACGATTCGAGAGCAGGTCCTAAACTGAACTTTTCCGAAATTTTGTGTGGAAGGTACCCGAACGCGTGGACCGATTGAGTCCTTATTAGAACCTCATCTAAGTTTGGTAGAATCTTCACGATGTCCAAAGTACGGACCAAATCGGTTACTACCTTCAAGAGTTATCGTGCGCACAAATTTTCCGAACATTTTCGGACTTATGTGGGGGAGGTACCGGGAGGAGTATACCGATATAACCCATCTTCGAACTTAAACTAAGTTTGGACAAAATATTGCGAAAATCAAATTTTGGACCAAATCGGTTCATCCGTTCGAGAGTTATCGTGCGCACCAGCCAGCCAGACGGACTGACAGACGGACGGACATTGCTAAATCGACTCCAAATTGTCTGAAACACATCTCGTCCAAACATACTTGGGGTCTAAAACCATTATTTCGATGAGACACATTTTGCCCGTATGAAAATGTATATCACCAATATTTTTGAAAATTTAACATAGCTGAAGCCAAGGTCACCCTTTTAGAATACGCGACTTGTGGTTCTATATTATACAAATTAAATATTTTTGGATAAAATGAAATTTTGTTGGACGTGGCAAAAAATATTGGCCTTAAAAGACATTTTGTGTGGAAGCTGTGGCTATATTTATGTTAAAAAATGGGTAAAAATGGGTTGAAGCCACCATGTCTTTTTTTGTTTTCTATTTTGTTTTTCAAAATAGTCAGGCTTAATCCCATAGTCGTTGTTTTAATATTTTATTAAAACAACTTTAATTTATTAGTGGGAAAAATTGGCGATATTTACCAAGGGGTAAGGCAGGAAATACTATAGTTTCAGATCTCGCCACAGATCTTCATCATTTCCCTTATTTCTTGTTTTTCAACGAGAAACTTTTTATACCCAAGTGTCAATTGCTAGCTCAAATAGATACGTGCGCAAAGAAACACTCTGATCGAGAATTTCTTTGGCACTACCTAAACTCTAGCAACTTCACTTGCAAACAAAACCAAATTTTTCCCACTGCTATGCGTTTGTCGATTCTCGACGAAAAAGCACATAACTAATTTGTTGGTATTGCATACTACAGAAATAAACAACATTTTGACGGTGCCCGGTCTCACAATTAGGAGGGTTGGCGTTTTTTGTTTGGGATGACGACTTCTGTTTTGTTTTTCAAAATAGTCAGGCTTAATCCCATGGTCGTTGTTTTAATATTTTATTAAAACAACTTTAATTTATTAGTGGGAAAAATTGGCGATATTTACCAAGGGGTAAGGCAGGGAATACTATAGTTTCAGATCTCGCCACAGATCTTCATCATTTCCCTTATTTCTTGTTTTTCAACAAGAAACTTTTTATACCCAAGTGTCAATTGCTAGCTCAAATAGATACGTGCGCAAAGAAACACTCTGATCGAGAATTTCTTTGGCACTACCTAAACTCTAGCAACTTCACTTGCAAACAAAACCAAATTTTTCCCACTGCTATGCGTTTGTCGATTCTCGACGAAAAAGCACATAACTAATTTGTTGGTATTGCATACTACAGCAATAAACAACATTTTGACGGTTCCCGGTCTCACAATTAGGAGAGTTGGCGTTTTTTGTTTGGGATGACGACTTCTATTTTGTTTTTCAAAATAGTCAGGCTTAATACCATAGTCGTTGTTTTAATATTTTATTAAAACAGCTTTAATTTATTAGTCTTACCCCTTGGTAAATATCGCCAATTTTTCCCACTAATAAATTAAAGTTGTTTTAATAAAATATTAAAACAACGACTATGGGATTAAGCCTGACTATTTTGAAAAACAAAATAGAAGTCGTCATCCCAAACAAAAAAACGCCAACCCTCCTAATTTTTTTGTTTTCTCTCGATTTGTGAGTAAACAATACTTCTCTCGACTTTCCTGTCAAAGTAAAAGTAAAAGCAAACTAAATAAGGATCATCTCACTAATGTATTACTTTTCAAAATTTGAACTGCGTCTACCATTAAATGATGCTGACATTTTGAAGCCAGATTTACAGTGTTATTTGAAATTTTCTTCTAACTTCATTCCGCAAACAGGTTTTTCAAAAAATCATATATAGGATTGTAGTACTTGCGATTCTGAGTTATTTGATACGACTAATGTGAATGTAGTCTGCACAGCTTCATAGAAATCTACATCCAAATGCGGAAATTTTGTGCGAACATTTTTCTAAAAATCATATTTTTCGGGTCTAATATTTGCAATTGTCTCTAGAATACTTCGAACTCCATTGCACATTTTAGTTTTTTACGTTCCGGATCCAATAAATCATTTCTCGTGAAAATCCATCTACTAAAACGCGAGTTACGAGAAATTCCAAAGTAGAAAAATCACCTAAAATTTATTTTGAAAATATCGCGTATTTTATCGCGTTTTCTGCGGATCGTTTCCACTGCAATGAAAAAAACTAGTGCATCATCTTCGTTTTAGCGGAAACAGAGATTTGAAAACTTCACTGATACATAAGCTATATTCATTTTATCCCAAAAAATAATGTGTGATGCTACATCCACGGTGTAGATTTTCATGGTGGACATTGAAATCGGATGCGGACAAAAATTGTATGCACTTTGCGCAAATTAGCGATATTTTATAGGTTTTTTAATGCTAAGACGCAGCTGATGCTACATCTTAGCCTCCAAATTAAATTTCGAAAAATATTTACAAATTAAAAGATATGGTCTTGCTGTACATGAAAATCACATGCGGACAACATGATTTTGGTAATTACGCGATTTACACGTTTTTTAAAATGCATATAAATTAAAATGGGTTATTTGACCTCTATTTCCATTTCAAAAGCTTCGAGATATATCTTCATTAGGGTGTCCAAAACCGAAACCGGTTAACCGGTTAACCGGTTTTGAATTACAAAACCGAAACCGGTTTTCGCCAAAAACGTCATTTTCGGTTAACCGAAAAAACCGGTTATTTGTGTCGGTTAACCGATTTTAAAAAAGTAGTAATATTTTTAAAATTTCATTACAATTGTATTCTTGAAAGTAAACTAAACATAACTAACAAAAGGTACGGCTAAATTATAAATGTCAGATACCTTTAAACTTGAAAATATTTAGTGTAAAATGGCACAATTCCAATATAGTTCAATTGAACGATCTATGAAAAAAACTGCGTATACGTAATATCACACGGTTGTTTGAATGACGTTATCCATACGTTTTTGAATTATTACAGTAAACTAAGAACTAGTCGAATTTAAGGTTGTAAAGGGTAACGATAACAAAGTACATTTTGATTCCGGCACGATAATTTGAGGTTCTCAGTCCAGTCTTAATAAAATGTAAATTTAATTCCTTTGGTACACAATCGTATATTTGTAAGGGCTTTTACTATTCTTAGAGCACAATTTCTGACATATGTTTGCTGTCTCCACTTTAATGTTGAATGTTAAATAACAAGGATATTATCAGATAATTATATAATAAAGAATTAGTTATACTTAATTTACCCCTTGCCGCACATTTTTAATCAAATATTTATCAATTATGAGCAATTTTGTACCTATTTTACAAAAACCGGTTTAAACCGGTTAACCGGTTTTGAAAATTTTTGAAAACCGAAAACCGGTTTTTGAAAAAACTGAAAATTTCGGTTAACCGAAAACCGTTTTGTTTGGAAACCCTAATCTTCATCAACCCAATTACCTTCCCTAATGGGAAAGCTTTAATACGAATGGCAATAAAGCAAAATCCGTCTATTTTATTGGGAGATTAAAGCAAAATGAAGGAAGTATTCCTATAGATTTTTACAATATTTTCTACTACATAATGCATGTGAAAAAATATTTTCCAAACAATTTTTTTTTTTTTACCAAAATATGTGCTTATTTTGGCTATAACATCGAAACAATAACACCAATCTGTATGATTGTAGTCTCATTTGATTCGCCGTGAAGTTTTGATCTACAACAAATTTTTATGTAATTTTATGACCACTAAATGGGCCTTCATTTTGAAAAAAGTTGACTTATATTCAATAATTTATCAATTTTATGTACATTCCGCGAATTCTGTGTAACATTTTGCAGGTATTATGCAATCTACTCGTTGAAGTCACTTCGAGAGAGCTTTTTTGTAAAAATTGTGTTCATTAAAATAATTAGCGTTTTTATAATATTTGCTTTCTTAGAAAGCGAAATAAAAGCGCCATAACTTTTGTCCGCAACAACCAAAAATTGGCTCGCGACCAGATTCGTACTGGGAATTTTTTTCTTAACCTACATATCAAAAATCGTTGATGTAGCGCGAAAAAAATTTATCATTTTTTCCTGAAATGGAATATGAAATAATTGACAATATTCATGATATACCCTTTCTAGCTTAAAGGCTGAGGGTATAAAAATTGGTTGCATTCGTTTAATATTTAGTTTTTTTTTTAATAACAATAAGATAAATTCGAATTACAATTGAAATCTCTCGCATTACAAATGTAATCCTCGAATTACAAATAAAATTATTATAGAAAATAAGGCATATGGGTCCACGTTTTGCTACAGCCTTCATAAAACGGAACCTCCGGATTTTAGGTATTTTGAGGATTTTACCTTCATTTTCCAAATTGGATCCAATTCGGCAGTTGGATTTCCAGAGGTCAAAAAACGTCAGCACCAAATATTTGTGGATATAGGTCCAAGTTCTTTCATAGCACCAGTGGTGCCGAATTCGACGATTTATCTTCATTTTGACGATTTTTTGGCCCAAAATTGGAAAATTACGATTTTTCACGCAGGCCAAAATTGCATGAAATAAAACAGAATAACTAGCCCATATATATATATATATATATATATATATATATATATATATATATTTATATATATATATTAGGCAATTTTTCTTGCGGCAATTGTCAGTTTAATGGAGAGAGAAGTGAGGCATATGGTAACCCTTTGCCTCCCAACACCCTCTCTCACCAACAAACTGATAATTGCCGCAAGGAAAATTGCCTAATATAAATATGGACTATATTTTAACCAAAATTTAGTCCCAATTTACATTGGGCGAGTTTACTTGCGGCAATTGTCATTTTGTAGGAGAGAGAGGTGAGGTAACCCTTTGCCTCTCAGCACCCTCTCTCACCTACAAACTGGCAATTGCCGCAAGTAAACTCGCCTAATGTAAATTGGGACTTAATGAAAGAATTTACGGAAAACAGTGTTGCAAACTCGATTTTATGAGCTTGTTTATTGTTCTAAGCAATTTCCAGTCAAATTGGCTATATTTAGGCACATATCTGGAATACAGGGAGTTTTACCTTTTTTTGTCTCACATTCGAATTATATCAGTTGAACATTTTCGTTTCGATGAAAATCGTTTATCTCGTTGTGAAAATGTGAGTCCACCTTCATGTGCTCTTAAGAGGGCAGTTAGTCAGTCATGGCGGAAACACATGGACGGCCACACAATCAGGCGATATTTGAGCAAAGCTGTCATTCAAGACTGGATGTGTTTTTACTACAGTTGGGCAATTTGTTCCTGGAGCGGATCGATCTTTCTAGTTAATTTTTTCCAAAAGGAACTAGTTCCTTAATATAGGTCCAAATAGTTACCAGATTGATATAGTTCAACGAATCTTTCTCTTTCATCGTTCTTTTCGTCCAAAATAGTTCCGAGAACGAAATAGTTCATAGTTCTTTATCTTTCATCATTTTTTTTTTTTGTTTCCTTCGCTCCAAATGGATCCGGGAACGAAATGCTTTCATGGTTTGACAAGACAGATAGGTGTTATATGAACTAAAGGAAGTATATAAACGGAAGAGCTGGATATAGTTAATATATTAAATCGGAACTAGTTCGTTCCGGAACTACACAACTCTAGTATTTACCTTGCTGCATTGTTTCAAACTCCATAACCATAGGGAAAGCTCTCATCTGGTGAAAGTTTTTTAGGGCGGGTTGTATATCTTACATAGTCATTGTCATAACTATAAGCGAAACATTCACATGAGGCGGTAGCTAAACCTAGTTTTGGACTATGTTGACGATTTTTGACGATTTTCAAAATTTTAATAACGATTTTTTTGACGATTTCCGACCAAAAACTGTCGGCAACGCTGCATAGCCCCCATATAACGGTACCAACCGATTTAAGATATTTTGAGGATTTTAGCTACATTTGTTGACCAAACTAGCTGAAATTTGACATTTGAGGTTCCCAACGGCCGAGAAATTTCTCCACTAAAAAATTGTTAACTACATTTTTTGGCTCCAACACTACAAATTGGCTCCAATTCGACACTTGGAATTTTAAGAGATCAATAAACTTCTGCACCAATAAATGGTTGAGATAAGTTCACGTTCTATATTCTATAGAAGACCCGTCCGCGGTTCTTCTATTCAATAGAAGACCCATCCGCGGGTCTTCTATTTTACAGAAGACCCATCCGCTGGTCTTCTATTCTATAGAAGACCCATCCGCGGGTCTTCTATTCTATAGAAGACCTATTCGCGGGTCTTCTATTCTATAGAAGAGCCATCCGCGGGTCTTCTACTCTATAGAAGACCCATCCGCTGGTCTTCTATTCTATAGAATACCGCGGGTTCCTCCAGGGACGTACGCAGGATTTCATTTCGGGAGGGGCCCAACTTGACCAAAAATCATGAAATTAAAAAATGTTGTGTAGCGTTACGTAAAGCTTTTTTTAATGGGTTATGGCCATTTTCATGCATTTGTTTAAGAAATCTATTAAACCTTGAGTTACCTTCTATTTTTTTTATTTATTATTATTATTTTTTTTTGAAAAAATCTTTTTGACAAATGCCCACCTATAAAACACTGTATTTACTAAAGCAGTTTACGGTACCTACTGTAGTTTGGAAAAATAAACCGATCAGCATATATTTTTGTGGGATCATTACGAACGTAATAATCTTGCCCATTATCGAAATGGAATTAAAAAAAAATAAACAATTTTTAAAAATTTTGAAAAGTTAAAATCGACATTTCGATATTAACAAAAATAAAAAACTGTAAAAAATTGATATTTTTGTTGGACTCCGTCAGCAGTTTGTTAAAGGCTCTCTCGGTTAATCACATGCTTTATGTGTATAATAGTCCCACAAAAACATATAAAGACTGGAGCATCCGTTTTCGAGCTACAGTGGGCACCGCTTTCAAAAGTTCCTCTTCGAGGAAAAGACGTTTTTAGTTTCTATGCTACATACAAAACACAATAAATGTTTCCCTTCGAAAGCTCATATCTCGGTAAATGTTTGTCCGATGGACTGGAGATTTTGACACATATTCTATTCTACATGTACTTTAAAATGAGCCAACAAAAATAGATTTTTCGAATTTTATATGAAATATTGATACATAGCATATAAATTCAATAGAAAGAATTCATAATATTTAGGATACAACTTTAAATATTTACAGAGAAGGATATTTAGGTCCACGTTATGGTTTATCGCAGAATTTTACAAACACAAAGAATTTCCGTTATCTCTGCTATAACAAGATTTTCACTATTTCGATGATCTAAGCTTAATTTTTAAGAATATCGTCTGTCGTTGATATGTTTCCAAATGAAGACATTTAGAAAAATTTAACAGTTTTGGAGATATGGTGCGAAATGTATACAAATTATGCTGTATTCTTACTTTTTTTCATGGCACAATTACCAAGGTAGTGGTATCACACCAGCTGATCGAATATGAAAAGTCAAATCCCTTTATAAAAAAATTATTTTTGTTGTAATTTCCCCAACAACATAAAGAAAGTTTTGACATAACATATTCAAAATTTTATGATGCCACTACCTGGTATTTGTGCCATGCTTTTTTTGTAAATTTAGTTTTCAAAATGTAATAGGGTCTACTCATGAAATTTGAAACTTCGAAATTTGCTACCATAAAATTATTGTTTTCACAGTAAACGTGTAATAACAATGAATTACGACAGTTCTGTATGCTTTATATTTACATTTTGATTCAAATTTGTTCTATTTTAGAGGATTTTCAAAATGTATTTATGTCTTTCCTGAAAAAATTTTTGGAACGACCATATTATTCAATATTTATTTTTGACAATTAATTTTCAATAACAACAATGTTGGTTTTGTAAATTTGTTAGTCGTTGTAATTCATGCATATACCTTATATAAATTTGCCTTGGTCTGACCCTTATCTACAAATTTGCTTCAGAGGTCAGAAGAAGATTTTCATTGGATTCAGAGATATAGCCCCGCGTTGCTTTAAAAAGTCAATATTTAACAATGTTTGGATAATCCGAGCTGGATCTGACTCACCAAAACGCAACTAGGGCTTTTGTATTTTGGGTCTGTACTTTCACAAAATCCTCACTTCAAATTGATGCACAAGATTACCTTAAAAATTTTGCACAATGTTATTTACCGGAGGAGATAGAGTCTGATTCCAGGATTATTTTTACTTTTGATATAATGTTACAAAAGAAGCGTTATAATTTTTGTTCTTCTTAATTGTAGGATTAGAAGTTTTTGGAGTCGATGACAAATACTTTGATGAACTTAGTTCTATATAGTTTTGACAAATAACAATTGATCCTTATTGAACCCCACATAATTATTCGCTAATAATAAGATAATTAATTTTGGAGACGGATCTTATTTTGAGAGACACTCCTCTCGATAGGTACCGAGCCCATAAGCTATTTTAGTTGGTCACCGTAGTATTTACATTTTTGTCAGGAAGCATGAACTTGTCCACGAAAAAGTCTACAGACTACAAAATGTCCAAAGGATCCTCGAACAGTCTTTAAACTGCAGTTATGTTAGACTTGTATGAGGGACCTGAAGATGTTGTCCAAAAAAATTCTCTTAAACTTAACTTAAATTTAATTTGGACAAAACATTACGAGATCCATATCTTGGACCAAATCGGTTGATCCGTTCGAGAGTTATCATGAGTTCCAACCTGCCAGACAAACAGAGATACAGACGGACGGACGGTGGTAAGTACTTCCATCTTGAATATCGTCCAAGCATATGTGAAGTCTAAAATCATTATTTTGATGAGACCTATTTGTTTCGAATCCTAGTGTATATAGTCTCGTAACCTTAAAGTCTGAGGCTACAATTATACTTCGGTGATGATAAGGAAAAAAATAAAGTGACGCACAAAAATTGATTTGTCTTCATTATTTTCTCATACTGTTTAGCAGCTAATTTGTCTAAAATAGCATAACAAAATGATGTAGTCCACGAAGGACCGACTCTTCATAAATTTTATCCAATAGATATTTTTTTCATATACTTCCATTCCCACAATACTCAACTCGTTATTTTTGTTGTTACAGAATGAGTTTTTAGCTTCGAGAGCTATATATAGTTCGAATATGACATAAATTTGGAGTATATTCATTATGGAATTCGCATTTGATAGTGGTATGATATGACATGAAGAAGTAATTAAGATTTCATTGGAAGTTTCTCTCAAAAACAGCATACAAACAAAAATTTTTCAAATATTTTCTTACAAAACTTGTTAATGATGAACATTTTCTGTTCAGAAACTTAAGAAAAGTATAAGTTTTAATTTGAAATCTTCAAACGTACAAACATTTTTATGAGAAAAAAAATATAATAAGTAGTTACAGTAGCTTAACAAAATTTGTTCGACCAAACCATTTCGGGGGGGGCCCGGGCCCCCTGTGCCCCCCCCCCCCCCTGCGTACGTCCCTGGGTTCCTCGTATCTACTATTCTATAGAAGACCCTTTTGCTGGTCTTCTATTCTATAGTAAATCTTTCCGCGGGTCGTCTATTCCGTAGAGGCCCCTTCCGCGTTTTTTTTTTATTAAATATAACATGTAAAGCCCGGAGAAGAATCTATACTTAAGTCTTAAAAATGGAGGATGACACTGGATCCGGAATTGGTATCCGACTTTCGCAGAAATTGGGTAACAACTGTAATGTTTCTTCAAGAGGAGGTTTTCGCGATTGCGAAGGTTCTTGAATTGATTGGCAGCTGTTTAATATGTGCAGATAGACAAATAGTCCTGTTTGCCTGAGATTGTCCACAAGTGTAGATCTATACTTGAAAATATTCAAAACTCAATTGTCATTTGCTCGGTACCTGGACATTGCAATATTGGGAGTAAGGAGATCGCTGTTGAAATGGCTCGTACAGGCAGGCTCACAGTCGGAAAACATCCAAACAGAATGGAGAAAGCCGTTGTGGCATTTTATTCGTGAACCTACTCCAATATAGCCTATCGTACTTGGTCCGAGGAACAGAACCATCGGGTAACAAGTTATATCTGGACGCAGAATTCTATCCCTATTCTCACTTAGTACGTCTGAGATTTGAGGATCGCGATAGGACTAATAACGGGTCACTGTCACCTTAGATCAAGAACGGGGGAGATAGAGACGATTGAACATCTGCTGTGTCGCTGCCCTTTTCTTAGAAGCACTGGTGTCAGTCACCTCAACAGGTCCTGTGACCCTTGTCCGTTTCAGCGCAGTACACACACACAAAAAATTTTTCAATTCCATTTTTATTGTGAGAGCATGTAACAAACACTAATACTAATTTTACTTTCTTCAATCTCTACACTCTCTATTCTACTATCTTCTCCAACTACGAACCATTCATATCTATCCCTCCATATTTGTATTTAGGATCGATTGATGTGGCATTGATGATGAATTTGGTCGCGCATACTTAAACCTAACCTATGCAAAAAAGTCAAATTTATTTTATTTTCAAAATAATTTTTTCCACACAATTTTTCTAAAAGATGCGATTTAGTTGCATATGTATTGACCACCACTGTAGAGTATGTACATAATACAAGATGCCTAATATCACTTTTTTTTGAAAATGTACTGATTGATTCTATTCCAGCTCAATGGTGTATGTAAATATACCATTGTGTAGGGTGTGAACCCCTAAACTCATTTAAGCCATTCAATAATGTATTTATGTCTATAAATTTTAAATACTGTGGTTTATAAAGTTATTTACCTATTTGTAAATTTATGTTTCTCCTTTCGGAATGAATGAGGGCACACATACTTACTTACGTACATATGAATATCCCCTCTGGAAAACAAGATGTGCCTATATGAGTACATGTGTCTGTTGTATATTACAACAAATGTGTGCGTGTGTCAGTCGACCTGTTTGGCATCTGATCTACTGTATATGATTGTGTTTGTATACCTCAGAATTATTTGACTTTTATGTATATAAATATGTTATGTAATGCGGTAATTTATTAATACACTTCAGTTAAAATATGAGTCCCCAGAGACAGATAGACATACAGCTTTCTCTCGCCATCAGTAACATTATAAAAACATCGACAGACATTACCATCGAAACTTTGGAATTGTTGCGAATGTGAATTTACTAGTGGTGTGAATGGCTGACTGACTGAAGGGATGAAGTTTATAAAACGCAATGCTCTCTAAAGAATTTGTAAAGCGTGTAAAAGAAGGTATCTCCTTCAATAAATAATGAATGAGCCGAGTCGTCGAATTCAAGTCGAGTTGGGTATTAACAACAAAGAAATGGTAAACAGAAAATTTTTAACAAATTTCTTCTTTTCCGGTTTGCTTGCTAGTGCCGCTGTTGTTGTTGTTCTTGAGGAGAGTGGAATGGAAATGGTACGCAACAAATTCGACATATACTCTTAAGATCCATATGAGGTTTCAAAAAGTTTTTGGCCAACAAATATTTATGTATGTCTATTTTAGAAAGATAAGTTGTGCAGGTAAGCTCAAAGAAAAATGTTAGTAAGATCTTTTTAACTGCTCTTGGGTGTATAGAGCTTCAAAAAAGTGTAGTCATATTACAGTATTGAGTTTTGTCGAACCAACCTCAATGACCCCGAGTCAAGGAGCTGATACTGGAAGTTAACAGGCTGGTCGGTGGGCATAAGCGGAAGAAGTTGTTAAATCATCTGAAGAGTTGCAACATTGGAGCCGGTATAAGTTAATTGTGGGTAACGGTTAAGTCACTCTCGAACCCTGGAAGGATGGAAGATAGGACCTCAGTCACGTTTGGCGCCGTTACGTTGACTGACCCGAAGAGGTGCGCAAGTTATTTCAATCGACAGTTTGTCGAGCACCCCAATGGTGACAAAGCGAAGAGTAGAGTATTACGTTGCATTAGATCTCTTCCTGGCGAGTGAACCACCACAGTTTAAAATGGATGATGTTGCGAATGCCATCAGGAAGGCCAAATCATCCAAAGCGTTGGGCCCTGATGAAATTTCCATGCTAATGCTGATGCAGCTGAATGAGCCGGGAGTGGAGTATCTCACTAAAGTTCTCAACTTGTCGCTAGCCACCCTCATTGTTTCCCGAAGTAAATGGGCAGGGTAGACCTGCTACGGAAGCCAGGCAAGGATGCCAGAAAAAGTACAGGCCGATTTTGCCTTTGTCGCCCGTAGCAAAGACCCTTGAGGCCTTAGTCCTCCCCATTATCAGGAATATCTATCAAGTTGCCGATCATCAAAATGGATTCCTTAAGTAGCACAGCACGACAACAGCGCTGCATGCCACCTCCACATATATTTGTCAAGGATTCAACCAGAGACCGCCGTTTGATAGAACAGTGATGGTGGCACTTGACTTATTAAAAGCCTTTGATACAGTCAGCCACACCACGCTCTTCGACCAAGATTGAAACGTTGGATAGTCAACTATACATATGTGTCGACGCTGGTCGTACGTGGAATTCAGGAACAAGACGTCCAAACCCCGTAGAGTGAAACAGGGAGTTCCCCAAGGTGGGGCGATATCTCTGGAACTGTTCAACCTATACTATTCCGTCTCCTCTAGACGGCATCGTAATCGTAACGTTTGCGGATGATTGCACGTTCCTGGCGTCAGGTACCTTCCCTGATGACAACTGTAGGAGAATGAACTCCTACTAAACCGATCTTACCACCTTTTTCCATGCGAGGAATATGCAGATTTCCGCTTACAGTCACTCTACTCACCAAATGGACAGCGCAGTTTGGAATAGAGTTTAAGAGTTCATATTTTAGAGTTCACATTCGACACTACTTTCAAGCCGTGCGCGCACGCCGCAGCTATCTGCGACAAACTGAAAAGTAGGAACAAGATCCGCAAGTCCCTAGCCGGCAGCACTTGGGTGCAGATAAAGAAACCTTTTTGACCACATATAACGCAATATGTTGGTCTGTCGTAAGCTGTGCGACTCCAGTTTGGTACCCTGGATTGGAAAAAAATACGAATTTGAAAAAAATTCAAAGCTGTCAGAATGCCGCCCTGAGAACAGTTATAGGTTGCCTCCTCAAGTCTTCAGTGGACCATCTACATGAGGAGGCAACGATACTTCCAGTAAAGCAACTCAATGAGATGCTTTCCTTGCAGTACTTGCTTGGGTGTTACAGTGCGAGGCATCCCAATCACCATCTGCTGGCTAGACCCCACGCATTCAGGCATACCCGGAAGGATATTCATGCTCTAAAGTGGGAGGTCCAACAATATAGGAGAGAACCCCTAGATCAACAGGCGTATCAAGCGGTTTTAAATAGTATTCACACAGATGCAATTGCTAAGGCCATAAGCAAATATAGTGTGAATAAAGTCCTCGGAAAACATCCCCCATATATTGCAGCTGAGGAGCGTCAGCTGCCACGACAAACCAGAGTAGTTTTGGCTCAACTACGCTCGAGATATTGCAGTTGCCTAAATTATTATTGGGCGGAAATCGACACCGTTTCAACTGCCCCGCCAAACCTACTCATCTAACTCCAGTGGATCTGTACCGTCATCCCATCGAAGCAGCCACCTTCCTGGAACTGGAGATAGACCCATAGCCAGATTGAACAGAAGAACGAACATACAAACATAAAAATAAACACTCTTACAAAAACAACAAGAACATTATTGGTTCCCGTTATTTCTGTATATTCCCATATAAGGTAGCTTTGTTTTAGTTCTTGTCATTCCTTGGTCTAACTAAATTCCGTGCTCCTTGGGGATTCCTCACAAGGGACATTATGGTTATGCTATGGAAAATTTTCCTAAAGTATGACCAATCCAGACGTTAATCTGCTTTTGTATGTGTTCCTCTTTAATTGAGTTTCACAGCTCTATTTTACTTATCTGTTTATCTTTAGTCCAACATTGCCGGTAAAACTATCCACGTCTCCTAATTTGTACTGCAGGTTGTAGGGTTATTCTGAACAAAAATTCCACGTGAGTTCTTGTCTTTCCGCCTTTTCAACTTAAGGGAGAAAGTGAAAAAAACTCACGGGGAATTTTCGTTCAGAATAACCCATAATTCTTTAAGTTGTCGTGAGAGACTTCATACTATGCCTTTTCTTTGTGAGCACATTTCACTCAATTGGATGCACTATTGTGTATGGTAGGGATGGTGACGTAGGGAATGAAATATATCAAACAACGGTCATGACTGCCTTTTTTACTGCAAAGCCCAGTACTTATCTTGGTCCTTCTTTCATCTAAAGTCTGTCTTAAATACCCGTTAAAGGTAATGAGCTAACATGTGTCGACGTTAAAAACTCCCTGCAAAAGGCCAAAAAAAAAAAAAAAACACAATAAATAAGACATAAAGCATGCGTTTGGTTGCGGATTTGTAGTTGGTCGGAGATTAAAACATCACCCCAGTGAATGAAAGACTTCCTACAAAACGGATAAAAGCATTTTTCTTTCAAAATCAGGTTTATTTGCGCTCATGCTCTCACTGAAGACAAAGACGAACAAACAAAATATATATATTATATATATTATGCTCCCCATGAAATAAAACTAATCTAGGAGATTTTAATGTCAAAATTTGGAAGACAGAATATCTTTGGTCCAACAGTCAGGAAATGACAATGGAATGAGGCTGATAGGCTTCGGAGAAGAAAAAACATGGTAGTTCATAAGGGGTCCCTTACAGATCTAAAAATCAAAAAAACTAGTAAAAAAGTGTCAGTCGGCTTTGCCGACAGATATATACACTCATCCAATCTAAAGTGAAACTTTCACCTACGGACAGATCGAATGTATTTAAGGTCTCTTCAGAATTTTGTGGCCCTTTTTGGGACGTTTGAACTTGCCGACAAAAATCTGGATTAGGAATTAACTGCACTAAGACACAAATGTTGAACTTTTGTGGGTGATGTACCCTTAGGGAGGACCCATATGGGCCATTTTTGAAGTTAAACTAAATCTTGACAAAATATAAGGAGATCCAAAGTTTGGACCAAATTGGTTGCCCCATTCAAGTGATATCGTCATAGAATTTTAGTGGCATTTTTTTATATTGGGGAGAAGTACCGGAAGTTGTGGACCGGTATTGCCCCATGAAACTAAGTTTGGATATAATATGACGAAGACCCGACCGCCACATAAAGTGGCGTTGGTGTTTTTTACACCTTTCCGGCTGTTTTCCCCAGAAATATGGACTTGCCCCTGAAAAAACTTTTACCGTCGTAATGGAGGTAGTGAATGCAAATCGCCTCAACAAAAATCAAAGTGATTCGAGGGCAGGTCTTAAAGTGAACTTATCCGAAATTTTGTGTAAGAGGTACCAGAAGAAGTAGACAAATATATTCGAACCTGATCTATATCTGAAAGATATATTAGGATGTGCAAAGTATGGATCACATCGGTCACTCCCTTAAAGAGTTATCGTGCGCACAATTTTTCCGAACATTTTTGAACTTTTGTGGGGGAGGTACGAGAAGGAGTGGACCGATGTGGCTGATCTTCGAATTTAAACTATGTATGGACGAAATATTACGAAGGCCAAATAATGCGCTCCAACCAGTACACACGGTGTAATAGGGGCTTTTTGCATCTTTCAGGCTATTTTCTCAGGAAGTATGTACTTGTCCCTGATGAAATTTTTACAGTCGTATGGAGGGCAGTGTATACAAGTTGTTGCGACTCGAGAACAGGTTCTAATCTGAACTTATTCGAAATTTTGTGTGGGAAGTACCCGAAGGACCGATTGAGTCCATATTGGAACCTCATCTACTAAGTCTGGTGGAAAGTATGGACCAAATCGGTTACTTATTTTAAAAGTTGTCGTACGCACAAATATTCCGAACATTTCCGAACTTTTGTGGGGGAGGTACCGGAAGGAGTGGACCGATATAGCCCATCTTCGAACTTAAACTAAGTTTGGGCAAAATATTACGAAAGACAAATTTTGGACCGAATCGGTTGATTCATTCGAGAGTTATCGTGCGCTCCAGTCAGCAAGACAGACAGACGGACGGACATTGCTAAATCAACTCCAAATTGTCTGAAACGGATTCGTCCAAACATACTTGGTGTCTAAAACCATTATTTCGATGAGGCACATTTTGCCACTATGAAAGTGTATACACCGTCGTTAGCATAAATGCTGAGGGTATAAAAATCAATTAAACCCGTTGTGGTTGGCTCTCAAACATACACTCGAACCACTACCTTGTTTCAGCAAAGGTGCGTACCTGATTAAACGTAGCAAATAAAGCAATCACAATAAATAGGCTCAGTATATTCCACTCAACTTGTACTCTTCGTTCCGATAGTATATCAGATCAGTTGCAAAGTATTGTTCAATCCATGCTAACAGCAGCAAAATCAATACTTGGATATCTTGGTCCACCAAGGAACCCATGGACCATATCCAATGAACGCATACAAACAAAACGATTGTCGTACCAATCACACAAAGTAAAGGCCTCGACACATAAGAAGCATGGCATTCTTGCTTAAGTCATATCTGGTAAATGACTGAAGTCCAAGTTCGACCTAATAAAAAAAATTTCAGAATCACATTTGAATTAGGTCAAACTTGGTCTTTAGTCATTTACCAGATATGACTTAAGCAAGAATGCCATGCTTCTTATGTGTCGAGGCCTTATTAACAAACTTTTCAGTTTCTCTGAATCGTTCCGCTCTCAAAACAAAAGCACAAACTTTTTAATGCAAAAATATGATTACTGAAATGTACTTCGGTTATGATTTGCCGAGTTGTTTCATTCACCACCGAAACAAAAAGAATTTTTGCCAAACATTTGTTGTGCGAAATGATCAATGCCACGCTCAGACACACATACGCACACACACATACGCACACACACATGCGAACACACACACACACACATATTTGATTGCTTAACAGCCCTATCAGCCAGCACCAACATACTTGGAACGTACTACGATTGATGTTTTCAACCACCAAACGAATCATTCATTGAATCGTTCATGTATTTTGAACATTTTCGTTTTCTATCTGTTGTTGTGGAATTGAGAACTTTTCGCTATTCGTTCGCACTCACCAATGTAAATAAAACGAAAGAAAACAGCGAGTTCTGTCAACGTGGGTTATGTTTCATGTCGTACTGTTCCTATGGAAAAAAACGAAACCATTGGAAATGTTTCATAAAGTATTTTTACGTACGCTGGGCATATCCTTCTGTAGATACCAGCAAGGTAATTTGGTAACTGATACAGATAGTGTGCTAAGGATATGGAAAGATCACTTTTCCAAACTGGTATCCAATAGTATCGAAGAAGACGTAGAAACCACAGATGCAATCCCAGAAGATGGTAGCGAATGTATAACACCTGGCTAGGATGAGGTAAAGACAGCAATAAACCGACTAAGAAATGATAAGGCAGCAGGCTTACCATCCGAGCTGTTCAAAACCGAAGGCGATACGCTGATAAGGTTTATGCATCAGTTACGATCTGTCCCGTCCACAAAAAAGTGGATAAGATTGTGTGCTCTAACTATAGGATAGGGATAGGTAATGGAAAGCAATAATTGATTTTTTGAGTTTTCGATTTTAGTCTAAAACTAAAAATGCGATTTCTCAGTCCGGCGATTATTTCAGTTGTTTTAAAACTCGGATTTCGACTTTTTAATAACCGCAGAAAATCTATTATAATCGACTGTTTGTCGATTTCCTAGTAAAACCGCCAAAAGTGTAAAACCGCCAAGTCAACAATCTATAGGCAAACTCGAAAATCGATCAGAAGATAATCGATTATGCGATATTCCCTCAAGAAAAAAAGTCGACTACGATTTTTAGACTTTCGACTGCAAAAAGTCGTTTATCGAAATTCGACTTACCTATCCCTACTATAGGAATATAAATCTGCTCCCTATTACTTTTAAGATAGTTTCAGGGATATTGTGCGAACGAGCCTATGGTCATCGTAATAATTGGGCCATTTCAATGCGGCTTTAGACCTGGCAAATTCACAATTGACCAGTTATTTACCCTGTGTCAGATCCAGGAAAATGCCAAAGAGATGCTGATCGACACTTACACACTTTTTGTCGATTATAGAGCAGCCTTCGACCGCCCCTTTGCGTTTAAAGATATTCCAAGCCATCTTTGAATTCATTGACTCTGTAAGATGAATCTAACTGATACCTGGTCCTGAGTTAAAATAGTAAGGAACCTCACCAAACAATTCAGTACCAAAAGAGGTTTCAGACAAGGCGACAGGCATACATGTCCAGTCAAAATAGACATTGAAACAGCAAAAATTCCCACAAAGCTGAATTTTGGTGGAAAGCTAGGGTTTGACATTAGAAGCAATGTCCTAAAAGTCCGCATCAATCCCATGTGTGCCCAAACAGTTATTCGAGGTCGAAGGTCAAAATTTAGGGATTTTTTATGTTTTTAGATGTTTTCTTGAAAGCGGTGGGTCTAATCAAAAAGTGAACTGAACAAATATTATAGACAGAAAAATTCTCTACAAATTTATAATTTATAAAAATTTATAATTTATAAGGAATCGTTCTTGAGATATAGCGGTTCTAAGAAACACATCATTTATACGCACTTATAAGGGAAATACGCACATATTTAGGTGAAACGGCTAAAATAACCGGAGTATCCGGGTCTGTTCCCCCAAAAAATATATGCTTCCTTGAAGAGCGATATTATACTTATCTGTTAAAAAATATTCCAACAAAATCGGAGCGTGTTTTGTTGAATTGTTCCATGTTAGATTCATTTTATGCAAAAATAAGGCATTTAACCCACATGTGTAATGGAACGCCCAACGGAAACGACCCCAACAAAAACTCTCCACTTCTTTGAATTTTTGTCAAAAGTTAGGTTTATTGCGCTGATTACGGAAATGTATAATTTTCATGGGCGGAGAATCCGGTTCGCTTGTTATTTGACTTTATAGGCCAGATTTCAAATTGGGATTCGCAGGCTCATAATATATCTAATAGCCTCAGTACATATGCTGTACTGGAAGGGTGGTTAAAATGTTTAATTTAGTTTTAAATTTAAATCAATTTTATTTTTTAAGTATTGCAATATTTGAACATACATTTCTTCTTGAGTGTAATTGATTTATACTAAGGTGTCTACGGCTTGTTAGGCAAAAGTTATACCTCCATATTATATTTACCTCTGCATCTGGGTATCATGGGATTTTTTCAGTGTAACCTTTGTACAATTGAAACGCAGGAAACTGTTGCTTGAATATTCTGCCCATTTGAAAAAGTATAAATCAGTGTTTTGTGAAAATAGGAAAGGCAACAGACTTAAACACTCTTAGCAAATGGGGCAAAGAAAAAAGTTTTTTTTTTCTTATTTGACAATATGGCAGGCAGGCAGTAAACTTTTGCCAAGATATTTAATGTAAGATTTTGTCAAAAAGAAGTTGCATTTTGTTGTCTCTTCCTTTTGTACGGTTTGCTTTATTCTAACGACAGATGATGTCGAAATTAGTGTGAACAACGGAAGGAAGATAAAAGAGTGAAACGTATTTATTTTCGGTGATTCTAGTCGAGAAAGTAATTTAACCCTGTCGCTTTCATATTAATAACGGTGTTAAAAAGTTTTTTTTCGTACACTTTTTGTTTTTCAACATTTTTAGATATGTGCCAAAAACGAAAGAAGTTCATTATTTGTGTGTGCGTATTTCCCCTTCCATTAGGTAAAATATAATCCCATGGGTGCAGTTATAAGTCAGGCAAATATATTTTTTGCTGCCATTTTTTGATGCCTCTCTGAGTTAGACCATTATCAATGAGCAGAACAGAGTTTATGTGCAAATAACTAATTGCGTTGTTTTATTATAGCGTTATGTTTGCATTAAATGCGTACGCAAGAAATCATGTCAAAATATACTGCAGATTGAAAGGGTGTTTACGTTAACAGTTGAAGGTACCTTTATATGGTGGCTATATCCAAACATAGAATGGTGGTTATATTAAAGCATTGAAGATTTTTAGTGATAAAGTTTCGTTTCCACTGAGAACTTCAAATGTCAAATTACAGCTAGTTGGGTTAAAATTTTAGATGAAATCCCCAAATACCGAAAATCGGAAGGTGTTGTTATATAGGGGCTATATCAAAGCATGGACCTATGATGACGACTTTTGGTGGAGACCGCGACCACAGAGAATTTTAAAAGTCAACTTACATTTAGTTCGTTCAAAATTGTAGCTTTAACTCTTAAAATACCGAAAAGCGGGAGGTACGGTTATATGCGACCTATACCAAAACATGGACCTAAGAATCTCAAATATCATGTTACAGCACGTTTGGCTGAAAATTTTAGCTCCAAAACTCACGTTTATGGTGACCAAAGGCGCAGTTAATTTATGGTTCAAAGGAAAAAATGGCCTTTTCCTCTTCGCTTGATAGGCTGGTTGCCTGTGTGTTACAGAAAAGAATAAATCGCAGCAACAGCAACAACAAATAACGAAACACGAGCGTTTGGCCGCTTACCACGAAAGCACGAACAAAATTTTTTCACCCTCCCGTCGTCGCTTCTGCGTCTTCTATTGCACCATACACATAGCATTTTATTATAAAATAAGCGAGAGGCCTGTTGTTACGCTCTTTGACAAAAATCCTCTCTCAACCTATAAAAAATATGTTCTAACATAAAAACATGTTGGTATCTAAACGTCGAAAATTGAGATATGTTACAAAATGATGCAAAGAGATATTTGTTTGAACTTAAACACATTATGTTTAGATCCAATTATATATATTTTTTTTCAACCAATCCCAAATATATATTTGTTTGGATCCAAACATATTTGTAACATATATTATTCTGCGTGTATGCAGTGAAAACGCGGAATGCAAAATTACAGACACCTCGAAAGCAAAATGTTTTCAAGGCATATCATATGCGAGACGTGTCCACTTGAGGTAAAAGGGGGACCAAGATAAGTCCTCACATTTTCCATGTTTAACCCGGTCAGGGCCGTTACTTGGAACTGTACAATACCTACGGTTGTATTAAAAAATGGAACTAAATCGAAAATTTTTGGCGACAAGTCCTTGAAAAACATATGAAAGGGGTTTTCAAGGCGTGCTGACGTTCAAAGCCAATGTTCCACAGAACATTTTATCATCTTTGCATTATTTTTTACTTGGCAATAATAAATAAGACATGTAAAATTGAGACGAGAGAAAAAAATGAAAAGAAACTGATATTATTAAAAGTGAGTAATGAAAAAATAAAATAAAGTACAATAAAATAAAATAAAACAAAATAATATAAAATAAAGTAAAATAACAAAAATTAAATTAATTAAAATAAAATAAAAAAAATAAAATAAACGAACTGACAGTGTTGCAAAATTTTACTGATCGCTCCCAATATCATGATTTCATCCCGACGAAGGGAATTATCAATTGGCTTCTCAGTTTTTGAAATGATGCCTTTTTAGCGAAAACCCGAACTCTTTAAGTGTCTAGTATTCCCATATGAATGAGAATCACACTCACTTTTCGACTTTTCCAAACTTAAAAAGTTCGGGTTTTCGCTAAAAAGCATCATTTCAAAAACTGAGAAGCCAATTGATAATTCCCTTCGCCGGGATGAAATCATGGTATTGGTAGCGATCAGTAAAAATTTGCAACACTCTCAGTTCGTTTTGAAAAACATTACTCTCTGTAATAGAGGGTAATAAATGAAGTTGAGCCAATGGGGGAATACTCCACTCAAGCAATCAAATGAGAATGAATCTTCAACAATAAACAAAACAAACAAAAATAAAATAATATAAAATAAAAATAAAATAAATTAAAATAAAATATAATAAAATAAGACAAAATAAAACAAAATAATGTAAAATAATATAAAATAAAAATAAAGTAAAAAATAAAATAAAATAAAATTAAAGTAAAATAAGATCAAAATAAATCAAATGAAGTAAAATAAAAAATAAAAATAAATTGAAATAGAATAAAGTAAAAAAATAAATAAATAAAATAAAGTAAAACAAAATAAAATGAAGTAGAATAAAATAATCTAAAATAAAATAAAACAAAATAAAATGAAGTGAAATAAAAATAAAACAAAATACAATAAATTAAAATAAAATAAAGCAGGGCCGAACTTATTATACCCTCCACTAACATAGAGTAACTAGTTTTCTTTCTCCACAAGGTGGAGAAGTTACTTGTCAAATTATAACTAATTCGTTCTGGAAATGTATCTAAAAACCTTAAAATAGCTGAAATCGGACGGTACTGCTATATGGGGGCTATAAGAAAACGTGGACCTACATATGTCCATAATTTTTGGTGGAGTCGTTTCTTGGTAATTGACTGAATTATACCTAATTCGGCCTGAATATGTAGCTAATAACCCCAAAATAGTTGAAATCAGGCGGCATATGGGGGCTATAACAAAAGGTGAACATATGTATGTCGGTAAGTTTTGGAGGAGAAGTTTCTCGGTCACTAGGAAACCTAAACGCCAAATTATAACTAATTCGTTCTGAAAATTTAGCTAAAACCTTAAAATAGCTGAAATCGGACGGCACTGCTATGTGGGGGCTATACCAAAGCCCATCTTCAAACTTGATCTAAGACACGTGTGTACAAAATTTCAGCACCCTATCTCAACTCGTTCGGAAGATATCGTGATTACAACAGACGGACGGATATGGTTAAATCGACTTAGAATTTTACGCTGATCAAAAATACATATATGTACATATATACCTTACAGGGTCGCATGATTATTTCGATGAGTTACAAACGAAATCACAAACCTAATATACCCTCCATATTATGGTGGAGGGTATAATAATAAGTAAAAATAGTCTCTCAAATAGAGTTTAGTCTAATCGAAGCCGAAGAAGGTTTATTGTATAACAACGAAAATAACCTAATGTTTTACCACAGACGGTTCAATACGATGAACACTATTGACACCGTATACATAACGTCCCAGTAGATCCTTGTACACTGAAAGAAAAAGCTTCATAATATAAACGAAATCTTACATTCCATCAATGAAATTTGTCATTGATTTTGAGCCAACGGAGAGCTTCATTGAATAAACGAAAAAAGTTTCATTGAAGTAATATTAACGAATTTGTTCATTATTGTAACAAAACTTCTTCATTGATGCAATGAAATCTTTTCATTAATGCAATGGAACTTCTTCATTGATGCAATGAAATATCTTCATTAATGAACTGACACTTTTTCATTGATGCAATGAAACCTCTTCATTAGTGCAATGAAACTTCTTCATTGATGCAATGAAACTTCATCATTAGTACAATGAAACCTCTTCATTAATGCAATGAAACTTCTTCATTATTGCAATGAAATACTTTCATTAATATAATGAAATATTTTCATTAATACAATGAAATACTTTCATTAATGCAATGAAATATTTCATTAGTGTAATGAAATACTTTCATTAATGTAAAGAAATACTTTCATTAATGCAATAAAGCCTTACGTTGGTTCAAAATCAATGATACATTTCATTGATGTAACGTAAGATAATTTATTTTATGAAGTAATTTCATACTCACGTAATGCATAAAAATTAAGTCAGCACTAAATATGTTTAATTCATTTTATTGCAATTAGTTTTGACCATGGATACAATACGTAATTTTTGATTCCTTAGGTATTAACCATTGGTCGTTGTCATCTGTAAGTAAAATTAATAGAATAAACAATTTGTTACTAAATATCTGGTTTTCTACACAATAACTTACCTTCATATTTTGCCGCTCAGTCATCCCCTGTGTACTTCCATGATGTTGGGATAAAGCAAACAAAATTCTCATAAAACATCTGTACATATAAATACTACATGAAAGAGTTTTATTTTAATATTTGTATTTTCTTTTCACATTAAACACTTCATACCTACTTTTAACGAAGTTTATGATCCTATTGGGCGTTGTCACCATTAAGTAAAATTGAATATCATAAAAACTGTTAGTAATTTATTTGTCTTTTGTCGGTGGACACTAGGCATTTTCTCCGTCATTCCACTCTTCTTTAGATTTTCTATTGCTTGCATTTATTACAAAGAAAAAACCAATTAAATGAAAATTCATTTATATAAACAAATGAATACATAAAACTTAAAAGAAATAGTTTGTCCAATATTTACATACTTACTTTTCTAAGTTAAAAACACGAATGGTAAAATTTTTATTCATCCGCACTTGGCGGCGTCATAATGTCAACTAAAACAATGTTGTTGAAAATTTGCTGATCAACATTTTGACAGACAGGGTTGTTTTGCCTGATCATGTTTACTGCTTGTTAAACGCACATGCACACCGCACAGCTGGAATTTACTCCATAACAACAATGAAATACATAATAAGGAACAACAGAGAATAACATACGAGAGAATAAGCCTTGATACACAAGTAGAAAAAATGAGACAAACATTTTAATGAGAATGAATATGTATGTATATCAAAGCCAATCGCTAGTAAAGCAAGTAAGGAATTTTTGTACAGTTACGCTTTTAGTGACGCTTCTGCTAATATTCGTACATACATATGTATGTTTGATGTATGTGATTCTATACATGCATATGTATGTACGGGGCAGATTTATAAATGTGTTCTCTTTATGATTGTGGAAAATTTAAGACATTCGTTTAATAAAGAAAAATAATTAGAAGAAATATAGATACGATTTCAGACCCTTTTTTCATTCGTCAAAATAGTATTGGGGACTTCAGAAATACTTCATTTATTTAATGAAACTGTTGCATTTATTTAATGAAAATGTTTCTTTTATTCAATGAAACTGTTTCATTTATTTAATGAAACTATTTCATTTATTTAATGAAACTATATCATTAATTTTTGGAGCCAACTAAAACCCAGCAAAAAGTTTGCCTCCAAAGAGGCAGTTAAATGATATGTACAAGTGATCTGGATGTGCACCAAATTATGCATTTTCACTCATGATTTTAACAAGAGCGTGACTACTGAAAGAGGCACTCCATTGCACTGCATTTTAACTGACCCTTTGGCGCTGCATTTTAACTGACCCTTTGGAACTGCATTTTAACTGACCCTCTGGCACTGCATTTTAACTGACCCTTTGGAACTGTATTTTAACTGACCCTTTGGTATTGCATTTTAACTAACCCTTGGGAGTAAAAAAGGAGGCAGTCTACATGTGTGCAAGTCATTACAAAATATCCCAGAACAAATAAGACGTACTCATTATTTGTGTAAAACAAAAATATTAAGAACTTAGATTTCAAAGAGCCCTCCATTGGGAAATTTTCTTCTCGTGAGTTACCGGAAAGGTGTTCACAAATTAAATATTATTTAGTTTGTATTAACAAATTTTTTGAAATTTTAACACGTTATCGCTTTTTGGAAAATATAGAGATGTACAAACTGATTTATGTACATGTAGGGATCTCTAACAACTGCTAATAAAATGTAGCGAACGGAGTGCCTTTTTCACGACTCCGTTGAACTGAATCCGGATGTTGTTAAAATGTGACAAGTGGATGTGATTCTTTGGATTGCATCCAAATGCGGTTAAAATGTGAGGACTGGAATGCCTTTTTCCCGACTCGGTTTGAACTGCATCAAAACATGCCGTGAAAGAACTTGTCCACATAGCACTACTTCCAATTTATTTTGCTGGGAAACATCAAATATATTAAATTTTCCACCATTTTCTTAAAAGATGTTTGAATACTAGTTTTTTTAAGCACATACTATTTAGCATAGTTTCAATACTCACATATTATTTTTAAATTTAAAGAAATAAAAAGTTTTATTACATCAATGAAATACGTTTCATTTATTCAATGAAACCAAAAATCATTAAATTTTAGTTGACGTAAGGTTTCATAGCATTAACTAAACATTTCATTGTATAAATGTAACATTTCATAGTATCAATGAAAAATAATCAATGAAACCCGTTCATTGATACAACGAAGCAATTTTCTTTCAGTGTAAATATTTGTAAATAGTAGCCTTAAGTTTTTAGTTTTAGTTCTTAGTTTTTGTGTATAGTTTTTTTAAGCATTTACTCGTGTTAATTTGCCCACTTTTTGAATTGACATTTTGGGGCTTACATACATACATAATTAATTATAAAAATATTACTTTTAAAATTGATGGATTTCAGCTCGCAGTTAAGCTGCAGCTTAATTTTGTACTGGAGAAGGTGGCGATTGTCACATGTCTACTTATATTTAATTAGCAGTAAGTCATGCTGTATAGTCTTTAGATGATTTTCAATAAAAAATGGCCATAGCCAAAAAACGAAAAGTTTAGTCTAATTGTAAAATCGAGAAACATCGATTTGTGAGGTTGTTCGCAGGGTGGAATTTCGGAGAGTGAGAGTTCGAAGTAGGATGGTTGATTCAGAGGGGGTGGTTCGAAGGGTGGAAGTCGGAAAAATCTTTACAATTTCTTGTCATAACCGTGTTTTCACTATTTCCGAACAAAATCTCCCGTCGCAACGTTTTTAAAACTTTACTTGCTTTAACAATGTATATTGGCAAAGAGAACCTTTACCTCGCAAGTTTAAGGCAAACTTATCAAAATTTGATCTGCAAAATCAAAATGCAGAGTTTTCTGTGAAACGAAAGAACACATTTTTTTGCAAAATCTTAGCAAAATACACTTTGCCGTTACAACTTTTCACTTAGCAGAAAAAACGTTTGCGGAACAGAAATCAAAAAGAGAGCTAAATTTTTTTTCAAATTCACTTAATCATTAGCAACATATCACTTGTTGAAAATAAGGGTTTTGTGGAACGCCCACATTTGAGAATTGTCAAAAATATTGCTAAGTGCAAAATGAAAAGTTGATAAGTTGTTTCGTGGAATAGGGCCCTGGTCACATAATGGTGTTTGTGTGGGTTCAAATCGTCGGTTTATCCATATCACTTGCAAAAAATAGTTCGGTCAGAGAGCTCGACTCCAACGGGAAATTAATTAAAAGTAATATTAAATCGATCTCTGCCCTAATAGGCAAAATTTTCAAATAAATAAAAACCAGCTTGTGCCTATTTTGGGGTTTGAACCCACGTCATTGAGAAGCATATTAAAGGTGTTATAACGGCGTGTTGGCGTTCAAAGCCAAACTCATAACTTCCGAAGGCTGCGCCAAAAAATGAGAAAAGACGTTTGTGCGAAAGGCATACAGTTTGAATGAGAAAAAGCTCATCACTGTAAATGACAAATGAAAATTTCGATGACATAGAAGTCCCTCCCCTGACGATATGATATGACAATGAGCTGCCACCAACACCGATACCATGCCACATAACGGTGGTTGTTTGGGTTCGACTCTTCGGCATTCCTTTTTCAATTGGAAACATTTTCGGGCATTAAGCTCCGTTTTCTGGGAGGCTAAACTACGGCATTACAACCAATTTGAGTGAAAAATGTAGCAAAACGTCTAAGAGAAAATAAAATCTGATACCGTTTTATATACCAACACATTTCCATGTTCGGCCCATTAAAAATCACAGCAACAACACATTATTTTGGATGTTATTATTTTTAATTTAATTGGCGATTGACTAAATGAGCGCTGGAAAAATGTAGGATATGCTCCTCCCTCCAATCAACTTAACTAACAAGTTTTCACTCAAAAGGCTCCACAATATAATATGATTCCTTATGGGAATCAAATTCTTCGAGTTCTTAATTGACGCTTTATGTTAAATTATTTTTGCACATTTATTTAAACATTTTTTTCTCGTTGTTGGCGTTTTTTTATTGTTGGACTGCAGAATTTTACATCTTTGTGTTTATTTCAGCTTTAGTCCATATTTTATTGTATTCAAGTATTTGAATACATACAGTGAAAACTCCACGTGTGCATATATTTCATTCACGTTCACCTTTAACCTTCCTTCATCGTCATTTGATATTATTTTAATTTAACACAAAAATACCTTTTATTGTTATTCCCCTCAGAAAAGGGTTA
The DNA here is from genome assembly GCF_047663935.1 of Musca autumnalis. Lineage (NCBI taxonomy): Eukaryota > Metazoa > Arthropoda > Insecta > Diptera > Muscidae > Musca > Musca autumnalis. The sequence continues at coordinate 37,774,612 of NW_027412088.1, forward strand.
AACGATACCAATAAGTCCTTTTTTTCGGCTAAGGGTAATTTGCTTATAAAAAATATGCTATTTTATTAAAACAACAAAAAGAAAACCGTAGAGCAAAGAGGAAGATGAAAAAGTGAACATATGTTTTATCTAATTTAACCCGGTATGGGCGATTGAGTTTAATGATTTGCTGTAGCACTGAAACGTGAAACACAAACGTCAGTTTTGCAGGAAGTCGATGTGCTGCTCTTCATGTTACACGGTCTCAGTCAGGTGGAAAATTTTTATTTGTTTTTTCCTTTATTTTAACAAAGCAAACTTGACTGTATAGCAAATACATACATACATAGGTGTGTATGTATATGTAAAAATATACCCCCTTAAACAACTTTGCTTCCCTTTGTTAGTTCTTAAACCAATTTAAAGCTTATTTTTTGGCCCAAAATATATCTAATAAATGTTGGATTGAAAGCAAAGATAAAAACAAAGGCACGAAAAAACCTTTTTAAAGCAACATGCCGACAAAAACATAAACCATAACATGATTAAAGAATTTGATTAAAATGCAAATTGAAAGACAAAACAACAAAAGCCGACGCAAGGTATTTTTTGGCGTATTAACTTTAACTTAAATAGAAGTGACACAATCTTACGACAAGTAAATCTTCAATGGAAAATGTTGAAGCTGTTTTCTTTTTCTCTTCCTTTAGAGCCAAACAAACAACAATTGACAAAAGTTGTTTTTTTACTGTTTTTCTTCCTTCGACTTTGATTTTTTTAGTTACGCAGACAGTTATAGCGTAAAAGTAGCTTGGCAAACACCTCATCAAACATCAAAGAAAATCAATTTAATGTTTTCTTTTACACCATCACAGAGAAAAACTCACGGATATTTCCCTTTAGATCCAGACTATGCGACATCAATGTAGACGTCTCCAGACGTAAAAGAAAAAAACTCACCCCTTGTTGAACACAAAGAACGCTTATCACAAAACTTATTTATTTACTTAGCGCATTACAAAGAAATGGAAATGGAAGGTAACATAGCCCGCCCAGAAGGTGACGGAAAGGTGGGAGGGGAAATGCAATTTATATCTTTACCTTAGAAAAATGTGTTTGAAAATCTGCGATAACGCGTTTCAAACGAAGTGAAAAAATGACTTAAGTCGACATTGTTAAATGTAACAACAAATCTGTTACTTTTTATGAATTATTTTGCTTAACAATGAAATATAGCTGGGAACAATTGCAATGAGCGTGGAATCTGGGAATTGAAATGTGTGCTAAAAAACTAAGACTTACGCTGGGTTGGAAGCGTAAGCGTTAAAATTTCCACACATACATTTATAATTGAAAAAAATTGAGTTACCTCCTGCCTGAAAATTTGAACGGGTACATTAAGTTTGTTTTTATACCCTCAGCATTTATGTTAACGAAGGTATATTCACTTTCCTACGGGCAAAATATGCCTCAACGAAATAATGGTTTTAGACCCCAAGTATTTCTGGACGAAATCCGGTTCAGACTATTTGGAGTCGAATAAGCAATGTCTGCTGGCTGGCTGAAGCGCACGATAACTCTTGAACGGATCAGCCGATTTTGTCAAAAATTAGGCTTTCGTAATATTTTGTCCAAACTTAGTTTAAGTTCGAAGATGGGTCATATCGGCCCACTCCTTGGGTACCTCCCTCAAAAAAGTGTAACGTTTTTTGCACGATAACCGTCGAAGGGGCTGAGCGATTTGGTCCATAATTTGTATATCGTAATTTTTCTACCAGACATAAAAAAGTTCTAATATGTACAAGGTCAGTTCGGAAACTTCTTAGCCTAGCACAAAAAGTGCGGTATAAACAGAAAAAAGTTAAGTGTTTTGGAAACTTCCATCTCTGTTATGAACACATGTTAAATTTTGTTTCGATCTGGCAACTCCTTCATATAGAAACAGGTGTTCAAAAAAGACGCATCCGCAATTTTTTTACAATGGAAAAATTAGAAATGCGTGCTGTCATTAAATATTTACATAAAAAAGGTTTATTCGGACAAGAAATTCATAATGATATGGTGAATGTGTTAGGTGAAAGTGCTCCTTCATATGCTACAGTAAAAAATTGGGTTGCTGAATTTAAACGTGGTCGTACAAGCATTGAAGATGAACCACGTAGTGGACGTCCAAAAACAGCAACAACAACAGAAATTGTAGCCAATGTGCATGGTATGGTATTAAATGATCGACGAATAAAAGTGCGTGAAATTGCTAATATCATGGGCATCTCAAATGATCGAGTCCATTTAATTTTGCATGAAGAACTACAGATGAAAAAGCTTTCTGCAACATGGGTGCCGTTTTAAGCGAAATAAAATGGATTTTAAGCGTCGTTTCATAACTGTTGATGAGACATGGATCCGCCACTATACTCCAGAGACAAAAGAACAAACCAAACAATGGACTGAAGCTGGAGGAAGTGCCCCAAAGAAGGCAAAAACAATTCAATCGGCTGGTAAGGTTATGGCAACGGTTTTTTGGGACTTCAAAGGTATTTTATTGATTGACTATCTGCAAAAGGGTAAAACAATAAATTCAGAGTACTATTGCAACCTTTTGGATCAACGTCCTGGCTTACAACACAAAAAAATAATTTTTCATCAAGACAACGCACCAGCGCACAAGAGTGTTTTAACAATGGCTACAATCAACGAATTAAAGTACGAGTTGCTTGACCACCCACCTTGCTTGACCTTAACGGAGTCATGAAAAAGGCACTCCATTCCTCACATTTTAACCGCCTTTGGATGCAATCCAAAGAATCACATCCATTTGCAGTTAAAATGCAGTGCCAAGGGTCAGTTAAAATGTAGTGCCAAAGGGTTAGTTAAAATGCAGTGCTGTGGAGTGCATCTTTCAGTAGTCACGCTCTTGTAAAAATCATGAGTGAAAATGCATAATTGGATGCACTTCCAGATTACTTGTACATATAATTTAACTGCATCTTTGGAGGCAAACATTTTGCTGGGATAGAATTGCTAGAAAAGCGTTGGACTAAGTGTATTGAAGTTTCAGGAGATTATATTGAAAAATAAAAATATTTTTGAAAAACTAATTATTCTCTTTCATTGATATGCTAAGAAGTTTCCGAACCGCCCTCGTACTATATCGGTTCAATCCTTCGGGTACCTCCCACACAAAATTTCGGAAAACTGCAGTTTAACAACTTGTATTCGCCGTTCCCCTTACGACAGCGCAAGTATTTTTTTTTTACAGGGGCAAGTCATACTTCCTGAGAAAATGGCCTGAAAGCTGTAAAAACCCTCTATGGCACCATGTGCTGTGGATTAAAGGCGCGGTATCTCTCGAACGGATAAACCTATTCGATCCAAAAGTTGGCAATCGTAATATTTTGTTCAAAGTTAAATCTAATTCTAAGATGGGCTTTAGCGGACCACTCCTTTGGGTACCTCCCCACAAAAGATCAAGGCTTTTCGATAACCGATTTTGTCCATACTTTGGACATCGTAATATTTCTATATATGGATATTTCATGTATGGACTATATATGTCAACTCCTTCGGATAGCTCCCACACCAAATTTCGGAACAGTGCAGGTTAGGACCTCCTCCCTAATCGTTTAGATTTTTCTTGCAACAGGTTCCACTCAAGCCCCTATTACGATGGTAAAAGTTTTTTTAATGGCAAGACAATACTCCTTGAAAAACTGAACCCTACGGCCAGCATGTGTTAGTGGCTATCGTACCACAACTGCCGAACCGAATACTGCGTTGGTCTACACATTACGTATCGTAATATTTCTTCTTATATTAGATGGAATTCGAAGATGGTTCTTATAAGTCCACTCCTTCTGGTACCTCCTCACAAAAGTTCGAAAATATTAGCTAAAATGGTACGCGCTATATCTCATAAACGGAGCAACCAATTTGGTCCAAACTTTGGATCTCAAAATATGTTGTCCATATTTAATTTATGTTCAAAAGTTGGTCCTATTGGACCATTCCTTAGGGTGCCATCCCCACAATAGAACAACATTTTTGTGTAAGTGCGGTTAGGGATCTGTGCGATAATTCCTTGGGAAATTTTTACCGAAGGTGCTCTTAGTAGCCTTGTATGTAGCTATATGATGTTTTTCGTGGGCAAGTCCATGTTTCCATATACAATGGTGCTATCGAGAGGAATGGCTCCCAAAATAAGACACACTTCCAAAAAGGACTATTTCGGTCTATTCCTGTAGGTACCTTCCCCGCAAAACTTTTGAGATTTTGTCCTAATCCATATCTTTGTCGGCAAGTTCACACGCCCAAAATTCTAAAGACCCCCTAAATACATACGTTTTTGGGAAAAGGTGTTTCAATTCACACATGCTGTAGGTATACCTCTGTTTTTTACATTTTTACTTGTTCTGTTTGTAACTCATCGATACAATCATTTTAGATCCCAAACAAGTAAGAACGGCATTAAGTTCGGCCTCCAAAACGAACCTCCACAACGAACGAACAGTTTCCTTTCGTTTATGGAAGTACTAAGCTCTTCCGCTTATTGCAGGAGTAGTATATCCCTTCAAATTACAATCTTCCGAATTGCGCTCTTTAACTCCTGGCAACACACAATAATAAATTACAGCAATCTCGGTTCAAAAATTCGACAAAAAAAACCCTCGAAATGCTTTAAATTGGACAATACTGGCTTGACTTTAATCTGGATATACATATATAAACAGTTTGCAAGTTTTTTATCTTCTGGTAACACAAAAATGCAATTAACGAAAAAGCCGGTTGAAAAATGTGAAAAAAACCTTAAATGGTTGATATGCTTTTATTGGGTCTTTACCAAAACGTGAACCTTCAGTTGTCCATAGAAGACCTCAAGAGGATTTTCCGTTGTCTATCTGACGTCTGATTTTTTGAAAGGTATGTTTTGTCCAAGTATCTTGTACTAAATACCAAATTTCAACGAAAACTACAACAAATTTAAACCATTTCGGTGGGATATTGGAACCAAAATTGTAAAAGTACCGGAAATTTGGTGGGCAGTTTTAAGGGGGCTACATGAAGGCGTGGAGCAATACTGAAAACATTAATTTGGAAACTGTATACCCACAACGAAGACTATGAGGTCTATATGAAGGTGCGGATCAATACTGACAAATACCAGGTGGAAAGTTTTATACCACAACGAAGGCTAAATACCAAATTTCAGGCAGTTCATTGGGATATTGAGGCCACAAACTTCAAAAAAAAAGCATAGAAAAACCTAAATCGGGTGGTATTATTCTATGGGGGCTATATGGAAACGTCTGGTGAAAAGTTTTATACCCTCAACGAAAACTAAATACCAAATTTCAGCTTTTTTGGTGTGTTACTGAGAATAACACCTTCAAAATATCGAAAATCGGGAGTTACATTTATCTGGGGGCTATATGAAGGCGTAGACCTATACCGACAACTTTAAGGTGGAAAGTTTTATAGCCTCAAAGAAACTACATACCAATTTCAGATATTTCGGTAGGATATTGCGGCTACAACCTTAAAAATACACAAAATCAGGAGGTATTGTGCTATGGGGGCTATATGAAAGCGTGGCCTATATCGACTGTTTCCAGGTGGCCAGTTTTATACCCCAACAAAGACACAAACAAACTATACAATTTCAAATCGGGAGGTACCTTTCTATGGGAACCATATGAAGACGTGGACTTATACCGACAAATTTCTGGTGAAAGGTGTTTTAGCATCAGCCATTTCTATGTTATAATGAGGCTAAAACCTTCAAAGTATCGAAAATCGTTCATCATGTTCACTACCAAACATCCTAGGAGTAATAGAAACATCTATACCAAATAACAAACTCTATCTTAAAAATTGCGAGCTGTATCTTGATTTCAACAGAGGGACATGGTTATATCGACATCGAATTTTATGATTATCAAGAATGTATGTGTTACGAACCGAACGACAAATTTACTTATACCCCACATATTATGGTAGATGGTATAAAAGTGCAATTCTACAATTCTGCATCGATATAGCCATGTCCGTCCGTATGTGAAAAACACTCTAGCGTCCGAACTGATGTAATTATGTGGTTGAAATTTTAATCAAATGTAGTTTAGGTCAGTAGAAATGCTGGTACTTAAATGGCTATATATCGACACCTCCAAATAATAGTATGCTAAGTCTAAAAAGTGAGTTTTGCAGGAGAAGCTCTCAAAGTGTGGACATTTTTTTGAACTACAGTACTATGCTAAGTCAACATTTGTTTATAACTTCTGTTCGGATTGACCGATCATTACCAAAATTTGACAGAATTTAAGTTAAAGGACGTTCGACACCTCCAAATAATAGTTTGCTTATTCTGAACAGTGAGTTTTGCAGGACAAGCTCTAAAAGTTTGGAAATTTCTTTGACCTTCAGTACTATGCTAAGTAAATATTTGTTTATAACTTCTGTTCGGATTGTCCGATTATTACCAAAATTTGACAGAATTTAAGTTAAAGGACGTTAAATATAAAAATGTAAAGAACTTGAAAACATGCTAAGTCGACTTAGCATACTATTGTTTGGAGGCGTCGATATGTCCAGTTTTAGTATAGCCTTCGCACAAAGTGACGCGTGGACGTTTTAAAGAATTTTGTAGGAATTGCTTTTGATATTTGACCACCGAATTGTCTGTAATTTCGTATTATGTGTTTCCAGAGGCTATAACGCATTTATTCCAAAAAGAGTTTAAATAAGCCCACGTTTGTGTATAGCCCCCATATAACGCTTAACGACATCCAAAAATTTTAAAAAATAATTGGGCGAACATTTTCACAAGTAAATTCAGTTTTTTACCAAGGTGTTTTTTTTCAAGTCACTGTAAGTAACACAACACGTGGTCGTGTGTCAAACTGTCCTGAGTATGTATAGGCTAAAAAATGTCAAACTTTTTAAAAACAAAAAAAAAGCAAGTAAGAGAGTATCAGTCAGCTGTGCTGACGGAGATAAACCCTCAGCCACTGACAAAAAAAAAAACAACAAAACCAAACGAAACAAAATAATTATGCCGTATATAAAATATATTGATTTTGTATCACGAGTTTGCTTTAAAATCTGTAGGTACCGTAATGTGGGGCTATACCAAATCATTAACATATACCAAAAACTTTTAACCAAACTTCTTCATAAAGGACTCGAAATATTAAAGAAATTTTTGAAAAAGTTTTAGAGTTATCTTGCACAATTGCCATTTAAGTATGTGTCAGCAGGTTTTTGGAGAGGAAGTACTGACTTACTCCAGAAAAATAACTCAGGCAGAAAAAATTTGTACCGTCGTAAAGGAAGCCGCAAGGACAACCTACTGAAAAGGAAGGAGTGGACCGATATAGTCCATATTCCAACCTGATACATGAGTGGTACATGAATCTGCACCAATCAGAAGCTCCCTGCAAGAATTATCTTGAGAATTTGCCATTTCGGTTGGTGACGTCAGGGTTTCTTAGAGCTTTTAGGTCAATATCTCAGGAAGTATGGACTTGCGTAAGAAAAAATTTTACCGTTGTGAAGGAAGCCGAGCAGAGGTCCTAAACTTAACTTTTTTCGAATTTTGTGTGGGATGTACCCGAAGGAGTGGACCGATATAGTTCATATTCCAACCTGATACATGAGTGGATGAAATAATACGATGTGCAAAGTGTTCACCAATCAGAAACTCCCTGCGAGAATTATCTTGAGGATTTGCCATTTTGTTTGGTGCCGTGAGGGTTTCTTAGAACTTAAAGGCCAATATCTCAGGAAGTATGGACTTGCACAAGAAACAAATTGTACCGTCGTAAAGGAACGTTCCGAGAGGTGCTTTAAAACTTCACTCTATCCGAATTTTGTGTGGGAGGTAGCCGAAGGAGTGGAACGATATAGTGTTGGAGAAGTTTCTTAATCAGTGGGAACCCTAAATGACAAATTATAGCTAATTCGGTCTGCAAATGTAGCTAAAAACTTCAAATCGGGCTGTACCGTTATATGGGAGCTATACCAAAACGTATGTTGGCAATTTTTAGTGGAGTAGTTTTTTGGTCATTGGTTTGGTCAAATGTCAAATTTCGGCTAATTCGGTCAGAAAATGTTAAATCGGGATGTGCCGTTATATGGGACCTATACCAAAACGTGGACCTATCTTCACAATTTTTGGTGGCGAAGTTTCTAGTCCATTAGGAACCTGAAATGTCAAGGGTTAGCTAATTTGGTCAAAAAATTTAGATAAAGTCCTCAAAATACCTTAAACCGAGTTGTATCGGTACATAGGGGCTATACCAAAACGTGGACCTATATAGCCCATCTTCGAACTTGAGCTGCCTATGAAAAAATACATTCGGGTGCAAAATATTAGTGTTCTATCTTAATTATTGCCGACACCAGAGTGATTACAACAGGCGGACATGGTTAGATCGTCATAGAATTGTATCCTGATCAAGAAAGATTTACTTTATAGGGTCGCAAATGATTAGTTCGATATGTTACAAAAAGAAAAACAAACTTAATATACCCTCCTTACTACCGTCGGCACGCCAGTTTTTGTTAATTAAAAAATAACAGTTCGTGGTGCACATGTGCACTGCACATTTAAGTTCTTAAGTAACCCTTAATATTCGTGTGCGTGGCACAGTGTGTAGTGTCTTTGGCTAGAAATCAGAGGGTTCGTGGGTTCAACTCGGACAGACAGCGAAATAAAATAAAGTAAAACAAAAGTAAGAAGTGTGATGAAATTAAAAACAAATTCTCTACATCAACTGTTCATCAACTAGTAATTAATAGCTATTTAATACTCGGGGATGAATCAAAGGATATTTACTGTCATTTGAACATCATTATTTACATATATCTCCCTTGATTGCAAAATATACGTCGAGAACTTTATTGATCCAATTAAACCTCTGAAGCTTTGAAAACAAATTTAAAATTCGATAAATTTGTCATTCCGTTTGTAACACATCGATATGTTCGTCGGAGACCTTATAAAGTGTATATATTCTTCATCTGCAGTCCGTCTGTTAGAATCAAGATACAGTTCGCAATATTTAAGATAGATATTTATAATTTTTACAGAAGTTTATATTACACCTAGGAAGTTTGGTATTGAAAAATGGATTATATTGGTACACATTTTGATACAGCGCCCATAAAACCGTACCTCAGATTTTCATAATTTTGAAGGTTTTTTTGTCTCATTTTCACACCGAAATGGCTGAAATTTGGTATTTAGTCTTCTTCGGGGCTACATTATTATTAGCCAGACATTTGTCAGTACAGGTCCAGATTTGCCTCCAGATTTGCAGTATTATGATGGTTTTAACTAATTTTTTGACGAGACTACCAGTAATTTGACATCTGAGGTTCTCAGTGCTCACGAAACTTCGCAACGAAAAACGTCAACATATTTCCATGTTTTGGTATAGCCCCCATATAATAATACCCGATTTTTGGAATTTTGGAGGTTTTAGTTTTTTTTTTGACTGATCTACCCGTAATTTGACATTAGAGGTTCCCTGCAGTTAGAAACTTCAAAAACTGTCAACAAATGTCCATGTTTTGGTATAGCCCATATATAACGGTACCTTCCGATTTTTGTGTTTTGACGATTTTAGCTATATTTGTTAACCGAACTAGTTCTTATTTTACATTTGAGGTTCTTAGTGGTCACAATACTTTTTGGCTATATGTTTAACCGAACTAGCTGTACTTTAACATTTGAGTTTCTTTGTTGTTTGAGTTTCTTAGTGGAGAAGTACTCCAACAAAAATGTTCAGTATAGGTCCATGTTTTGGTATAGGCCCATATAACGGTACCCTCCCGAGTTTCGGTATTATGAGAATTTTAGCTACATTTTTTACCGACCTACCTGTAATTTGACGTTTGAGATTCCCAGTGGTCACAAAACTTCTTCACTAAAATGTTCAAAAATCATGCCACCCGATTTTCGATAATTTAAGTTTTTTCGCTACCTTTGTTGACCGAATTGCCTGTAATTTGATATTTGAGGTTATCTGCAGTCAGAAACTTTTCCACTAAAATATTTAATGTTTTGGAATAGTCCCCATATAAGGGAACCTCCAGATTTTAGGTATTTTGAAGATTTTATCTAAATTGTTTTACCGAAATAGTTGTAATTTGATATTAGGGGTTCCCAGTGGTCGCAAAGCTGCTTCACGAAAAATTGTCAACATGTTTTGGTATAGCCCCCTATATAACGGTGCTTACAAAACTTCTCCACAATAAATTGTCAACATGGGTCTACACTTTGATACAGCCCCGTGTAAAGGTATCACCTGTTTGAAGACATTTTGTATGTACATTTTCTGGCCTAATTTAGGTATTTGTGTATCCGTGGCACCTAAAATTGTGCACAGGAAATGAAACTATTTTAGTTCAGTATATTTTATGTTCGAGGGTGTAAAACCTTTTTTTACTTGTTTAATTTTTATTGGTATTGGAAATTACGGTCGGAATAGACTCCTGAGTTTGAGTCATAAAAAAGCGACCCCTGCGACAGAGTCGGAATCGAGACATTTGTGAAACCCTGGTTTTACTACATTATCCAACCATAGAACGGTACTTCTAGATTTAAGGTATTTTGTATTTTGGATCTGCTTGCATTCAATCAATTCAACAATGAAATTTCTACATTTAAAACTAAATAACTCTTGGCTGTTGCACCAATATTATAAGTATTGACCATATTTGCATTGATCAAATATGTTTACATTGGAAACTTTACTAGGGGAAAAGTGAAAACTACTGCATGATTTCTCATCATGACCCCATTTAGTAAAATATAAATTTATTCACAAACAGGCCTTTGTGCCAAATATTCATATGTTTATGATAGTCACACACTTATTTACATACATTGGCAGTTTATAATAAAACAAACGTGTTTTGGCACAATACACGTAGTTGGTATATACAATAAGTGCCTGAAAGGGCTTAAAATCACATATGTGGCAGTGGTTATTGTTGTTGTTCTACCGCTTATAACGTTACCAAATACAAGAGCCAAAATAATTGAAAAATACAGTTTTAAAAGCTTTTTAACAAGATCAGCCTTTCATCCATTCATTCATTCAATATTGTTGTGTGACAAGGATAAAAATAGGAGAAAATGATGTTGAACGGCCAAAAAACCTGTGCTGACAATGATACATACATATCAATTTAAAATATGGTTAAATGGATGGGAAATTTTATTGTTATTTTTAGGATGATGTCAGTTGAACATTTGTCGTTTGTTTTTTGGTACACATCCAAAAGGCTGTTAACAGAACATCACTACTTTGTCATATGTTTAGCAGAAAAAAAAATAAAATAAAAAATACAAAGGATTGAGCTCAATTTTTCAATTGTTTTTATGGATTATTTAGACTAAAAAAAAATATTTCATAACAGAAATATTTGCATTGTATTTTTGTTATTGTTGCCCATTTGAATTGCACCGCATTCATCCTGTCATTGCTTGTTTTTTTTACGCACAAATGTTCTTTCTACCTTTACAGAATTGTTCTGTATGGGGGACAGAAAAAGTGAAATTTCACAAACAACGATTGAGGCCATGAATGGGGTAGAAATGGAATTTGTTAATTATCAACACGTCAAATACACAAAAGACCGCAAATGTTTCAAAAACACACAGATATCATTTCTTCATGTCCATAGTTTGGTAAATGGAAATTAATTTGGAAAAAAAAGAAAACATATCTTTCGTTGATTGTTATAGTGAGTTCGTAAACCACAATCGGAATTAATAAATAACAAGTAAGAACGGCTTAAAGTTCGGCAAGACCGAACTTGTTACACCTTCCACCACGACTTGTATTGAAGTAAAATGGAATGAAGAAGGCTAAATGCCAAATTTCAGCAATTTCGGTAAAAAAATGTGGAAATTCGGGAGGTACCGTTCTGGCGGAAAGAGGACTAAATATTACATTTTCCATATTTCTGTAAGATAATGTGCCTAAAACCTTCAAAATCAAGAGGTTCGCTTTTATGGAGTATATAGAAAGACGTGGACATATACTGCTAATTCTCTTCTGGAATATTTTATTACCCCATGGAACACTAAATAAAAAAGTTCAGTCATATCCAGGGGATATTGCCATCACAACCTTCAGAACTACGAAAATCGGGAGGTACCGTTTTATGGGGCTATATCGAAACGTGTACCTATACCGACGAATTGTAATCAGAAAAGTTTTTACCTGCAAAATAGACTAAATACCAAATTTTAGCTATTGGTGTGGGTTGGGCCACAAACTTCAAATAAACAGAAAATCGTGAGGTACCGTTCTATGGGGGCTACTTGAAGGCGGGACCCGTACCGATAAAGTTCTGAGGGAAAGCTGTGTACCTCCAACAAACGCTAAACACCAAATTTCAGCAATTTCGATGGGTTATTGTGGCGACAACCTTTAAAATACCGAAATTCGGAAGGTTCCGTACCATGGGGCTATATCAAAACGTCGATCTATACATACAAATTTCTGGCGGAACGTTTTTAGACTCAAAGAAGACTAAATACCAAATTTCCGATATTTCAGTAAAACCTTCAAAATACCGAAAATCAAGAAGTACGCTTCTATGGGGGATATAGGAAACCGCGGACCTATACTGAGAATTCTTTTCTGGAATATTTTATAACCCCAAGGAAGACAAAATAACAAATTTCAGTTTTTCGGTGGGATACTGACGTCACAACCTTCAGAATTACGAAAATCGGGAGGTACTGTTCTATGTGGTCAATATCGAAAAGTGGGCTAAGTACCAAATTTCAGTCATTCCGGTAGGTTGCTGTGGCCACAACCGAAAATCGTGAGTTACCGTTCTATGGGGGCTATATGAAGGCGTGGACCTATACCGAAAAAGTTCCGGGAGAAAGTCTTATACCACCAACGGAGACTAAGTACCAAATTTCAGCCATTTCGGTGTGATAATGAGGCTAAAACCTTCAAAGTACCGAAGGTAAATTTTTATGGGGGCTATTCGACAAATTTCATATTGAAAGTTTAATACCCCAAATGAAGACCAAGGCCACAACCTTCAAAATACCGGAATAGGGAGGTACCATTCTATGTGGGTCATACTGGACCTGTACCGACAAGTTCTGGGGGAAAGTTTTATACAACTAATGAAGACTAAGTACTAAATTTCAGCTATTTCGGGGCGATAATGAGCCTAAAACCTTCAAAATACCGAAGGTACATTTTTATGGGGGCTATATGAAGGCCTGGGACTATATCGACAAATTTCATATGGAACCTTTAATACCCCAAGTGAAGACTAAATACAAAATTTCAACAATTTCGGTGGAATATTGATGCCATAAATTTCAAAATACCGAAAATCGGGAGGTACCGTTCTATGGGTGCTATTCGAAGGAGTGGACCTATACCGACAAATTTCTGGGGGAAACTTTTATACCCCCAACGAAGACAAAGTACTAAATTTCAGCCATTTCGGTGCGATAATGAGCATTAAACCTTCAAAATACAGAAAATCGGGTGGTACCGTTCTATGGGGGGTATATAAAAACTTGAACCGATATAGCCCATTTGCAATACCGAACATCCTAGGAGTAATAGAAACGTCAATACCAAATAACAAACTCTATATTAAAAATTTAGAGCTGTATCCTGATTTCAACAGACGTAATGACGGACGGGCGGACAGACGGACATGATTATATCGACTTAGAATTTTACCCTGATCAGGAATATATGTACTTTATAGGGTCTCCGATGAATATTTCGATGTGTTACAAACGGAATGCAAAATTTAATTACTCTACATATTATGGTGGATGGTATACAAAGCGAATAGTTTTTACACTATAAATGATAATAAAATCGATATGCTGCAAACATATACTATGGCAAATACCAAGAAATGTGGTGTTACCTTACTCTATCGTAAGGAGGTTGTGACACTAAACGCATTGAAGTATTTATCTATTTCATTTTTTAAAATTACAGTAAATTCATCCTGATACGTTTTTTCCATCTTCTTTAATGGTCGCAGGCAACGAAATACATGTAGAGTGATCGTTTTTACTCGTCGAGATATAAATAGCGGTATACCAAAAATTTTGTGTATGTCAATCAACCATTTTTATACCCTCATTCTTTAGAATAACGAGGGTATGTATATTAGGGTTATGAGTTTTTTACAACCTCGTATCCCTTTATCATATTTTGATGACTTTTTACCTAGGATTAGATAAAAAGATGATTCTAAAAAAAAAGCTTACGAAGTCATTTGAAAGTTTTTCTATATGAGCCTTTTTGACAAACGTTTGAAGTCGCTATATGCAGATATATAACTCACGGTGCTCTTGAATCAAATTTAAATGGAAGGTGCTTACACCTGGGAAGTTTTTGCGGATTCTGAAATTACAATGTTCATATATGAGAAAAATCAAAAAAACTAAAAAAAAATTGCCGGAGCGCTTTTTAAATAAATCGCGATTCAAGTTGACATTTTTAAGGGTTTTTAGGTTTTCACGATTTTGCTTGGAAACCGCAAGTCCTTACGAAATGGGACTAAAGAAAATACTGGAGCTATGAAAATTCTCTACAAGATTGATTTTTTTCCTAGGTTTTACCGTTTTTGAGATATATAAGTTTAAGTTGGAAAAGTGCAGTCATGACATTAATTTATAAGGAGGCTATACAGTCAATCCATTGTCCTAATTTCTGGTAGGCGAATTCCAAAAGAAAAGCCCGCTAATGAATGAGGAAAATATCACCATTATTATGATGCAAAATAGGTTGACACACATCCCACTTCCCCATTTTTATACCCTCAGCATTTATGCTAACTTCCAACGTGAAGTCAAAAGGATCACCAAAAGAGGAGCTACAAGGATTTATTGACATACATATCACATTCGTAACACATGAGTCTGGCCACAACCCACCAATTTTTTTTTTAAATTTTTTCGAAATTGTTTTTAAAATTGGATCCTTTTCTACATTATTTGACAAAATGAATACTCTTTTATTAAATTTGTCGCATTTCAGCCTACCATTTCTTCAAAATTGCAAATAAAAAGGTCACAAAAGTAGGAGATGGGTTCGAAATCAGTGAATGTACAACAACCTAAAAATTCCTTGCAAATAGGGTAACACATTTATTTTAAACGACTATACACATAACTGGACAAATAAAACCCATTACATAGACTTCATGCTATTTTTGTGGGGTGGAAAGGTTCAAATATAGGATTTTCCATATGAATTAGAAGCAAATCCTTAGGATATATGCCTTCATTTTCCTATTGATATTATCGTTATTGCACTGCAATAAGCTGTAATGCTAAAAGTAGAAAATATCACCTTTACAACGATGTATAGTAGGTTGCCGTAGGTTGTCAAACAACGAAGATATTGCAAAAGTCGCTAATACAAACCAACTTTTCATTTTTGCGATTTTAATTATAATGACGAATATCATAGCTTTGGTTTGGGAGCTTCCAAAAGCATAGCCTGTCTGTGAAAGTAGAATGTATCACCTTAACAATGAAGCAAAGTAGGTTAGCGTAGGTGGTCAAATAACGGAGATATAGCAATAGTCGGTAATACATCCCATTTTTACTTTTTTTTTTCGAAATCGCGTTACAGGTCTCAATTTTGATCGGATCGTCACGAAATTTTGGGGGTTAATGGGGGTCCCATAGAGGAAGAAGCCTATTGATCTTGATGATGATCGGATAATATACAGGTGTTGGAATGGGCAAAAACTTATTCGAAGAAAATGTCAATGTTTAATTTCAAACACATATCTCTCTTTCTTTAAGAGGCAAATCAAATGCAAAACCAGACAAGGAAAGTAGAAAATATCACCTTTACAACGATGTAAAGTAGGTTGTCGTAGGTGGTCAAACAACAGAGATATAGCAATAGTCCGTAATGCATCCCATTTTCCGATTTTTTGTAATCACGCTACAGGTCGCAATTTTGATCGGATCGTCACGAGTTTTCTAGGAGTTGATGCGGGTCTCACAGAGAATCCTATTAAGTTTGGTGATGGTCGGAAGTCGCAATAAGCAAAAAAGCTTATGTGGCGAAAAGTCAGTCAGTCAGTCAGAGTATTCCAAAAGGAATGCCCGCCAATAGAAGAAGAAAAGATCTGCTTTATATTGATGCAAATTATGTTGGCATAAGTGGACAAAAAACCCAGATATCACAAAATTCAGTAGTTTATCCAAGTTTTTCATTTTTTGTAATCACGCTACTGGTTGGAATTTTTATCGGATAGTCACGAAATTTTGGGGGTTGATGGACAGAGAAAGACGCCTATTGATTTTGGTGATAATATTTAGGGGTCGGAATGGGGAAAAACTCATGTGGAGAAAAATTCAAAGTTGTATTCTTTGTGAATATATCGGCTTCTAGTAGGGGTATTCCAACGACAAAGTTTGTTAATGGAAGAAGAAAATATTACCTTTACATTGGTGTAAAGTAGGTTGGCGAAGGTGGTCAAACAAGGGAGATACCACAATAGTCGGTAATTCATCCAATTCTTCCATTTTTTCAATCACGCTACAGGTAGCAGTTTTATTCGGATGGTCAAGAAATCTTGGTTGCTTATGGGGGTCCCAGAGAGAAAGAGGCATATTATGTTTGGTGGTAGTCGGATTATATTCCCTAAAAGAAATTTTTACTACCCCTTACAGGGGTAGTGGTGTAGGGTATCATATGGTCGGCCCCGTCCCGACTATAGCCTTTGTTCACTTATTATGTGTATAATAATCCCACAAAAACATATGAAGGTCGGATCATCCCTTTTCGAGCTACAGTGGGCACCGCATTCCATTTTGAGAAAACCGCGATTAAAATTTCGACGTAACATACAAATCACAATGAATTTTCTTTTTCTACAGCTCATATCTAAGCTATTTTTTGTCCGATCGACTCGTACTTAAAAACAAGTAAGAAAAGCGTTAAGTTCGGTCGGGCCGAACTTTTTATACCCTCCACCACAAATTTCAGCCGTTTCGGTGGATTAATGTGGCCACTACCTTCAAAATACCGAAATTCGGAAGGTACCGTTCTATGGGGGCTATATGATGGCGTGGACCTATACCTACAAATTTCTGGGGTAAAGTTTTATAAGCTAAAGAAGACTAAATACCAAATTTCAGCCATATCGGTGTGATAATGAGGCTAAAACGTTCAAAATATCGAAAATCGGGAGATTTGTATTATGGGGGCTATATCAACACGTGGACCTATATAAACATTTTATGGTAGAAATGTTTCTTAGCCTCTGGAAACACAAAATACAAAGGTGCAACCGATTCTTTGGTCAAATGGGTCTAATACATTCAAAATATATTAAAATGACGCGTACTTTATAAGGGGTCTTATGTGGGGACTATACCAAAACGTGGACTTATATAACCCAACTTTGGTAAGAATGTTTTCTGGCCTCTGAAGACACAAAATACCAAATTACCACCAATTCTGTGGTCAAATGGGTTTAATACATTCAAAATATGTTAAAACAAGTAAGAACAGACTATAGTCGGACGGGGCCGACCATGTGATACCCTATACCACTATCCCTGTGCACTAGCTTTCCGGGCTAGCTGTTATAAGATGTGCATTAGAAATTTTACCAATTTTCACACAAAAGTTTTGATCAATTTAACCCGCTAAATATTATCCGATCATACCGTTGACTTGCACGCTACTTCTTCATCTCAAACCAAAACTACGTTTAAAATTTCGCGCCGATCGGACTATTATTGCGACCTACAGAGCGGCTACAAAATCGAGCAAAAATTTTGTTTTTGGTCCATTTCATCCCTTTAACATTTCACGATCATCGCCAAAAACTAATCAGTTCTATTCTGGTCCAAACCCGACCTCCATACTAAATTTCGTGACAATCGGTCCATAATTGCGGCCTCTAGCTTGATTACAATTTTTAATGGACGGACAGACGGACGGACGGACGGACGGACACACATCGCTAAATCGCTTTATCTCGTCGAGATATGAAGTTTGGTATACCACATGAGGGGTCTACGACGAATATTTCGCGGCGTTACATGAATTTTTGGGAAAACAAACTTATTATACCCTTTTCCACATTGTGGTATAGGGTATAATGACGCGTACTTTATATGGGGCCTTATATGGGGGCTATACCAAAACGTGGACCTCTATAACCCAACTTTGGTAGAAATATTTTTTGGCCTCCGGAGACACAAAGTACCAAATTACAACCAATTCGGTGGTAAAATGGGCCAAATATCTTAAAAATTCCTTAAAACGACGCGTACTTTATATGGGGCCTTATATGGGGGCTATATCAAAACGTGGACCTATATAACCCAACTTTGGTAGGAATATTGTTTGGCCTCTGGAGACACAAAGTACCAAATTACAACCAATTCGGTGGTAAAATGGGCCAAATATCTTAAAAATTCCTAAAAACGACGACGCGTCACGCGTCATTTTGTATGAGGGCTATACGAAAGCGTGGACCTACATAGCCCGCTTTCAATACCAAAAGTCCTACGTAAATATAACATATTTTCCCAAAATTTCATCAACCTACGTCGATCCGTTCGGACGCTAGAGTGATTTCCACAGACGGACAGACAGACAGACGGACAGACGGACGGACATGGCTATATCGATGTAGAATTGCACGCTGATCAAGAATATATATACTTTGTGGGGTCTACAATGATTATTTCGAGTAGTTACAAACGTAGTGACAAACTTAATATACCCCCATCCTATGGTGGAGGGTAAATAAGCCAATAAAAAATTTTCGATTTTGTAAAATTTGTAAGTGGCCCTTAATCAGGATTTTTCTTAAACAAATTGCCTTATTTTTCATTTTTAAAATGGTTAAGCAATTATTGTACCAGCATAAGTGTGTACTACTGAATGATTTTTTGTGCCCGCGATGACTAAACCTTTGCATATTTCAAATTTAAATTACCCTTCGTATTATGATTATCTACATCTTTTGATATTTTATATATCGAAATCGAAGAGTACAATCACTGAGAATATTTATTTTTAATATTAGATCGCAAAAATTGCAACCAACTGATGAAAAAATAAACAAACAAATTTTCTACTTGGACCACTATTAAAAACGTTATAGGTATTTCTTTACATATAGGTTTTATATAATTCGACTTTTTCATCGTCAGTTGCAATTTTACATCGTTGGAATCGTTAGTCAAAAAAATTTTAAAATATAGTGAAAAGTTTTGTTGCGGAGCAGCATCAATACTGCAATAAATAAAGGAAATCAACAAGATATTCGCCATATTATGCTATCACCCAATGTTAGGTATTTTGGGGATTTTAGCTACATTTTTTGACCGAATTAGAGGTAATCATACATTTGAGATTCCCAAACGTCGCACAATGTCTACACCAAAAATTGGCAACGCAGAGAAAAAAATATTTTTCGCTTTTGTTGGAACAAAAATATCTATGTTTGCTCCAAAAATTTATTTGTTTTGTTCAAGCATTGTAATCCAAATCCAAAAATACCATATTTTGCTTCAAACATAGAAAACAAAAACAATTTTCGAATATCCGCAACATTGTAAAAATCATTAACAATGCCGATGGTAGGAACTATCATAGTCTAGAGTTTTTACAAAAATTATTGTCAGCCCAGAAAATCTGTTACTGAAATTTTTGATTTGAGTGCATATACTTCTCATATACACTTTCCACATAAATTTGATATAAATATCGCGTATAATATTACGAGCATTGATGAACACAATACATGGTTTGCTGCTTTAACTGACAACAAAGACAAACAAAGCTACTCCATTGCGCTCATCCAAGCACCCACCACAACATACGGAATAACTAACAACCATAACAAACGTAACATAACACATTGTTGGTATACATACACAAAAACACAAATATAAAGACATCCTTTCATACAAACAAAACTCACCAAAATTGTTTTTCACCACGGCATCGAATACCGAGAGAAGAGAAACAAATTGTCCAAGAAAAGAGAAAACAAGTAAAAAAGTGCAGACAGAGATATACCCTCAGCCAATGTGAAGTGAAATTTTCATTTACGGACAGATCGAATGTATTAAGGGTCTCTTCAGAATTTTGTGGCCCTTTTGAACATTTGAACTTGCTGACAAAAATGTTGAACTTTTGTGGGGGTACCCTTAGGGAGGACCGATGTGGGCCATTTTAGAATTTAAACTAAATTTTGACAAAATATTAGGAGAACCACAGTTTGGACCAAATTTGGTTGACCAATTCAAGTGATATCGTCCTAGCGTTTTAGTGACATTTTATTGGGGGAGAAGTACCAGGAGTTGTGGTCCGGTATTGCCCAATGAAACTAAGTTTGGATAAAATGTGACGAAGACCAAATGTTGGACCAAATCGGCTGAACAGTTCGAGAGTTATCGTGGCATAGGGTTTTATACACCTTTCGGGCTGTTTTCGCAAGAAATATGGACTTGCCCCTGAAATAACTTTTACCGTCGTAATGGAGGTAGCGAATGCAACTAGCTCCAACAAAAATCAAAGTGATTCGAGAGCAGGTCCTAAAGTGAACTTATCCGAAATTTTGTGTGGAAGGTACCGGAAGGAGTAGACCAATATTTGGACCTGATCTATGTCTGGTAGATATAATAGGATGTGCAGAGTATGGATCACATCGGTGATTCCCTTCAAGAGTTATCGTGCGCACAATTTTTCAAACATTTTTGAACTTTTGTGAGGGAGGTATCTGAAGGAGTGGACCGATATGGTTTATCTTCGAACTTAAACTATGTTTGGACATAATATTACGATAGTCAAATTTTGGACCGAATTAACAGATCCGTTCGAGATTTATCTCGCGCTCCAACCCCTACACATGGTGTCATAGGGGTTTTTTGCGCCTTTCAGTCTTTTTGCTCAGGAGTATGGATTTGTCCCTGATGAAACTTGTACCGTCGTATGGCGGACAGTGAATCCAAGTTGTTACAACAAAAATCAAAGCGATTCGAGAGCAGGTCCTAAACTGAACTTTTCCGAAATTTTGTGTGGGAGGTATCCGAAGGAGTGGACCGATTGCATATTGGAACTGCATTTAAGTCTGGTAGAAATTTCACAATGTACAAAGTATGGCCCAAATTGGTTACTCCCTTCAAGAGTTATCGTGCGCACCAATTTTCCGAACATTTTCGAACTTTTGTGGGGGAGGTACCGGAAGGAGTGGACCGATATAACCCATCTTCGAACTTAAACTAAGTTTGGACAAAATATTACAAAAGCCAAATTTTGGACCGAATCAGTTGATCCATTCGAGAGTTATCGTGCACACCAACCAGCCAGACAGACGGACGGACATGGCTAAATCAACTCCAAATTGTCAGAAACACATTTTGTCTAAACATACTAAAACCATTATTTCGATGAGACACATTTTGCCCTTATGAAAGTGTATATACCCTCGTTAGCATAAATGCTGAGGGTATAAATATTGTCCAGTTGACAAAAACTATTTTTGGATTCACAACACTACATACGAAATCTAACAATATCTTTACAATACATATTTTGCTCCCGGTATTTGTTGTTTTTTGATTGATTGTTTTTTTTTTTTTTTTTTTTTGATTTTGGATACATTTTTTGACCGACCTAGGGGTAGTTTTACATTTCAGGTTCATAGTGGTCAGAAACCTTCCACACCAAAAAATTCACTGTGCGACAAAAAAATGATAAGGAAAACTGAGTAGATTATGAAAGTAGAGCTAAAAATATGAGAAGCGTGTAATCGCCTTTTTAAAGTTTACATCGGAAAGTAACCAAGGTAGGCGGGACAAGTTCCGCCCATTTCAAGTTTTTTTTTTCGAAATATTCGAGTTAAGATATTATGGAATCCTTGCGTTTTAGTAAATAGTGTCTTTGGCAACTTTACAGATGAGGATTTGGGCAATATTAAAAATTTTAACCCTCATGCGGTTCATCAAAGGAGTCTTTTTGGTCCTTTTTTCGAAAATCTTTCAAAAACTCCTTTAAAGTGTGATCATAACAAACCCAATTTTTTAGCGAGATGACGTCAAGGACAAAAATATTCTTCGTCAAATTTCACCAAAGAAATGAAATATCTATTTACATTATTTATCATAAAAATAGCAGTATCAATTTTGCTGAAAAAACATGAAAATATTTCCCAGTTTGTTTGATGAAATTTTTTTGCTTCTCTTTTCGAGTTGATACATGAAAGTAACATGAAACTTGCTTCTAGGTGAATAGTGTCAAAAGATGAAAAAATCTACACAAAATTCCACTATGAGTTTCAGAATAAAGGGTGCCACCGTGGTGCAATAGTATGCACACCCGCCTTGCACACATCAGGTCGTGGGTTCGATTCCCCGGCCAGGCAACATCAAAACACTTTTCAACGGTGGCAAAATACCCCTCAGTAATGTTCGCGACTTTTTACTGAGTTTTTCAGCCATGTTAAACTTCTCTACAAAAGTGGTGTCTTAAACATGCCGTTCGGACTCGGCGATAAACTGTAGGTCCCATATCATTGAGCTAATATGAATCGGGGTGCACTCATTGATATGAGAGAAGTCTTCCTTATCGCTTATGGGATGTTTGTGGAACAATTATATATGTTTCAGAATAAACCATATATCTAGGTATACTATTTCCTTAAGAAAATTAGATTACAAATGTATATATATTAGGATAAAATTATGCGTTTTAATTTTGGACTGTTAATTTCACATAATTCCATACTGGATCAAATTCTTGCAAAATCCTTTAATTTTTGGGAATATTGTTAAAGGCAGAAATGTTTCAAATGAAATTTCATTATGAGTTTTTCAATAAAAAATCTTTAACCATAATATATAACATTCTAAACAGCCCTTATTTATGTTATAGGGTTAGGGCCATATTTTACAATTTTTGATTCAGATTGTCGTTGTGATTGGTCACTATTAATATCAAATTGATGCTTTTTCGTTATGAATTCATACAAAAGATGTTATACGCTCCATTTAAACAGCTTTTAGAGGATTTGTGGTGAATATATATTTAAAAAATGTAGAAACCCCAGATCGGACCTGCCAAAATTGCGTATATTTTGTACTTTTAACTTAAATTACGTAGTTAGGATAGGCCATTGGTTGCACATATTGTATGTGACAATACGTGAGTTGTCTACGGCTATGGTGCACCCATCATTGTATTATTTTTGACCAAACCAAATCGTGCATGTGAGAGCCCAGATGACAGTTATATTTCCACTGCACCATAGCCGTAGACCACTCACGTAGTATCACATTCTGAAACTCATAGTGAAATTTTGTGTAGATTTTTTCATCTTTTGACACTTTTCACCTAGAACCATGTTTCATATTACTTTCATGTATCAACACGAAAAAAGAAGGAAAAAATTTCAATGGGAAATATTTTCTTTTTTTTTTAGCAAAATTGATATTGCTATTTTGATGATATATGATGTAAATAGACATTTAATTTCTTTGCGACCCATAGTAAAATTTGACAAAGAATATTTTTGTCCTGGACGTTATCTCTCTAAAAGTATGATTTGTGGGATAATTTTAAATAAACTCAGATGAAGTCCGGCTTTAACCCTAAAACGTGTTTTTCATTTTTAGAGATTTCTGGCGATTAAATAAGATTTACAGATTTGGTGTATTCGGAGACCTACAGTAAAATTTTATGACAAACAATTTTGTAGAATATTTGGATTTGATATGATCACATTTTAAATGAGTTTTTGAAAGACTTTCGAAAAAGGACCAAAGAGACCACTTTGATGAACCGCAATAGGGTTAAAAATTTTAACAAAAATATTGCCCACATCCTCCTCTGTAAAGTTGCCAAAGACACTACATACCTAAAATGCAAGGATTCCATAATATCTTAACTCGAATACTTCGAAAAAAACTAGAAATGGGCGGAACTTGTCCCGCCTACTTTGGTCACTTTCCGATGTAAACTTTAAAAACGCCGATACGCGGGTCTCATACTTTTAGCTTTACTTTCATAATCCACTTGGGTTGTCCCATCATTTTGAAAAAATTGAATTTTGTTGCACAGACCATTTTTTGGTATATCCTTCGTATAATGGTACCTCACGACTTTGATACTTTGAGGACTTTAACTATATTTTCCGTCCAAAATATATCTAGAGTGTCATTAAGGGAAATAGGTCCACCCTCTTCCAGACGGCTATAGCTACAATTTGATATTGTGGCTTCTCAGATTGGAATGTACTACGATAACGCTCGTTATGAAGTCTTTTAAGGATTTTTCTACTGAAGTGACTGTAAATACCTATTTCGGATTCTCAATGGATAGAAAACCTCCACGCAGAAAATGATCAACATAGTTTCATATTTTGGTGTATATCCCATATGAAGGTATAGCTCCAGATTTAAAGTATGTTGAAGATTGTACATGCTTCGTCAAAATCAACATACTTTAACATGATATTTCGAATTCTGTACTGGTAGAAAACCTTGATGTCTAATTGGTATTAAACTTTGTTTGAAAGAAAGTCTTATTATTCAGTTTGGTTATTCCATTTCTCTTGACAATAAGCCTAGACGTGGCAGAAGAGCTTAGTACTTCCATAAACCAGAGGGAAATAATTGTTTCATTTTACTTTAATACAACTTGTTGTGGATATACCCAAGTTAAATATGGCCGAACTTAATACCTTTCTTACTTGTTTCTTATGGGAGAACGGATTTTGAGGCCCGTCTCACTACTATTAACAGGTGCCAATGTGTAATCACATCTAGAGACGAAAGATAAACCAATATTAGTCCGGGGTATATCAAGTTTAAAGCCAATCAGAACTTCTTGAATGGTGTTTTCCAACCCTTACTTTATATCATGGTTTTCTTATAAGGTAACAATATTTGCCTTATGAAGTGTGATCAATTCAGTTGTATGGTTTAAATTCCCTGTCCTTTATATTTGGTCAAGTTTGGCCGTTATTCTTAGACTTTTTTAATTGTGTACATACGGTCGAGTAAAATGTTAAAGTTGTTTTAAAAGCTTTGTAGTTTTGGAAGAATTCTATGCTATTTTCAGTGAAATTCATCCTGCCAAATGTTGAATGAGGTTTAAAATAGTTTTGGTCGAATGAAACTGCTGAAAACGGCTTTTTATCAAGAAATATATCGTAAACCTCTACTACTCGTGTATGTCTAGTATTAGGCCTAAACCACAAGTCTGATCGCTTAACTACTCAACATTGAGTTATCTCAACAATTTACAAGTAAAAAAAAAACAATAAAGATCCCCCGCTACAGGTTGAAAATATACAAATGGGCTCAATTCCATGAACAATGTGTGGCATTGACATAAAGAATATCGGAAACTGTTAAAGGGGGGCGGCGAAAAAAAACAGCGGTCAGCTAAAATGTTTGCATGTGGCAATTGCAATTTTGTTTGCTTCTGGTGGTTTATGTGCCTATTGTAAAAGCGGTGCATTTGTATTCAAGTTTTTTCTCTTTTCATCCCAATTTTTTCTCCTCCTCTTCTTCTTCTTATTTGCATGGAGTTTAAATCAGTTTTTCGGCTTTTTGTGGCTTTTGGTACCAGGAAAATATAACCAACCACTGCGAATTGAACAAGAAAAGGCCAAAAACAATGACTTTCCATGATGCAAAATGCCGAATAGCTGTAAAATAAACATGTTTGCAACAGTCAAAGCGATTTTTGTGGCTTGTTTGCAATTCCTTAAAAAAATAATACACCACAAAAACAAAATAAAAGCAACCAATTGTGTTCGTAAGCCTAAAAACCATGGACTGACTGTAAGGCTGTTATTGAAATCACAAACAACATTGGTACCCCGCCAAATTGCCCAAAACACCATCACCATTGTGCACCATTCGAAACTGCCACTCTAGATATTATTCAGATATGTGAAGAAAATGGGGGAAAACGGCAAAAGATAACGAAATCATTAATCAACAAAAACAAAAAATCAAATGAAAATTGCGTATTCTGGTAAAAAAAAAATCCTGAACTGTCCAAGTGATAGACAGTTCAGCGACATTTCGTAACATGTAAATGTCAAATGATGAAGTTATGTAAAGTTCATTATTAAGGTTCGGACCTAAGGAAAAATTAGTGTCAACAGAGTGTTTATTTTGTCTATGGTTGCACAAAAATTTGAGAAATAAATAGCATCTTCGTTGGTGACAATACGAGGAGCCCATTTTCAATAACGAATATTTTAAGGATCTAAAATAATTTGACCAACATTGTATCCACCTATTTTAAAAACTTGCTGATCAAGGGTTATGACTTTTTAAAACTTTTATGACTTTTTACAGCCTCATATCCCCTTATGATATTTTGATGAGTTTTTACCAAAGATTACATAAAATCCTAATTATAAAGTGATTCGATAAAAAAAAGCTTCAGCACAAAAAGCTCTTAAAATTTTTATTTTTCAGAAGTTTGGAAAATTTTTTGAAGTCACTGTAAGCAGATATTAATCTGAAATCAAGGTATAGGGGCACACGACATAAACAAAGTGACATAACCGTTTGTTTCTCACTAATTTTATCCTCATATCATTACAAATATAATTTATCTATATTAATAAAAGAGTAGTCATTGACTCACTGACTTACTGACTGACTTTATGATTCAACGGCCAGACGAAACGGCTGAAGCTAGAATCTTGAAATTTTGGGTGAGGGTCAGTCTTGATCCGAAGGTGTCAGATAAGGCTTGGTTTTTGGAAATTCGTACGGGAACGGTACGAAAAGTATTAAAAGGTACTAAATATGGTACCGTTTGTATTTGGCGAACCGGCAGAGCTAGAACATTGAAATTTGGAATGAGGGTTACTGATGGAGTGTATGATAGATGTACCAACGGGTTTTTAGAAATTCGAACTAAAAGTGTGCGAAAAGTATTAAAATGTACTAAATTTGGTTCCATCTAGCTAGAATCTTGAAATTTGGATTGAGAATAAAGATTGAGATGTATGTTTGACATAAAGTGGGGGTTTTGGAAATGTATACACATGTACTAAATGGTACTAAATTTGGTACGACTAGAATTTGGATGAACGGATAGAGCTGAAATCCTTAAATTTTAAATTAAGATTGCTTTTGAAGTGTAGGATTGAGACATAGAGGAACATAGTTTTGGAAATCCGTACCTACATATGTGTAAGAAAAATACTAAGTGGTACTAAATTTGGTACAATTTGGATTTGGGCGAACGAATAGAGCATGAATTCGGAAATTTGGAATTGTAATTACAGTTGGAGTGTATGTTTGAGATATGGAGACAATTTTGGAAATTCGCACATATGGGTACGAATACAACGAAATGGACAGAGCTGCAATCCTGAGATTTGGAACTAAGATTACTGTTGGAGTGTAGGTTGAGTTGTGGAGGTAGTTTCGAGAATTCGTACATATGGATACAAAAAATACTAGTTTGTACAAAATGTGATGCAATTTGGATTTAGGTGATCGGATAGAGCAGGAATTCTGAAAATTGGAATTAAGAGTACGGTTGGATTTTAGGATTGAGGTAGTTTTGGAAATTCGTACTTATGGATACGAAAAGTACAAACTGGTACTAAATACGGATTTGGGTGAACGAATAGAGCTGAAATCCTGAGATTTGGAATTAATATTACTGTTGGAGTGTAGGTTTGAGGTCTGGAGTTAGTTTTGAAAATTCGTACATATGGGTACGAAAAGTACTAAATGGTACTAAATTTGGTACAATTTGGATTTGGGTGAACGGATGGAGCTGGAATTCTGAAAATTGGAATTAAGAGTACTGTTGGATTGTATGTTTGAGGTCCCAGCAAAATGTTTGCCTCCAAAGATGCGGTTAAATCATATGTACAAGTGATCTGGAAGTACATCAAATTATGCATTTTCACTCATGATTTTTATAAGAGCATGACTACTGAAAGATGCACTCCATTAGCACTGCATTTTGACTAACACTTCGGCACTGCATTCGTTTGGAATCGCAAATGCACTCCAATTTGCATCCAAAGCACGTGTTTTGATGCAGTGATTTGGATTGAATTTAAAGGCACTCTTAGAATGAGTGTTTATGCAGATCAAAGATGCAATAAAAATGCAAGCCATTGCAAACTATCCCAAAATAAATAAAAAGAATTATGTGTAAAACAAGAATAAGAAGAACTTTATTACATTAACACAGATTATGAAATTTCTTCATTAAATTCAATCGCAACTGAGTTTGTTTCGTCCGCTCTTCATCTAATCCAAGCTGAAATGTTTTTGCTTCATCTGCTAAAGGGGTTCTTGTATTGACTTCCCATCACCAGTTGAGATTTTCGAAAGTACTCCAACAGCACTTCATTAGGAAATTTTCTTCTCGTGAGTTACCGCAAAAATGTTCCCAACTTTTGGTTGTATTTTATATAAAAATTTTAGAAATTGATGCACACTTTTTCTATTTTTGAAAAAATTCTGTAGTTGTAGGTATCTACAAATTGGCCTGCTTTCTAGGAATCACTAAGCAATGTAAGGAATGGAATGCCTCTTTCGCGACTCCGTTTGAACTGCATCAAAACATGCCGTGAAAGAACTAGTCTACATTCCACTACTTCCAATTTATTTTGCTGTGGTAGTTTTGAAAATTCGTACTAGATTTGGTGCAATTTAGACTTGGGTGAATGGATAGAACTGGAATCCTGAGATTTGGAATTAAGATTGCCGCTGGAGCGTAAGTTTAAGATATGGAAGCAATTTTGGAAATACGCACATATGGGTACGAAGAGAACTAAATGGTACTAAATTTGGTACAATTTGGATTTGGGTGAATGGATGGAGCTGGAATCCTGGGATTTAGAATTAAGATTACTGTTGGAGGTTTGGTTGAGATATGAATGTAGTTTTGAAAATTTTTACATATGGGTACGAAAAGTATTAAATTGTACCGAATGTGATGAAATTTGTATTTAGGGGATCGGATAGAGCTGGAATTCTGAATTGTAGGTTTGAGGTAGTTTTGAAAATTCGTACTTATGGATACGAAAAGTACAAAATGGTACTAAATTTGGTGCAATTGTGCTTGGGTGAACGGATAGAGCTAGAATCCTTAGATTTGAAATTAAGATTAATTTTGGAAATTCACACATATGGGTACGAAGAGTACTAAATTGTATGAAATTTGGTACATTGGTACTAGGGTTTTTTGGTGTTGAATTTTAGAAATGCGTACCATAAGAATATTAAAATTATTAAATGAGATGTGGATGTGGTTTTGGAAGTAACTGTAGTTTGGTATTCCGAAATTTTATATCATGGGAAATTTTGTGTGTAGTTGGTCTTTTTAAATACTTTAGTACGTACAGGCATAGGCATATACTTAAAATTCGAAAGTTTGAAACTGAGGTCAGTGTTGTTGTGTAGGGAAGAGCTTTGGACATACGTTCCGTAGGTAAACGAAAGATACAAAAACTTAGGGTTGAGATATAGAGACGGTTTTATAGTTATAAGCATACGAAATTAATTAAATTTAGTATCGGGTGATGGAAGAGATCAGGAAAATGCGTATTATATGTGCAAAAAAGTAATAAATAGTAATAAATTATTGAATGAAGGCCAGTGAATCTAAGCGTAATAGGTTAACTGGAAAATGTGGTTTTTGAAATTCAAACTACTCGAATGACCTGTTTCACTCAGACGATTTAAATTCAAATTTGTTCGAACTTCCACCAAATTGATGTTCTTTTTTTAATTTTTAAACAAATTTTTGTTTTTAAACAAACAAATTATTATAACAGGTAGTAATTCGAGCGAATTTTAATTCGAATCGTCTAACAGAAACCGGCGAAAGGGGTGCGGAAATTTGTAATGTTGTATTTTTGGTATTGGGAAGGTTAAGAATCGAATGTTGTAATGTGAATAAATGTTTCAAATTTCATTTTATTAATTCTGGAATAAATAAAATGGGGGTCTGTTTGCATGCTCTTTTCTATAAATGACAACGTTTCGCTTACGAAGTAGCGGGCACATGCTAGTATTATATATAAATTTATTTCATACATCATAAAAAATAAGAGCGGTTTGTGCGGGACAATTTTCAATCTTTAAATGGAACAAAAGTTATTTTAGTCATCAATTGCAACAGGAAATAATTTTTGAGAAAAACAATTTTATCATTTCATAGTATTTTTCAAAAAAAAAAATCGAAGTGGTTTGTGCGAAATCTTTATTATAATAAACAAGTAAAAAAGTATCAGTCGGCATACGTATGTATTTAGGGGGTTTTAAAAATTTTGGGCGTTTGAACCGATGAAAATGTTGATTAGGATTAAAGATCAAAAGTTTGGCGGAGGAGATACTAAAAGGAATGGATCGACATTGACCGTTATGGAAGTGGATCTCCAGCCGCAACATATGGTGCCTCAAGAAGTATGGACTTGCCCCTAAAAAAACTTTTAACATCGTAAATAAGGCAGCGAATGCAAGTTGCTTCAATAAAAATCAAAGTGATTCGATATCAGGTCTTAAAGTGAACTTATCTTTTGTATGGGCGGTACTGGTGTCATAGGGTTTTTTTGCAACTTTCATGCTATTTTCTCAGGAAGTATGGACTTGCCCCTGAGTGAATACAAGTTGCTAAAACAAAAATCAAAGCGATTCGAGAGATGGCCCTAAACAGAATTTTTCCGAAATTTTGTGTAGGAGGTACCCGAAGGAGTGAACCAATTGAGACCATATTGGAACCTCATATTACTCTGGTAGAAAGTTTACACTATACAAAGTATGGACCAAATCGGTCACTCCCTTCAAGAGTTATCGTGCGCACAAACTTTCCGAACATTTTCGAACTTTTGTGGGGGAGGTACCGGATGGGGTGGACCGATGTAGCTCATCTTCGAACTTAAACTAAGTTTGGGCAAAATATTACGAAAGCCAAAATTTGAACTGAATCGTTTTATCCGTTCGAGAGTTATCGTGCGCTCCAGCCAGCAGGACAGACAGACAGACGGACGGACGTGGCTACATCGACTCCAAATTGTCTGAAACACATTTCGTCCAAACATACTTGGGGTCTAAAACCATTATTTCGATGAGGCACATTTTCATCGTATCAAAGTGTATATACCCTCTTTAGCCTAACGGCTGAGGGTATAAATAGATTTAACATTATATATAAGTTCATTCATTCTCACTAAAAATCATTTTTGAGAAAAAATGTCAAAAAGTCATAACCCTAATATACATATTGTGGGGCCTAAAATTAAAAACGGAATAACAGACTTTATATAACCTTAATTAAGGTGTTGGAGGGCTTAAAAAAGAATTCCACTTAAGAGGGGTATTGAATAAAATATAATGCCATAATACATACTATCTGCAGTGCAGGAGCAAAAAAAAAAAAAACAAAAAATAAATAATAATAATAATAATAATAATAATAATAATAATAATAATAATAATAATAATAATAATAATAATAATAATAATAATAATAATAATAATAATAATAATAATAATAATAATAATAATAATAATAATAATAATAATAATAAACATAAAAATAATAAGCCGAGCCGATACCTTCCACCACGAAATGTATTAAATCAAAATAAAAAAAAACATTTTCCTATCGTTTATGGAGGTACCCTCCTATAGGGGCTAAATGAAGAGGTGGACCTATACCAACAAATTTCAGGTGGAAAGTTTAATACCCCCAACGAAAAATAAGTACCAAATTTCAGCCATTTCAGTGTAACAGTGAAGCTAAAACCTTCAAAATGTCGAAAATCGGGAGGTACCGTTCTATGGGGGCTATACGAAGACGTGGACTTATATCGACAAATTTCAGGTGGAAACTAACAGTAAATATCAAATTTCGTCCATTTCGGTGGGAAATTGAGGACATAACTTTCAAAATACCGAAAATCGGGAGGTACCACTATGTGGGAGCTAAATGTAGAGGTGGACCTATCCACACAATTTCAGTTGGAAAGAGTAAATACCAAATTTCAGGCATTTCGGCGGGATATTAAGGCCAAAACCTTCAAAATACCGAAAATAGTGTGGTATAGTGGCAACATGAAGGCGAAAGTTTTATGGCCCAACGAAGAATAAGTACCAAATTTCAGCCATTTCGGTGTAATAGTGAAGTTAAAACCAAATTTCGGCCATTTCGGTGTAATAGTGAAGTTAAAACCTTCAAAATTCCGAAAGTCGGGTGGTACCGTTCTGTGGGGGCTATATCAAAACGTGTACCAATGTGGCACGTTTATAATACAAAACATTGTAGTAGAAGCTTCTACACCAAATTATAAAGCTCTTTCTAAAAATTGCGAGCTGCATCTTGATATCAACAGACGGACGGACACACTGATATGATTATCTCGACCTGGAATTTTATGCTGATCAGGAATATAAATGCGGTGTCCGACGAATATTTCTATAATGCGAAAAACTGTTAAACTTTTGTGGATGAGGTACCTGAATGAGTGGAACGATATAGTCCACCTTGGAACTGAATATAATTTAGGAGTCATTCCTTTCAATAGTTATCGTACAATCCAGCTATTTTAGGTGGCAGTGGGATTATCTAGAGCTTTTTAAATGTCAGGAAGCATCCATGGCAAACCTCGAACACCTTGAAAATGTTGAACTTTTGTGAGGGAGGTAACGAAAGGAGTTACTGGATATAGTCCATATTTGAACTCAAGTAAAGCTTGAGAGGATACGTTACGACGTGCAAATCGTTGGAACAATGTTAGCCACTCCTTTCGATTGTTATTTTGACCAACAGACATTTTAGTTGGTCGCCGTAAGATTTTTTAGAGCATGTCAGGAAGCATGTATTAGCAGACAATTAATATTACATCGCTGTAAACAGGAGCACAAGGAATACTTTCGCTAAAGAAAGACGAAAGTACATTCATGGAGAAACACTTAAACATCTCTTAAGCGAAATTTTATTTATTTATTTAAATATTGAAGCGAATTAACTTTTATTATTATAATTTCCCTTATGTAATATTTTATTTTAATACTTTACGTATACGTTTTCACTAATTCAATTAGCATTACGCAACATATGTATAAATATTTGAATTCAACGGTTAAAAATGCAACCGTGTACATATTTTGTAAATAGAACTATTAATTACATCTTTGATCTTAATACCATTTTTGTACAACTAATACTATTCGCGTCTCATCCTAAGTACTTAAGCAAATCATAATTTCAATAAAATCGCTCTCATTCTTTAGCTAGAGTTGAAGGCTTAACATCAATACCACGCTTGCCCAAGTTGATGGACCTAGTTGTTTTGCTGGAAATAATAGCTAAATGGAGAGTCAAGTAACATCTTAAATTAATTTCGTTGTTTTGTTCTTCTTTATTGGCGCCCAACGTGGGGCACAACAACAAGCTGGTTTATTGAATAGAGCTGTTTTATTGGCGCCCAACGTGGGGCCATGTAACACGACCACTCTATCATCAACAGCCGAGGACAACAACAACATTGAATGCGAAGCGTACGTATCTGGTGAAGATCAGTTGGCACAGTTTACAAAACTTATCCAGGCAATGCGTTATGATGACAATCCCATGCGTTTTGTACTAGGCGATCCCAGAAACATAGAGATGTCTCTGTTGTGCATCAGTTTTGAACAACATCCATCGACAATCATCCGGATTACGCAGCAAATTTGTGGATTGGCGTAAACAGGAACGTCAACTCCTTCGATCAAGCAAAGGCATTGATCAATAACACATTTACGTACAAGTATGAATGCAAGCAGCAAAGACGACGCAGGCACATTCATCTGTATGAAAATGAGGGTTGAAAAACAACATTGTGATGATGTACTACAACAACCATACACAAAACATCAAGAAGAAAACGCACAATGGTGAACCGACGCACATCATGCAAGAACAACAACGTCCGCACACATCAGCTCAAAATGTGCGTAACGTTCAGCCGAGAAAATCAACGCTTGCTGTGTTTGTCGTGCATATTGTGTTTACAAGCAGAACATCAATAACGCGAATATTAGAAGATCCCAGCAGAAAGATGTTTATCCAGGCAATTTGTGACAATTGTAACTGTGTACTTACTGTTGAAGAGATTATCGCTGTATTTGGACAACCTTAGCAGCCAGAAGATTCGCAGTTGTTATTCAAGATTGACTGCCAACCGATGACCTTAACATATCATAGCTTTTTCCGACGAGTTTTACCAGGTTGTTTGGAGAACCAACAATTCGTGGAGCAAACTAACTCTAGAAGGAGATTATGAGGAGTTTACCAGCTTGTTTGGAGAACCAACAAGACTTGCGCAGCTTTACTCCAGGGGGAGATTTCGATGACAGTCCGTTACATAGTTTGGAAATGCAACAACAACTTCCTCTACACAGTGCTATTGAGGACATACCCGATTCAACAACCCATAATAATAATTCAGTTTACCGCAGCAGATTCAACAACTCATTGTTTCTGATGCTTAATCGGGACGATTGGAGCATCAGAAGGGGGAGACTGAAGCGAATTAACTTTTATTATTATAATTTCCCTTATGTAATATTTTATTTTAATACTTTACGTATACGTTTTCACTAATTCAATTAGCATTACGCAACATATGTATAAATATTTGAATTCAACGGTTAAAAATGCAACCGTGTACATATTTTGTAAATAGAACTATTAATTACATCTTTGATCTTAATACCATTTTTGTACAACTAATACTATTCGCGTCTCATCCTAAGTACTTAAGCAAATCATAATTTCAATAAAATCGCTCTCATTCTTTAGCTAGAGTTGAAGGCTTAACATCAATACCACGCTTGCCCAAGTTGATGGACCTAGTTGTTTTGCTGGAAATAATAGCTAAATGGAGAGTCAAGTAACATCTTAAATTAATTTCGTTGTTTTGTTCTTCTTTAATATTTATTAAAAAAAACTTATAGCTAAAAGCACTAGCGACTGCGGAAGTTGATGTAAGTTCGAATGACATTTTACGATGTGACAAATTTTGGTCAAATGGGATACTCAATTCCTAAGTTATCGTGGACATGAGTCATTGGTGCAGGCAATTTTTAATAGAATTTTTGGGTCATTACCACAGGAAGTATGGACTTGCCTATCCGAAAAAAATTACGTTTATAATAGCGTCCTCGAGGACAACCGGCTGCAACAAACTTTAAAACGATCCGACTATGCTACTTAACTACAGTTTTAAATTATGATAAAAAAATAAAAAATATATTCAAATTGTTGATAAAATTTTCAAATAGCTAAAATTTCAACATTTTTGATTACTGTAGCACTCATCTAAACTTGGACATACATACATATGTATGTATATACTATGTATATGAAATTCCAATAGTATATGCAACGAAATTCTAACGTTTTTGTGGCCTGCGGAAACGATGATGATGTTGATGACGCTGCTGCTGCTGCTATTGCCACAGACATTTCAATTTATTTTGAGCTATTCACACATTTGTCTGCGTTAGATGCGTGAGCGAGCAGCGTGTGCACTCAATTGTAGATACTGTTCAGTTAATACAAATTGATTAATTTTCAAAGCATTTGTAAGCTCTTTTTTTTTTGTATCATTTTCCATTTAACAGGATTACTGACACTTGTATGCAAATGTGCACATACAAAGGCACTTAATATTCACACACAAGTCCTTCAATTGGGATCACTTCAATGGTTCATCAATGTAATCTTGGTTAACTCATTGTGTGCTGGTTTTTTTTTTTGTTTGCTAGATTTTAAATCTTTTTTTTTCTTATTTTAATTACACAAAGGTACGGTTTGCAAAGACCAAATACGTAAATAGTCTTGGTAGGGTTGTTCATGCAGTTATATGTAGATGTATGATGTTCATTAAGTTGAGTTTTGCTTAATAAGGTTAAGTAGAAATGAGGGTTGCACGACAACGTTATGGCCTAACAAAGGCAAAGGCGAATATTTACCATCAAAAACAGTTTTATTTTTTTAGCCCAGATATGCCCATTGCTTGATCATGATCATTTTAGCAGCAAATGTGAATTAATAGCAGTATATTTATAGAAATTTTATAAATTTTTTGAAAAAAAAAAATGGTTTTTGAGGCCACTTTTGGACACATGGTTTTATTATATAACTGGGCGTTATGCGAAACAAAACGCTTAACATGTAGTCCAAAGTCAAATTTTCGGCATCTAGTTAAGGTTTTTTGATATCCTCACACATCGTGTTTGTTTATACCCTTAGCATTTATGCTAACGAGGCCTCGCGAGGGTATATACACTTTCATTCGGGCAAAATGTGTTTCATCGAAATAATAGTTTCAGACCCCAAGTATGTTTGGACGAAATACGTTTCAGACAATTTGAAGTTGATTTACCCATGTCCGTCCGTCTGTCTGGCTGGCTGGAGCGCACGATAACTCTCGAATGGTTCAAAATTCGGCTTTCCTAATATTTTGTCCAAGCTTAGTTTAAGTTCGAAATGGGTTATATTGGTCCACTCCTCCCGGTACCTCCCCCACAAAAGTTCGAAAATATTCGGAAAATTTGTGCGCACGATAACTCTTGAAGTGAGTAACGGATTTGGCCCATACTTTGCACATCGTGAAATTTCTACCGGACTTAGATGTTCTAATATGGACTCAATTGGTCCAATTCTTCGGGTATCTCCCACACAAAAGTTCGGAATCGTTTTGATTTTTGTTATAACAGCTTGTATTCACCGCCCCTCATACGACGGTACAAGTTTCTTCTGGGGCAAGTCCATACTTCCCGAGCAAATAGCCTGAAAAGTGCAAAAAAACCCTATGATACAGTGTGTAGTGGTTGCAGCGCAAGATAAATCTCGAACGGATCTGCCGATTCGGTCCAAAATTTGGCCTTCGTAATATTTTGTCCAAACATAGTTTAAGTTAGAAGATAAGCCATATCTGTCCACTCCTTTAGGTACCTCCCCCCAAGAGTTCAAAAATGTTCGGAAAATTGTGCGCACGATAACTCTTGAAGGGAGTGACCGATTTGTTCTATACAGGTTCGAATATGAACTTTATTTGTCCACTCCTTCAGGTACTTATCACACAAAATTTCGGATAAGTTCACTTAAGGACCTGCTCCCGAATCACTTTGATTTTTGTTGAAGCGATTTGCATTCGCTACCTCCATTACGACGGTAAAATTTTTTTCAGGTGCAGGTAAATATTTCTTGGGAGAACAGCCTGAAAGGTGTAAAAAACCCCTATGTCACCATATGTGGCGGTCGGCGAGCACGAAAACTCTCGAACTGTTCAACAGATTTGGTCCAACATTTGATCTTCGTCATACTATATCCAAACTTAGGTAGGACGATATCACATGAATAATTGTTCCACAAACATCCCATACGGGACAAGGGAGACTCCTCTCATATCAATGAGTGCACCCCGATTCATATTAGCTCAATGATATGGGACCTACAGTTTATCGCCGAATCCGAACGGCGTGTCCTAAAACACCACTTGTAAAGTTTTTAGTGCCTGATATACTTAGGAAATGTCGCCAACATTACTGAGGGGTATTTTGCCACCGTTGAAATTTTTGAAATTTCCTGGCCGTAGAATCGAATCCACGACCTTCAGCGTGCAAGGCGGGTGCGCATACCATTGCACTACGGTGGCACCCACATCTACTAATCTACTAATATTTTGTCAAAATTTAGTTTAACTTCTAAAATGGCCCATATCAGTCCTCCTTAAGGGTACCTCCCCCACAAAAGTTCAACATTTGTGTCTGAGTGCAGTTAATTCCTAATCCACATTTTTGGCGGCAAATTCAAATGTCCAAATTAAGTACATTCGATCTGTCCGTAGGTGAAAGTTTCACTTCACTAACTGACACTTTTGTACTTGTTCCGTTTGTAACGCATTGAACTAACAATATGCGACCCCATAAAGTATGTATATTCCCAATCACTCTAGCGGCAATTATTGAGCTAGAGCGCTACATTTTTGCACTCGAGTATCTTTTTTAAAGCAGGCTATATCTACCCACGTTTTGGTGTAGCCCCCATATAACGGTACCTCCAGATTTTTGGTATTTTGTAGTCACAAAACATCTCCACCAAAAACCGTCAACATATGTAGGTCCATGCTTTTGTACAGCCCCTTATAACGGTACCTCCAGATTTTTGGTATTTTGGAGATTTTAGCTAAATTGTTTGACCGAACTGCCTGCAATTAAACATTTGAGGTTCCCAGTGGTCAAAAAACATCTCAACTTAATACCATCTACATAGGTCCATGTTTTAGTATAGCCCCCATATAACGGTACCTCCCGATTTTCGGTATCAGGAGGAACTTATAACATATCCACCAAAAACTGTCAACATTGGTCCATGTTTTAATATAGCCCCCATATAACGGTACCTCCCGAGTTTCGGTATTTGGAGGATTTTAGCTACAATTTTTGGCCTAATTTATCATTTGATGTTCCCAGTAGCCATTAAATCTCTTAACAATTGTTAACCCTCCGATGAGTGAGAAGGTCCCCAGGGACCTTTTTGCCTTTTCAAACTAAAATTACAAAAAAAAAAAAAAAAATAGAAAAATTGAAAAAAAATATTTTTTATGTAGAATTTAGTTATAAACAATAAAAACAAAAAATTATATGAAAAAAACATGATTTACAAAAAAGGTCCGTAGGGAGCTTTTCACACGGCCGTGCAGTTCAGAAGTGTCATTCATCGGAGGGTTATGAAAATTCAAGCAAAAAAATAAAAAAATAAAAAAAATTGAAAAAAAATATTGTTGTATGTAGACTTTAGTTATAAACAATAAAAACAAAAAAATAAAAAATGTTTATATGAAAAAAACATGATTTACAAAAAAGGTCCGCAGGGACCTTTTCACACGGCCGTGAAGTTCAGAACTGTCACTCATCGGAGGGTCAACATAGGTCCAAATTTTAATATAGCTCCCATATAACAGTACCTCTCTTTTTTGTTATTTTGAGGATTTTAGCTATATTTTTTGACCGACTTACCTGTAATTTAACATTTGATATTCCCAGTTGTCGCAAAACAGCTCCACCAAAAATTGTCAACGGTCCAAGTTTTGGTATAGCGCCCATATAACGGTAACTCCCGATTTTCGGTATTTTGAGGATTTTAGCTAAATTTTTTGACTGTAATTTAAAATTTGATGTTCCCAGTAGCCATAAAACCTCTCCACCAACAACTGTTAACATAGGTCCAAATTTAGGTATAGCGTCCATATAACGGTACCTCCCGATTTTCGGTATTTTGAGGATTTTAGCTGCATTTCTTTACCCAATTGCCTGTAATTTAACATTTGATGTTCCCAGTGGCCATAAAACCTCTCCACCAACAACTGTTAACATAAGTCCAAATTTTGGTATAGCCCCCATATAACGGTACCTCCCGATTTTCCGTATTTTGAGGATTTTAGCATTTTGTGACCGAATTAATTGTAATTTAATATTTTATGATCCCTATGACCACAAAACATCTCCACCAACAATTGTCAACACAGTTCCAAATTTTGGTGTAGCCCCCATGCAACCGTACCTCCTTTTTTTACCTAACTATCTATAATTTGACATTTGAGTTGCCCAGTGGTGAAAAGACGTCCCACCAAAAATTTTAACGATAGGTCCCTGTTTTGGTATAGCTTCCATATAACGGCTCGTCCCAAGTTATGAAATTTTGGGGATTTTGTTTTCAATTTTTAACCGAACTAGCGGTAATTTGCCGTTTGAGGTTCCTAGCGGTCATAACACCTCTCCACTGAAAATTGTCAATACAGGTCTATGTTTTTGGTGTAAGCCCCATATAAAGGTACCTCCAGATATTAGGTGTTTTGGGGATTCTATCAACATATTTTGGGGATTCTATCCACATTGTGATTCGACATTTGAGGTTCTCAGTTGTCACAAAACTTCTCCACCAAAAATGTTCAACATATGTTCAAACTTTTATATAGCCCCAATAAAGGTGCCGCCCTATTGAAGACATTTTTAGATGCATTTTTACCTCAGTTAGGTGTCCGTGGTCACAAAATAATTCTACCTAAAATTGTGGACAGGAAAGAAAATAATATTCCATATTTAGTATCAGAATATTTTATGGTATAGGGTATAAAAACTCGGCCGAACTTACAGTATTTTCATGTTTTTATACCCTCAGCATTTATGCTTACACTTTCATACGGGGAAAATGTGCCTCATCGAAATAATGGTTTAGATCACAAGTATGTTTGGACGACATCCGTTTCAGACAATTTGGAGTCGTCCGACCGTCAGTCGTGTGTCTGGCTGGCTGATGCGCACGATAACTCTCGAATGGATGAACCGATTTGGTCCAAAATTTGGCTTTCGTAATATTTGGTCTAAATTTAGTTTAAGTTCCCACCCCTTCCGGTACCTCCCCCACAAAAGTTCGAATACTGTTCAGGAAATTTGTGCGCACGATAACTCTTGAAGGCAGTAACCGATTTGGTCCATACTTTGCACATCGTGAAATTTCTACCAGACTTATATTAGGTTCCAATATGGACTCAATCGGTCCACTCCTTCGGGTACCTCCCACACAAAATTTCGGAAAAGTTCAGTATAGGACCTGCTCTCGAATCTCTTCGAT
Organism: Musca autumnalis; assembly: GCF_047663935.1. Taxonomy (NCBI): domain Eukaryota; kingdom Metazoa; phylum Arthropoda; class Insecta; order Diptera; family Muscidae; genus Musca; species Musca autumnalis. Next base: position 37,815,279 of record NW_027412088.1, read on the forward strand.
TTTTGTTGTAGCAACTTGTAATCACTGCCGTCCATACGACGTTACAAGTTTCATCAGGGGCAAGTCCATACTTCCTGAGAAAATAGCCTGAAAGATGCAAAAAACCCTATTACACCGTGTGTAGTGGTTGGAGCGCAGTATAACTCTCGAAAGGTCCAAAATTGGGCCTTTGTAATCTTTTGTCCAAACTTAGTTTAAGTTCGAAGATAAGCCATATCGGCCCCCTCCTTCAGGCACCTCCCCCACAAGAGTTCAAAAATGTTAGGAAACATTGTGAGCACGATAACTCTTGAAGGGAGTGACCGATTTGGTACATACTTTAAGACATCCTAATATATCTACCAGATATAGATTATGCTCGAATATGGACTATATTTATCCACTCCTTCGGGTACCTTCCACACAAAACTTTGGATAAGATCACTTTAAGACCTGCCCTCGAATAAATTCGATTTTTGTTGAAGCAACTTGCATTCGCTACCTTCATTCCGACGGTAAACGTTTTTGAGGGGCAAATCCATACTCCTTGAGAAAACCCCCTATGGCACCATATGTAGTGGCCGGAGAGCACGAACTGATCAACAGATTTGGTCTAAAATTTGACCTTCGCCATGTTTTGTCGAAACTTAGTTTCAATTCGGAGATAGGCAATACCGGTCCACAACTTCCAGTACTTCCCACAATATTTAAAACAAGTGAGCAAAGGCTATAGTCGGGATGGGGCCGACCATGTGATACCCTACACCACTACCCCTTTGCATAAGCTTTTCACTGCTTAACATTTCTTTTAGGGAATATAATCCGACTACCACCAAAAATAATATGCCTCTTTCTCTCTGGGACCCCTTTAACCAACCAAAATTTCGTGACCATCCGATCAAAGTTACGACCTGTAGCTTGATTGCAAAAAATTGAAGAATTCGATCCATTATCGACTATTGTTGTATCTCCCTTGTTTGACCACCTTCGCCAACCTACTTTACACCAATGTAAACGTAATATTTTCTTCTTCCATTTACAGGCTTTGCCGTTGGAATACCACTACTAGAAGCCGATATATTCACAAAGAATAAAACTTTGAATTTGTCTCCGAATGAGTTTTTCCCCATTCCGACCCCTTAAATATTATCCGACTATCGCCAAAATCAATAGGCTTCTTCCTCTGTGGGGCCCCCATCTACCCCCAAAATTTCGTCACCATCCGATCAAAATTCCAACGTGATTACAAAAAATGGAAAAATTGGGTTTATTACTGAATTTTGCAATATCTCGGTTTGCTCATTTACGCCAACATACTTTGCATCAATATAAACGAGATCTTTTCTTCTTCCATTTACGGGTATTCCTGTTGGAATACTCCAACCAGAAGCGGAGATATTCGCATAAGAAAAAAAACATTGACTTTCCTCCACATAAACTTTTCGCTTATTCCGACTCCTGAATATTATCCGACCATCACCAAACTAAATTGGCTTCTTCCTCTGTGGGACCCGCATCCACTCCCAAAAAACTCGTGACGATCCGATCAAAATTGCGACCTGTAGCGTGACCACAAGCAAATCAGAAAATGGGATGCATTACCGACTATTGCGATATCTCTGTTGTTTGAGCAGCTATGGCAACCTACTTTACATCGTTGTAAAGGTGATATTTTCTACTTTCCTTGCCAGGTTTTGCTTTTGATATACCTCTTAAAAAACAGAGATATTGGATTTGAAATAAAACGTAGACCTTTTCTCTAAATGAGTATTTGCCCATTCCGACCCCTGAATATTATCCGACCATCATTAAATTCAGTAGGCTTCTTCCTCTGTGGGACTCCCATTAACCCCCAAAATTTCGTGACGATCCGATCAAAATTGCGACCTGTAGCGTGATTACAAAAAAATCGGAAAATGGGATGCATTATCGACTATTGCCATATCTCTGATATTTGACTACCTACGACAACCTACTTTACATTGTTGTAAAGGTGATATTTTCTACTTTCCTTGCTAGGTTTTGCTTTAGATATACCTCTAAAGGAAACACAGATATTGGCTTTGAATTAAAACGTTGACCTTTCCCCAAATAAGTGTTTGCCCATTTCAACCGCAGAATATTATCCGACCATCATCAAAATCAATAGGCTTCTTTCTCTTTGGGACCTCCATTAACCCCCAAAATTTCGTGACGATCCGATCAAAATTGCGACCTGTAGCGTGATTACAAAAAAATCGGAAAATGGGACGCATTATCGACTATTGCGATATCTCCGTCATTTGGTTACCTACGCCGACCTAGTTTGCATCATTGTAAAGACGGGATCTTCTACTTTCATAGTCAGGCTTTGCTTTTGGAAATTTTACAACTAAAGCTGTGATATTCGTCAATATAATTAAAATCGCAAAAATGAAAATTGGGGTTTTATTTGCTACTATTGTGATATCTTCGTTGTTTGATCACCTACGAGCACCTACCTTTACATCATTAGAAAGGTGATATTTTCTACTTTAATTGTCAGGTTTTGCTTTTGGTATACCCCATATAGAAGCTGAGATATTCGCTTTGGAAAAAAACGTTGTCTTTTTATCCACCTAAGTTTTTTGCCCTTTCCGACCCCTAAATATTATCCGACCATCACCAAAATCAATAGGCTTTTTCCCCTCCGGGACCCCCATCAACATGCAAAATTTCGTGAAGATCCGATCAAAATTGCGACCTGTAGCGTGATTACAAGGTTTAGATGGACAGACGGACGGACGGACGGACTGACGGACGGACACACATAGCCAGATCGACTCAGCTCGTCGAGACATTCATTTTGGTATATATAAGTATGGGTCTACGACCATTATTTCGATGCGTTACAAACTTTTTGGCCAAAACCAACTTATAATACCCTCCCCACATAGTGGTGTAGGGTATAAAAATGTCACTAAAATACTATGCACGATATCTCTTGAACGGCTGAGGGTATATCTCCGTCGGCAAAGCCGACTGATACTTTTTTACTTACTTCCTTGTTTTTTATTAATATCTCCTTTGAGTTGTGCTGAATATTAAAATGATCATTTGATTATAACTGCCACAAAACGAGACCTAGGCTAGGCAATGAATTTAATTAAAAATCATTTGGAATTTTTAATGTTAAATATTGAATAACCTTGCTTAATTTCAAACTAAGCTGAAACTCATTACGCATTATAAAACAAAAACGATTTTGAAACCGTTGAGGTATGTAATGCCATGTCTGGTGCGTGTGTTACTTTAGCATTAAAACAATAAAAACTCTTCAAAATGCAAAACTACATGACTGAACTCTCCTCAATTTTTTTCTAGTGGTATTGCTGTTTTTGTCAATGATGTCGTCCGTAATGCCAACGTCAATGTTGATGATATTGTCCATGTTTCTGTTGCTCAGTTGCATTATAATGATGATGCTGATGTTGTCGTGTCGATAGTGATAAGAGCCACTTTCGGCTTGAAATTATGTTTTATGCATTTCACATAATATGCATCAATTTCAATTGACCCAAGTGTTGTCTGTCTACATGAAAACGTTTGCTGAAACTGACATCAAGTTAAAATTACTTTTTGGAATAATTACTCTTCGATATTCATAACGAGCTTGTTTTCGTAGTTACCAACATTTACATGTAAACATGTAAATAATTATTATCCGTTGTACGAAAATATTTCATAAATGAGGATATGAATTTTATGGAATATAAAGCTATATTTTGACAACATTTTGAAAGATACCGAAATTTTAAACAATACGTATAGAAAAAATGTTGTAATTAAAATGTTTAATTAATATATATTTTTTTAGAATTAACAAGCGGAGACTTCAGTAATTTGGTCCAGTGATTTGGCACTGCCATTGAGACCTTCGAGGGACTTGTCGAACACTCATACGTTTGTCTTGAACTTACGAACTTTCTTTGCTTTCGACGTCAGGACAAGTGTAGTACTTATAAGCAGGTCCCTTACGAAACACTTGTAGGAACAATACATGGAGGAAAAGGCAACTGAAAAATAAAGCTCCAAAACTAAATGCTGCGGCTACAGTCCGAGCTGGTAGCTAGGCAACAAGGTACAGTCAGCTCTGGCAACCGTTCTGGCACACATAATCAGCAAAACTAAAAAAAAAACAAATGCCAACAAAAAAAGAAAAGTACGTCCGACTTTCGGAGAGCCCTCCCACTACAAAAAAAAAGTTCACTGCATGAACGGGATAAGGCGGAAAGACTAAATAGAACATTTCAACCGATACTGTGGGATATTGAGTCCACAATCTTCAAAAACATACCGAAAATCCGGAGGTACCGTTCTATGGGAGCTGTATGAAGATTAGGACTTATACACACAAATGTCATACCCTATAACAATGAATACTAAAAAGCAAATTTTAGCAATTTCGGTGTGATATAGAGGCCACAACCCTCAAAACAATAAACATCAGGAGGTACCATTCTATGTGGGCTATATAAAGAAGTGAACATATACCGACACATGTAAGGTTGAAATTTTTATGGCCCAGTGAGGACTAAATTCCAAATTTCAGCCGTTTCAGTGAGATACATACCGAAAATCGGGAGGTATTCTATGGGGTCTGTATGAAGACGAGATGCCGGCAAATTTCAGGTGGATAGTTTTAAAGCCTAAAAGCCAAATTTCAGTCATTTCGGTGGGATATTTAGGCGACAATCTTCGAAACACCGAAAATCGGGAGGTTCTGTCCTATTGGGCCTAAATGAAGATGTGGACCTATTCCGACAAATTTAGTGTGGAACGTTTAATATCCCCAACGAAGACTAAATGTCAAATTTCAGACGTTTCTGTGTGATATTGAGGACACAACCTTCAAAATACCGAAAATCGGAAGGTTGCGTTCTATGGAAGCTATATGAAGACGTGGGCCTATACCGACAAATTTCACGTAGAAAGGTTATATCCCCAACGAAGACTAAATACCAAATTTTCGCTGTGTTAGTGAGGCTAAAACCTTCAAAAAACCGAAAATCAGAAGGTACCATTCAACGATGGCTATATGAAGGCGTGAACCTTTACCGACAAATTTAAGCCGCACAGTTTTATACCCATAACGACTACTAGCTACCAAATTTCAGTCCTTTCGGTGGGATGTTAGGGAAACAACCTTCAAAATACTGAAAATCGGAAGGTAGCTATATCAAAACGTGGACCCACATAGCCCATACCAAAGATACAGCTCGAGCTGTAACTTGATTTCAACAGACGGACGGACATACGTATATCCATGTCGACTTAGAATTTTATGCCGATCAAGAATATATTTACATATATACATATTTTATAGGGTATACGGCGAACATTTCGATGTGTTACACATGGAATGACAAATTTAAATTTATCATTCATTTTATGGTGGAGGGTCCAAAACTGCTGAAAGAAGACGACGAAGATGAAGTCAGCAATGCCGAAAAGCTGTTCAATGTCTTGCAGATCAATGTGAAACTCTCAAGAGCCGCTTCATATGATCTGCGGTTCCTTCTGTTCGTTTACGTTAACGAAACGACGTACAGAGTCTGGAATCAGAGCCTACAAAATCATATACATAAAGAATAACGGTAAGCCTAGATGGTGTCTAAATGTCAAAAGCTCAACGGACTTCAGTGTTGAGAGGTGAACTGGAGAATGGTAAGCAGTTTTTTTTTATCGCCTCTTGCTACATTGCCCATTCGAGAGAAGCACTACCAAGTGAATTCTAGAGTAACATGAGGGACATTCATCCTTCCACACCATCACCATTGCCTGGTATGCCTTGGGGAACAACACTGAAATTGACGAAAGAGGTAAGTCAGTCTTACATTTCATAAGTACTAACAATCAATTTTGGTACTAAATCAACTTTTGTATTTCCAAGCTCGGATAACTTTAGGGCGTATCAATATCCGATAGACTACAAATCAAAACAAGTAAAAAAGTGAATTGAAACTGTCATCTACGGATAGATCGAATGTATTTAGTTTATTCAGAATTTTTTGCCATTTTTGGACATTTGAATTTGCCGACAAAGATGTGGATTAAGATTGAAGTTCAAAAGTGGTGCGGAGGAGGTTCTTGCAGGAACGGACCGACATAATCTATTATGGAAGTGGATCGTATTTAGGGAGTCATATCTTTTCGATAGATATCGCGCCCACCTGTCATTTCAGTGGGTCATCGTATAACATTTGGACCAGTAGGTATGTCAGGAAGCATGGAATTGTCCACGGAAAACATAATATCAGTGTAAACAGGACTACAACGAGCAGCATCGGTATACATTTCCAAAGGAACTTCGAACAGACCCTAAACTGCACTCAGACACAAGTTTTGAACCTTTTTTGGGGGAGGTTCCCCAAAGTCCATTTTAGAAGTTAAACTAAATTTGAACAAAATATTTGAGGTTCCATAGTTTGGACCAAATGAGTTGCCCCGTTCAAGGTATATCGTGCACACCATTTTAGTGGCATTAGTGGCCGGTATTGCCCATCTTCGAACTGAAATAAATTTAGACAAAATATGACGAAGGCCAAATTTTGGACCAAATCGGTTGAACACTTCGAGAGTTATCGTGCTCTCTAACCACTACATATGGTGCCATAGGGGGTTTATACACCTTTCGGGCTGCTTTCTGTAGAAGTATGGACTTGCCCCTGAAAAACTTTTACCGTGTTAATTGAGGTAGCGAATGCAAGTTGTTTCAACAAAATCAAAGTGATTCGAGAGTAGGTCTTAAAGTGAACTTATCCGAAATTTTGTGTGGGAGGTACCCAAACGAGTGGACAAATATAGTCTATATTCGATCCTGATATGTGGTAGATATATAAGGACGTGTAAAGTATGGACCAAGTCGGTCACTTCCTTTAAGAGTTATCGTGCGCGAAATTGTTCAGAATATTTTTGTACTTTTGTGTGGGAGGTACCTGAAAGTGTGGAAACGATATGGCTTATCTTCGACGGACATTGCTAAATCGACTCCAAATTGTCTGAAACGGATTTCGTCCAAAAAGTCTTGGGGTCTAAAACCATTATTTCGATGAGGCACATTTTGTCCATATGAAAGTGTATGTACCCTCGTTAGCATAAATGCTGAGGGTATAAAAAAAATTGGACAGTATTCGACAATAATTTTTAAAAAATTATACTTACTTACTTAGCTGGCCCATTACAGAATATTTGTTCTATAGGCCGAACTAAGAAGAGATCTCCATTCCTCTCTATTTGTTGCTTTGCACTCTGGAATACCGCGCCTTTTCATCTCATCATCCACTTGTTTGCGCCATCTATTCCTTGGCCTGCCAATTCTGCGTGCACCGCCATGTGGCATGTATTCATACGCCTTTTTAGCGGGTTCATCATCGCTCATTCTTATGATATGGCCTAGCCAACGCAATCGCTGCATCTCGATACGTTTAACTATATTGATGTCGTTGTATATCAGATACAGCTCGTGGTTCATGCGACGTCGATATTCACCGTCAACGCAGATTGGTCCGTAGATCTTTCGAAGAATTTTTCTCTCAAACACACCAAGCACTGCCATGTCTGCTTGCGCAAGTACCCAGGCTTCGGAGCCATACATCAGCACGGGTAGTATCAGTGTTTTGTAGAGCGTTATTTTTGTTTGAAGAGATGTGGCTTTGGTTTTAAACTGCTTACTTAAACCAAAGTAGCATCTGTTGGCCAATACAATTCTTCTTTTTATTTCACAACTGATGTCGTTTGTTGTGTTTACGGAGGTGCCGAGGTAGACGAAGTCTTTAACTACCTCAATATTATAGGAACCAACTTCCACAGTCGGTCCGAGCTCAATGGACGCATTGCGCATCGACACCATCAACTTGTCCTTCTCACCGTTTACCGCCAGACCCACTTTAGCAGATTCTCCTTCGACCTTTATAAAGGTATCAGTTACTGATACCCAGTTACTGATACTGATCGGCCCATGATATCTATATCATCAGCATAAGCAAGTAACATGTGACTATTGGTGTAGATTGTGCCACTTCTTTTGACGTTTGCCTCTCGTATAACCTTTTCTAGCAGGATGTTGAAGAGGTCACACGAAAGGCTGTCTCCTTGTCTGAAACCTCTTTTGGTACCAAACTCTTCGGAGAGGTTCTTTCCTATTTTAACTAAGGACCTCGTGTCAGTTAAAGTCATTTTACAAAGCCGGATGAGCTTTGCGGGAATACCAAATTCAGACATGGCTTGGAATACCTTTGAACGCAGCGGGCTGTCGAAGGCTGCTTTATAATCGACAAAAAGGTGGTAGGTGTCGATCTGCATCTCTTGGGTCTTCTCCAGGATTTGCCGCAGGGTAAATATCTGGTCAATGGTGGACTTGCCAGGTCTAAAGCCGCATTGGTATGTTCCAATTATCTCGTTGACCATAGGCTTTAGTCGTTCGCACAATATCCCTGACACGATATTGTAGGCAATAGGGAGTAGACTTATGCCCCTATAGTTAGAGCATACAGTCTTATCTCCCTTCTTGTGGACGGGGCACAGGATACTCAGGTTCCAATCGTCGGGTACTCGTTCTTCCTGCCAGATGGTGCTAACTAGCTGATGAATACACCTTATCAGCGTGTCGCCTCCGGTTTTGAACAGCTCGGCTGGTAAGCCATCGGCCCCTGCTGCCTTATTATTCTTCAGCCGATTTATTGCTGTCTTTACCTCATCTTGGCTGGGCGGTATACATTCAATACCATCTTCTGGGATTGGGACTGTGGTATCTTCGTCGTCTTCGCTGCTATTGGATACCAACAGATTTGAAAAATGTTCTTTCCATATCCTGAGTACACTATCTGTATCAGTTACCAAATTACCTTGCTGGTCTCTACAGGAGGATGTGCCTGTACCAAAGCCATCAGTTTGATGCTTGACTCTTTGGTAGAATTTTCGGACTTCATACTGGCTCCTGTACATCTCGATTTTTTCACACTCCCGCTTTTCCATCTCTCTCTTTTTCCTGCGGAAAAGACGTTTCTCCTCTCTCCTTTTCTCCCTGTATCTCTCTCGTGCGCTACGCGTTGCTACGGATTGTAAAGTAGCCTTATATGCCGCATTTTTCTCTTCGGTGGCAGCACGACACTCCTCATCATACCATGGATTCCTTGGTGGAGGTCTCTGGTATCCAAGTATGGATTTTGCGGCTGTTTGCATGGAGTGGGCAATGCTTTGCCATTGCGCTGATATGTTATCGGGATGAGGAGTGCTTTGATTAAGCAATTGGGCTAGTTGAGTGGAATATGCTGTGGCTATCTGTTGTGATTGCAGCTTACCGATGTCTAACTTTCGTGTTGTGTCTGTTCGTACTTTGTTTGCAACGTTTAAGCGGGTGCGTACCTTTGCTGCAACAAGGTAGTGGTCCGAATCAATGTTTGCGCCTCGGAACGATCGTACATCCAACACGCTCGATGAATGACTTCCATCTATCACAACATGATCAATTTGGTTTCTTGTTTTCTGATCTGGAGACAGCCAGGTGCCCTTATGAATATCGAGATGATTAAATCTGGTACTGCTAACTACCATGTTTTTTGCAGCTGCAAAGTCTATCAGCCTCATACCATTGTCAGATGTTTCACTGTGGAGACTGAATTTCCCGACTGTTGGGCCAAAGATATTCTCCTTTCCAATTTTGGCATTAAAATCGCCTAGAATGATTTTAATGTCATGGGCTGGGCAACGGTCATATGTTTCTTCTAAGCGCTCGTAAAATATATCTTTGGTCTGTTCGTCCTTTTCTTCAGTGGGAGCATGAGCGCAAATAAAGCTGATGTTAAAGAATTTAGCTTTTATTCGAATTGCAGCAAGTCTTTCATTCACTGGGGTGAAGCTGAATACCAGATGTTTTAGTCTCCGACTAACTACGAATCCACAACCAAACTCATGCTTTACGTCATGGCAGCTATAATACAGTGCGTCACCTTTAGGTGTTGTTGTGACGCCTTTCCCAATCCATCGTATTTCCAGTATGGCAGTAATATCGGTCTTGTACTTTTCAAGTACGTCTGCCAATGCCCAGTGGATCCACTTGTATGGAAAAAGTGGCCACAAATATTTAGAGTGTAGAAATCAAGTCAATGCGCCGGTTACTGCTATGTGCTGCTGCGAAGAGTGTTTTAAGAAACCACGGGCGTAACATTCTCCCCCCTTTCCCCTCTGGAGGGGGTATACGGTAAGAATTGTTTTATGCTGTTAATACAAGATGACGTGAACAAAGGTCGTGATTATCTTATGATGCAAAAATAGGCTTGGGGAAACAAAACAATCTCCAAAACAACGTAAAATCCAACCAATCTAGCTGATTAAAAAAACCAAAATTTTTGTCTGAAAATTGTTAAAATTTTTAATATAGATCTTATAGCGTTTTTGCTCGAAGACACATACTGCCCACGTAAGTCATATATGGAAGAACAATTCTTGACCTTTCCATTGATGCCAATTATGTTAATGTACGCGGTCAGATAACAGAGTTATACGCTAATATATCCATAGAAACAATATTCTAGGGCAGCCTTATTCTGCGACCCACCATTTATAGTCTGGCACTAGATGACAGCTGATTTTAATGCTGAATAATCGTACACCTATGACATACTTTTGAAAGTTATTCCCGAGGTGGGCACTGGTGGGCATCATGACTAAAACCTTAGGTCAAATTTAAGTATATGATCGCGCGGCACATGTTAGCTCACTACCTTTAACGGGTGTTAAAGGCAGTTCCCCAGGTGACACCAAGGGGAGGTCAGTGTCCACTTGAGATGAAAGAGGGACCAAGATAAATCCTGGGCTTTGCCATGTTAAAACCGGTCAGGACCGTTGCTTGGTATCTTCCATACCCTACGTTATAGGCATATTTATACCCTCAGCATTCATGCTAAGGAGGGTATATATACTTTCATACGGGCCCAAGTATGTTTGGACGAAATCCGTTTCAGACAATTTGTAGTCGATTTAGGAATGTCCGTCCATCTGTTTGGCTGGCTGGAGCGCACGATAACTCTCGAACGGATTTGTTCCAAAATTTGACTTTCGTAATATTTGGTGCAAACTTCCATTAAGTTCGATGATGGGCCATATCGGGCCACTCCCTCGGGTATATCCCCCGCTAAAATTCAAATCTTTTCGTAAAAATTATGCGTACGATAACTCTAGAAGGGACTAACCGATTTGATTGATACTTTGCACATCGTAATATTTCTACCAGATATAAACAAGTTCGCTTCACTCCTTCGGTTACCTCCACACAATATTTCGGAAAAGTGCAGTTTAAGACCTCCTCTCGAATCCTTTTGATTTTAATTGTAACGGGCAAGTCCATACTTCCCGAGAAAATGACCTGAAAGCGGTAAAAACCCGTAATGACACCGTGTTGTGGGTTGAGAACGCCGTAACTCTCGAACGGATAAACCGATTCGATCCAAAATTTGGCAATCGTAATATTTTGCCCAAACTTAAATTAAATTCTAATGGTGCGGACGATAACTCTCGAAGGCAGTAATCGATTTGGTTCATACTTTGGACATCGTAATATTTCTACAAGACATACATCAGGTTAGAATATGGAACATGTATGGCAACTCCTTCGGATACCTCCCATACCAAATTTCGGAAAAGTGCAGGATAGGGCCTCAACTCGAATCGTTTTGATTTTTCTTGCAACAGGTTGCACTCAAAGCCACTATTACGATGGTACAAGTTTTTTCAGTGGTCCATACTTCTTGAGAAAATGACCAGAAAACTGTAAAAAAAACCCTACGGCCAGCGAACGACAACTCCCGAACCGAGTACTGCGTTGGTCAACACTTTGCATATCGTAATATTTCTTCGAATATTATATGAATTTTGAAGTTCGAAGATATTAGCTAGAATGGTAGCGACATATGCCATAAATGGATCAACCGATTTGCTTCAAATTTAGGATCTAGAAATACTGTGTCCAAACTATGTTTATGTTTAAAAGTGGACCTTATCGGACAACTCCTTGGGGTACCACCCACATAAATGATCAACATTTTTGTTTAAGTGCGGGTCTGTGCGAGAATATTTTGGATATTTTTACCGAAGGTACTCCTAGTAGCCCTGTTTTCAGCGATGTGATGTTTTTTTTTTTGTTGGAAAGTCCATGTTTCCTCATATATCGAGAGGAATGACTCCCGAAATAAGACACACTTCCAAAATGGACGATGTCGATCCATTCCTTTGCGTACCTCATCCACAAAACTCTTGAAATTTTATGCTAATATATATCTCTGTCGCAACGTTCATACGCCCAAAATTCTGAAGACCTCCTAAATACATACGTTTTTTGGGAAAAGGTGTTTCAATTCACAAAGGCTATCTGTCGTCAAAGCCGACTGATACTTTTTGACTTGGTTTCAACTGAATTAGATGTAATTAGGCTTGAGTTATCTATGGACAGGCAATATCTTTATCAGTAATTATTCCCAAAGGTCCGCATTTTTCGAAAATTTCTCAATTGTCAAGATAAAAACAACAGAAGCTCGAAAATAGGTCTTGAGAAAAGAGGATTTCATTTGTGTTTGCGGTATTCGATCAGTCCGTAGATGAAAGTCTCAAAATCAAGGCTGAGGTCTGTTTCATATAAAACAAGTGAGAACGGCGAACAGCGGCGTTAAGTTCGGCCGCGCCGAACTTGTTATACCCTACACCACGATAAGTATTGAGGTAAAATTAAACAATTAGTTTCCTTTCGTTTATGAAGGAGACTGAATACTAAATTTCAGCAATTTAAAAATACTGAAATTCGGGAGGTACAGTTCTATGGGGACTATATCAAAACTTCGATCTATACCAACAAATTTCTGGGGAAAAGTGTTTTTAGACTCAAAGAAGGCTAAATACCAAATTTTCGATATTTCGGTAAGATAATAAAACCTTCAAAATACGGAAAATCAAGAGGTACGCTTCTATGGGGGATATAGAAAGACGTGGACCTATACTGAAAATTCTCTGCTGGACGATTTTATAACCCCACGGAAGACTAAATTGCAAATTTCAGTCATTTCGGTGGGATATTGACGTCACAACCCTCAGAAATGCCAAAATCGGAAAGTAATGTTCTATGGGGGCTATATCGAAACATGGACCTATAGCGACGAATTTCAGTCGCAAAGGTTTTTACCTCCAACGTAGACTAAATACCAATTTGTAGCGATTTCGGTGGGTGATTTCGGTATTTGGAAGGATGTGGCCGCAAACCTTCAAAATATCGAAAATTGGGTGTGGAGATACCGTTCTATGGGGTTATACCAAAACATCTTGACAATTTTTGGTGGAGAAGTTTCGTGACCACTGAGACCCTCAAATGTCAAATTACCGCTAGTTCGGTTCGACACTGTAGCCGTTATATGGGGGTTTTACCGAAACAAGGACCGAATTTCAGTCGGAAAGGTTTTTACCTCCAACGTAGACTAAATACCAATTTGTAGCGATTTCGGTGTGTGATTTCGGCATTTTGAAGGATGTGGCCGCAAACCTTCAAAATATCGAAAATTGGGTGTGGGCCTATACTAACAATCTGGACATACCGTTATATTGGGTTATACCAAAACATGTTGACAATTTTTGGTGGAGAAGTTTCGTGACCACTAAAACCCTTAAATGTCAAATTACCGCTAGTTCGGTTCAACATTGTAGCCGTTATATGGGGGTTACACCGGGACAAGAACCCATATTGACGTTTTTTGTGGAGAAATTTCGTAACAGCTGAGAACTTCAAATGTCAAAGCTAGATCGGTTAAATTTTATAGCTAAAATCCTCAAAATATAGTTCGTTAACAAAAATCGTGAAAATGCCAAAAATCGGGAGGTACCGTTATATGGAGGCTATACCAAAACATGGATCTATGTTTATAATTTTTGGAATGGAAGTTTGTTGATCAATAGGAACCCTAATTGTCACAATATAGCTAATTCGGTTTGAAATTGTGACTAAAAATGTGAAAATACCTGAAATCGGGTGGTACCGTTATATGACGGCTAACCATCATCGAACTTGACCTGCCTGCAAACAAAATACGCATTTTTTAAAATTTCAGCGTCCTGTCTCCATTTTTGTGCATGCTAGAGTGATACGACAGACGGAAGGACGGACAGAATTATAGGGTTTCAAATAATTATTTCAATGCGTTACAAACGAAAAAACAAACCTAATATACCCTCCATACGATGGTGGAAGGTATAAAAATGTTATTGCCGAGTCAAATTTCGCCTAAATATAATAGCGAATAACTTATGAATGTTCGTTTTCGGACAATGGTCCTCTTTTCTTTAGTCAATTCGGTAAAACAGGTTCCAGGATCGACAGCAATTTTGATTTATATATCAATGGTGACTGCACATATTAAGTCACTATAGGTGTTAACGATAGCACGAAATATAAATGATTGTTTACATTTTCGTCCTTAAGGAAATATCAATTCTCTTACATATCACACACATCCTATTGGGCCTATTAACATTTTTTTTTTTTCAATTAAAAAATTGTTCACATTGAATTGTTCTGTCACTGGCACACAAATGGGGTTTTGACATCTACTCTCATCCCACTGATATGCATGTGTGCGTAAGTTATAATTGAAATCAACCACAAGAGGTGCAACCAACCACTTCAACAAAAAGATCTGTCCACATGCTGCAGACAGCTATGAAATGAAAAATATGTAAATTTTGGCACATCCCCAAAACAAAAAATAACACCTCTTGTCAGGTAAGAGGTATAGTTTCAAGGAAATTGGCATTATAATGATAATGTTTTGATGCTTGACAATATATAGGCACTTGAAAAGATATCGTCAGTTGATGATTAAGCCAGCCAGATACCTAAATGAGTGACAAGTGGGTGACTGAAATGTTTTGGGGTGCTCTTGAAATTATGTGTCCAATGTATTCGTAGGAGTAGTAGTTATGGCTGTAAGTATGTGTACGAATTGTAATTTGCAAGCAGAAATGTTGTTTAGTTCTCCTAGAGTTTTTGTTTCCATTTAAGGACATCATGTCCATAAATTTGGTCGTACCAATTATTTTGCAAATGTTTTTTTTTCACAGAGTTTTCAAGTGGTTGAATTGAAAAATAGACAAGTGTTCATAGAAAAGTTTTCAATGAGTGTTTTGAATTCGAGTGGTAAATTTGGGTGGATGTTGTTAGTATGTTATGCGTGTGTGTGTTTGTGTGTTAATGACTGTTCATGGTAACATTAAATATCAGAAGAATTTTGTTGGTTTTTGCTATCATTCTGTTCAGCATACGGTGTTGTCATGTTTTTCAGAATACAAAATCGAAAAACGTTACGTAAGAATTAACTGACAGATGACATTGCACAGTGGTATTATCAATGATGATCAATAACTGTTTTCATAAGCCCAACTTAAATAGAACACAAAGCCCAATATTTATACTATATACCGCACTGTGGTCCTTGTGTATGTGTACGTATGTAACATTAATAAGGAAACGATAGTTTATTTTAAGGATCAATGCATGTTTGTTCGACCGATCGAAACGTACAGGTTGCATTTATTGTGCAACTGGGCTGAATTTTGGGAAAATTATTTTTTAGCATAGGAGGGACTCTATTGCTATTTTGACAATCTGTTCAGATTTGGATATGTGCAGCTCCTATATATTTTATCGGCCGATTTCTTGATGCATCAAACTCGCCAATTACAATAAAATTTGTAAAATGTCCCGGAATTTGGTCTAGAAGTACATTTTCTAAATTATATTGAAATCGGTTCCCACCCCATATCTGTAATGAGATTTCGAAAGTAAAATACAATTTGGTCTAGAAATAAAATCGCAAATTATATTGAAATCGATACCGATGAGATATATGTAGTGCCAAGTACACTAGTCTGTCCACTTTTGCCGAAATTTAAAATATGTTACGGAATTCGGTTTAGAAATACACTGCCGCTCACTTGAACAGCACCACTCCACATTTTTTTCAAAACTAGATTTTTCCGAATTATGATGGGTTGAAGTTCTTTTTATACCCTTCACCAGAATATGGAGGGTATAATTAAAATTGTCATTTGTAACACATCGAGATATACATCGGAGACCCTATAAATTATATATTTTCTTGATCAAGGTACAATTCTAAATCGATATAACAATGTCCGTCTGTCTGCCCGTCTGTTGAAATAAAGATACAGCTCGCAAGTTTTTAGATAGAGCTTTGTAATTTGTTATAGAAGTTTCTATTACTCCTAGGATGTTTGGTATTGCAAATGGGCTATATCGGTTCACGTTTTGATATAGCCCCCATAGAACGGTACCACCCGATTATAGGTATTTTGAAAATTTTAGCTTCATTATCGCACCGAAACGGTCAATTGTCTTCGTTGGGGGTAAAAAAATGTTCCCCAGAATTTTTTCGGTATAGGTCCACGCGTTCATATAGCCCCCATAGAAGGGTACCTCCCGATTTCCGGAAATGGCTGAAATTTGGTATTCAGTCTTCGATGGGAGTGCAAAACTTTCCACCTGAAATTTATAGGTATAGATTTACGCCTTCATATTGCCCCCATAGAACTGTACCTCCCGGTAGTGGAAGTGGATCTTATTTTGGGAGTCGATCGATCGATAGATATTTTTTAGGAGATCCGCATTTTGGACCAAATTGGTTGGCTCGTTCAAGAGATATCGTGCATACCACTTTATTGACATTTTTTAAATATGGGGGAAGTACCGGAACTTGTGCACCGGTATTGCACCGGTAAGTTTAAAAAAATGTGACGAAGGCCAAACCTTGGATCAAATCGGTTGATCTGTTCAAGAGTTATTGTGATCTCCAGCCACTACATATGTTGCTCTTTACATTTTTCGGGCTGTTTTCTCAAGAAGAATGGACTTGCCACTGAAAAAAACTTTTTCCGTTGTAATTGAGGCAGCGAATGAAAGTTGCTTCAATAAAAATCAAAGTGATTCGAGATCAGGTTTTAAAGTGAACTAATTTTGTGTGCGAGGTACCCAAAGGAGTGACAAATATAGTCCATATTCGAACATGATATATACCTGGTAGATATATTAGGAAGTGTAAAAGGTGGACCAAATCGGTCACTCCCATCAAGAGTTGTCGTGCGCACAATTTTTCCGAAAATTTTTGAATTTTTGTGGGGGTGGTACGTGGAGGCGTGGACCGAACTTAAACTTCGTTTGGACAAAATATTACGAAGGCCAAACTTTGAACCGAATCGGCAGATCCGTTCGAGAATTATCGTGCTCTCCAGCCAGACAGAAACAGATTTCGTCCAAACATACCATTATTTCGATGAGGCACATTTTGCCCTCGTTAGCATAAATGCTGAGGGTATAATTAGTAGTACGATCGTTCCGAGGCGCGAACATTGATTCGGACCACTACCTTGTTGCAACAAAGGTACGCACCCGCTTAAACGTAGCAAACAAAGTACGAACAGACACAACACGAAAGTTAGACATCGGTAAGCTGCATTCACAACAGATAGCCACAGCATATTCCACTCAACTAGCCCAATTGCTTAATCAAAGCACTCCTCATCCCGATAACATATCAGCGCAATGGCAAAGCATTGCCCACTCCATGCAAACAGCCGCAAAATCCATACTTGGATACCAGAGACCTCCACCAAGGAATCCATGGTATGATGAGGAGTGTCGAGCTGCCACCGAAGAGAAAAATGCGGCATATAGGGCTACTTTACAATCCGTAGCAACGCGTAGCGCACGAGAGAGATACAGGGAGAAAAGGAGAGAGGAGAAACGTCTTTTCCGCAGGAAAAAGAGAGAGATGGAAAAGCGGGAGTGTGAAAAAATCGAGATGTACAGGAGCCAGAATGAAGTCCGAAAATTCTACCAAAGAGTCAAGCATCAAACTGATGGCTTTGGTACATGCACATCCTCCTGTAGAGACCAGCAAGGTAATTTGGTAACTGATACATAGTATACTCAGGATATGGAAAGAACATTTTTCAAATCTGTTGGTATCCAATAGCAGCAAAGACGACGAAGATACCACAGTCCCAATCCCAGAAGATGGTATTAAATGTATACCGCCCAGCCAAGATGAGGTAAAGACAGCAATAAATCGGCTGAAGAATAATAAGGCAGCAGGGGCCGATGGCTTACCAGCCGAGCTGTTTAAAACCGGATGCGACACGCTGATAAGGTGTATTCATCAGCTAGTTAGCACCATCTGGCAGGAAGAACGAGTACCCGACGATTGGAACCTGAGTATCCTGTGCCCCGTCCACAAGAAGGGAGATAAGACTGTATGCTCTAACTATAGGGGCATAAGTCTACTCCCTATTGCCTACAAGATCGTGTCAGGGATATTGTGCGAACGACTAAAGCCTATGGTCAACGAGATAATTGGACCATACCAATGCGGCTTTAGACCTGGCAAGTCCACCATTGACCAGATATTTACCCTGCGGCAAATCCTGGAGAAGACCCAAGAGATGCAAATCGACACCTACCACCTTTTTGTCGATTATAAAGCAGCCTTCGACAGCCCGCTTCGTTCAAAGGTATTCCAAGCCATGTCTGAATTTGGTATCCCCGCAAAGCTCATCTGACTTTGTAAAATTACTTTAACTGACACGAGGTCCTCAGTTAAAATAGGAAAGAACCTCTCCGAACAGTTCAGTACCAAAAGAGGTTTCAAACAAGGAGACAGCCTTTCGTGTGACCTCTTCAACATCCTGCTAGAAAAGGTTATACGAGAGGCAAACGTCAAAAGAAGTGGCACAATCTACACCAATAGTCACATGTTACTTGCTTATGCTGATGATATAGACAACATGGGCCGATCAGTAAAAGAAGTAACTGATACCTTTATAAAGGTCGAAGGAGAATCTGCTAAAGTGGGTCTGGCGGTAAACGGTGAGAAGACCAAGTTGATGATGTCGACGCGCAATGCGTCCATTGAGCTCGGACCGACAGTGGATGTTGGTTCCTATAATATTGAGGTAGTAAAAGACTTCGTCTACCTCGGCACCTCCGTAAACACAGCAAACGACATCAGTTGTGAAATAAAAAGAAGAATTGTATTGGCCAACAGATGCTACTTTGGTTTAAGTAAGCAGTTTAAAAACAAAGTCACATCTCGTCAAACAAAAATAACGCTCTACAAAACGCTGATACTACCCTGGGTACTTGCGCAAGCAGACATGACAGTGCTTGGTGTGTTTGAGAGAAAAATTCTTCGAAAGATCTACGGACCAATCTGCGTTGACGGGGAATATCGACGTCGCATGAACCACGAGCTGTATCTGCTATACAACGACATGAATATAGTTAAACGTATCGAGATGCAGCGATTGCGTTGGCTAGGCCATATCATAAGAATGAGCGATGATGAACCCGCTAAAAAGGCGTATGAATACATGCCACATGGCGGTGCACGCAGAATTGGCAGGCCAAGGAATAGATGGCGCAAACAAGTGGATGATGAGATGAAAAGGCGCGGTAGTATAATTAGTAGGGGATGCGATTCAAGTAAGCGGCAGTATAAGTTTGCACACTGTATTGAACTTTGTCGAAATTTTGAATATAGCTGCCACATAATTTCGTCTAATTACATGCCTTTGAAGTAAAAATTAGACAGATATTTTGATGAAATGTGCGTCTCGGTTTTGCAATTTGACCTAGTGGTGTAGTGCTTCTGCCCCAATTTAAGATTTTCAACCTTGAATATACTTAAAGCCGGCTACGCGTTCAAAATTCTCTCTACATTAGTAACATTTTTACAAGGAACGGTCTCAACGCCCAATTGATCTATGGCAATCATTGCAACGGTCATAACTCCCAAAACTATGTTGGGCCCAATATTAATTTTGGGCAATGATTTCTTACCGAAATATCGCTAATGTGACATTTGAGGCCCCTGTGATCGCAAAACTTCTTCACTAAAAATTGGTCACAAAACTACTCAATTAAAATTTGTGAAGCAATGTTCATCTTATGACATAGCCCCATATAAGTGAACCTTTAGATATTACGAAAATTGCCAACATTGGTCCATGTTTTGGTATACCTATATACACACCTTCATATAAGGGTACCTCCGAAGTTTCGGTATTTTGAAAACTCTAGCTTAATTTTTAATCATAGGACACAAAACTTTTTCATCAAAAATTGCCTACATAAGTCCATGTTATAGTATAGCCCCTATATAACGTTACCTCCCGACTTAAGGTATTTCGAGAAATTTACCTACGTTTTTTACCGAAATAATTTGACATTTGAGGTTCCCAGTGATAGCAAAAATGATTTACAAAACTTCTTTACTAAAATCTGTCAACATATGTCCATGTTTTGATTTAGCCCCCATATAACGGTACCTTCCGATTTTAAGTTTTTTTCTAAATTTTTTACCGAACTACCTGTAAGTTGTCATTTGTGGTTCATAGTGGTCACCAAACTTCTACACCAAAAATTGCCAACATAGATCCAAGTTTTGGGTAGCCCCAATATTATTTCCTCCCGATTTTATGAATTTTGAGGACTTTTCCCACTTTTTTTACCGAACTACATGTTATTCTATAATTGAGGTTTCCAGTGGTTACGAAACTTCCACACGAAATATTGTCAACATAGGTCCATGTTTTTGGTTTAGCCCCCATATAACTGACCGAACTACCCGTAATTTGATACTTGAGATTCCCATTGGTCACAAAACTTCTTCACAACAAATAAAAAAGTATCAGTCAGTTTAGCCGACAGAGATATACCCTCAGCCTGTGGGAAGTGAAACTGTTTTTTCCTAAAAAAATATTACCTTCCCGAAAAAATATGGATTTTGAGTGAATCTCAAAAGTGTTGCGGACGAGGTACTGGAAGGGAGCCCATTTTGGGAGTCATTCCTTTCGATTTATATAGATCGCGCCCGCCAGTCTTTTCAGTTGGCCACCGTATACTATAGAGCTTTGGTACTATTATATCAGGAATCATGGACTTGCCCACGAAAAACATAATATCGCTGTGTCCCGCTTGGAAGGAGTATCTTCGGTAAAAACTTCCATAGGATCCGCGAACAGACCTTAAACTGCACTTAAAAAATTGAACTTTTGTGAGGGTGGTACCTTAAGAAGTGTCCCATTTTTGAAATTAAACTAAGTTTGTATAACATTTTACGAGTCCTAAAGTTTGGACCCAAACGTTGGCTCCGTTTATGAAATAACGCATCTTGTTAGCGAATATTTGTGTACTTTAGTGGGGAAGGTAGCGGAAGGAGTGACCGATAAGTACCATCTTCAAATTTTGTCTGAGATTTGCATAAATATTACGATATGAAAGGTTGGGAATTACCCAGTATCCAGTTCGGAAGTTGTCTTTCGCACCAGCCTCTACATATGGTGGATCTTGGGCCATTATCTCAGGAAATATGGACTTACTCAGGAAGTATAAAAAGTGAAAGCAACGTTCTGCAAAAAATTCAAATAGATTCGTGCAAAGTCCTCATACTTTACTTTTCCCAAATTTTGGGGGTACAAGAAGAACGGGACCGATATAGTCCATATTCCAACCATAAACATGACTAGATGAAATAATACGATGTGCAAAGTCAGAAACTCCCTGATAGAGTTATCGTGCGGATTTGACATTTTAGTTAGTGCCGCCAGGGATTTTTGGAGCTTTTAGGCCAATATCTCAGGAAGTATGGACTTGCGCAAGAAAAAAATTGTTAAAACTATCCGAGAGGAGCTCTTATACTTCACTTTATCCGAATTTTGTGTGGGACGAACCCAAAGGAGTATACCGATATAGTCCATATTCTAATGGGTACTTTACACGATATGTATTTTACATATGGGTTGTCACTTTTTATATACAAAATGTATACGCAAAGTGGCAATCCATATTACATACATATCGTGTAAAGTACCCATAACCCGACATTTATCTGGAAGGAATAATACGATGTGCAAAGTTTGGACCAAATCAATTGCTCTCTTCGAGAGTTATAGTTCACACCATTTTACAGAAAAATTGTGAACTTTTGTGGGGAAGACACACGAAGGAGTGGACCGATATCGCCCATCTTCGAACATAAACTAAGTCTGGGAAAAATATTACGATACCCACAATTTGGTTCGTTGGAGAGTTATCGTGCACACCAGCCAGACAGATGAACAAACTTGGCTAAATCGACTCCAAATTTTCTGAAACAAATTTCGTCCAAACATACTTGGGGTCTAAATACGTTATTTCGATGAGGTACAATTTTGGTCGTATCAAAGTGTATATACCCTCGTTAGCCTAAACGCTGAGGGCATAAAGCTTGTCAGTGGTCAGAAAAATCCTCCATCAAAAATTATCAACATAGGTCCATATTTTTGGTATAGGCCCCATATAACGGTACCTCCCGATTTTTTGACCGAACTACCCACTCAACTAGCCCAATTGCTTAATGAGAGCACTCCTTGTCCCGATAACATAACAAGACAATGGCAAAATATTGCCCACTCCATGCAAACAGCCGCAAAATCCATACTTGGATTCCAGAGACATCCACAAAGGAATACATGGTATGACCAGGAGTGTCGTGCTGCTACCGAAGAGAAAAATGCGGCATATAGAGCTACTTTACAATCAGTAGCAATGCGTAGCGCACAAGAGAGATATCGGGAGTAAAGGAGAGAAAAGAAACGTCTTTTCCGCAAGAAAAAGAGAGAAAGGGAAAAGCGGGAGTGTGAAGTCCGAAAATTCTACCATAGAGTGAAACATCAAACAGGTAGCTTTGGTACAGGCACATCCTCCTGTACAGACCAGCAAGGCATTCTGGTAACAGATACAGATAGCGTGCTCAAGATATGGAAGGAACATTTCTCCAATCTACTGGTATCCAAGAGTAGCGAAAACGATGATACCACAGATCCAATCCCAGAAGATGGTATAGAATGTATACCGCCCGGCCAAGATGAGGAAAAAGCAGCAATCAACCGACTGAAGAATAATAAAGCAGCAGGAGCCGATGGCTTACCAGCCGAGCTGTTTAAAACCGGAGGCGACGCGCTTATAAGGTGTATGTATCAGCTAGTTAGCACCATCTGGCAGGAAGAACGCGTACCCGACGATTGGAACCAGAGCATCCTGTGTCCCTATTGCCTATAAGATAGTGTCAGGGATATTGTGCGAACGACTAAAGCCAATGGTCAACGAAATAATTGGAACATACCAATGTGGCTTTAGACCTGGCAAGTCCACCATTGACCAGATATTTACCCTGCGGCAAATCCTGAAGAAGACCCAAGAGATGCAGATCGACACATATCACCTTTTTGTCCATTATAAAGCAGCATTCGACAGTACCCTCCGATCAAAGGTATTCCATGCAATGTCTGAATTTGGTATCCCCG
Organism: Musca autumnalis; assembly: GCF_047663935.1. NCBI lineage: Eukaryota > Metazoa > Arthropoda > Insecta > Diptera > Muscidae > Musca > Musca autumnalis. Next base: position 37,838,670 of record NW_027412088.1, read on the forward strand.
CAAAGCTCATCCGGCTTTGTAAGATGACTTTAACTGATACTAGGTCCTCAATTAAAATTGGATAGAACCTCTCCGAACAGTTCAGTACCAAAAGAGGTTTCAGACAAGGATACAGCCTTTCGTGTGACCTATTCAACATTTTGCTGCTTGTGCTGATGACATAGACATCATGGAACGATCAATAAAGGAAGTAACTGATACCTTTAGGAAGGTCGAAGCAGAATCTGCGAAAGTGGTCTGGCGGTAAACGGCGAAAAGACCAAATTGATGGTGTCGACGCGCAAAGCGTCCATAGAGCTCGAACCAACTGTGGAAGTTGGTACCCATAATTTTGAGGTAGTTAAAGACTTCATCTACCTCGGCAATGCCATAAACACAACAAACAACATCAGTTGTGAAATAAGAAGAAGAATTGTATTGGCCAACAGATGCTACTATGGTCTAAGTAAGCAATTTAAAAACAAAGCCACATCTCGTCAAACAAAAATAACACTATAAAAAACGCTGATACTACCCGTGCTAATGTATGGCTCCAAGCAGATAAGACAAAGCTTGGTGTGTTTGAGATGAAAATTCTTCGAAAGATCTACGGGCCGATTTGCGTTGACGGTGAATATCGACGTCGTATGAACCACGAACTATATCAGCTATACAAAGACATGAATATAGTTAAACGTATCGAGATGCAACGATTGCGTTGGCTAGGCCATATTATAAGAATGAGCGATGATGAACCCGCTAAAAAGGCATATGAATACATGCCACATGGCGGTGCACGCAGAATCGGCAGGCATGTTTTGGTATTGCCAGCATATCTATACATCTCTATTTTAGCTATTTTGAAGAATTTAGCTACATTTGTTGGCCGAACTTTCTATAGTTTTGAGATATTTGAGGTTCCATGTGGTCACCAAACAGCATTCCAATAGGTATCGACATAGGTCCACAATTTTAGTACCGCCCGATTAAACAAATTTTTTAGATACATTTTCTGGCCTAAGGTAAGCATTTCAGGTAACCTTCGTCGAAAAAACTTATCCACTTACAATTGCGGACACGAAAGGAAACTAATTATTAATTTTTGTTCAGAGTAGTTTATGGTAGAGGGTATAAAAAGTTCTTGTCTTGCTTGTTGTTTCTGGAGTCGCACGATTCGCTAGTTTCTAACTAAGTTACAAAATTGTCATACCCACCAAGCAACTTCTGCTCCACTGTACATGTCACTTAATCCTGCTGTGAGTGTTTATGATATCTATGTATGTTCCCCTATGTTCTTCATGTTCGACACATACGAAACCCCACCACAACAAGGAACATTATAAATAGTCCTATTCAAAATTTCAATTCAAATGATGGCCAGAATATTTGCCAGTCTGGCCAATGATTGGTTTGCTTCCAACAGAACCGAAGAATAAAGAAATCCTGCCACTTAAAAGCGCTTTCCTTTTATCAATTTCAGCTGTGCCCATACAGCCATCAATGCATCAAACAACCAACCAGCCAACCAACAGCTTGCATACATTTGCTGTATCTATGCAAAACCAAAAACATTCGGCAGTTTTAATAAATTCATAAATATTTATGTATGCAAAATGCCTCGCATACCATCGATGATGCTTGAGTGATGAACAGGAGCGAAATGTAGTTAATATCATTTTCAAATATTGAAGATTTTGCAATAGAAGGGGCCGGATACAAAATTTATGTTGTTGAAAAAGAAAAACAAAGGAGGCTGTGCCGGTTATTTTTGCTCATTGTTATGAGAGCTCAGTATTTTCACCGAGTTAGAATGACGAGTTGAAACCACGACACGACATAACATGTTCAGAAATTTTATTGTTTAAAATATCCAGAAATTTAGGCCGGTATTACTTTGAGAATTTTAACCATCGTTGAAAATGTGATTTTGTGTATATCTGTGTGTAGATCGGCCATGCTAACCATTGTTACTCTTCACACCTCAACGCGATGTGGCATGTTGTATAAGTGGGCCCCACTAACAAAAATATAATCCTAAAATCCCTCAATGTTCTATACATACCCTCTCTCTTCATTCAGATGTCAACGTAATTTGCCTAAAATCAGTCAACCATACATTTACTAAACAACGAAAGAACGCGACGCAGTTTTCACCAAAAAGCCTGGATATATGGAAATGTGTGCTAGTCTGTGTACGCACTAAAGACATGCATTTTCTTCGTTGATGTATTTGCTGGTGCAACTGACGCTCTGGATGAATGTCCATACCCATTACCTTGTTGATACGCTGTTGTGCATGCATGCGATGAATGACGTACTACATACATACACGTCTAAACGTAATAACGTCATCTGGTGGTATATACATAGATTCTATGCATATTTTCATGGTTCTTTTCTTTTCAATGTTAATTCCTTTTTTTTTGTCGTTTATGCCATGGTATGTGTTGCCCAGTATGTGGGGAAATAATAGAGAAGTTGTTGTGTTTATGGTTCATATGCAAGTATGCATCCTTTTAGGTAGTATGGAAATTTCTTCAATAATTAGGATATAGGGCGAAACAGCGCTCCCTTCAATGTACAATGGTTTTTAATCAAAGTTACCAAAATGTGTTTATTGATGATAATTTGTTTGTTTCCACTTTAAGGTGGATACGGGGGGCCATTTTTTCCGAAATTAGTCCTTGCGGTCCATCTTACAATGATACTTTTTATACCCTACACCACTATGTGGGGAGAGTATTATAAGTTGATTTTGGCCAAAAAGTTTGTAACGCATCGAAATAATGGTCATAGACCGATACTTATATATACCAACATGAATGTCTCGACGAGCTGAATCGATCTGGATATGTGTGTCCGTCCGTCCGTCTTTCCATCTAAACCTTGTAATCACGCTACAGGTCGCAAAATTGATCGGATCGTCACGAAATTTGGATGTTGATGAGGGTCCCGGAGGGGAAGAAGCCTATTGATTTTGGTGATGGTCGGATAATATTTAGGGGTTGGAATGGGCAAAAAACTTATGTGGATAAAAAGACAACGATTGTTTCCAAAGCAAATATCTCAGCTTCTATTTGGGGTATACCAAAAGCAAAATGATAATGAAAGTAGAAAATATCACCTTTCTAATGATGTAAAGTAGATTATCATAGGTGATCAAACAACGAAGATATCACAATAGTCGCAAATAAAACCCAACCTTTTCATTTTTGCGATTTTAATTATAATGACGAATATCACTGCTTTGGTTGGAGGCTTTCCAAAAGCAAAGCCTGACTATGAAAGTCGTAGGTGGTCAAACAACGAAGATATCACAATAGTCGCTAATAGAACCCAACTTTTCATTTATGCGATTTTAATAATAATGACGGATATCACACCTTTGGTTGGGGACCTTCTTAAAGCAAAGCCTGATTAAGAAAGTAGAAAATCCCATCTTCAAAATTATGCAAAGTAGGTTGGGGTAGGTGGTCAAATAATAGAGATATAGCAATAGTCGGTAATGCATCCCTTTTTTTCTGTTTCTGCAAACACACTACAGGTCGGAATTTTCATCGGATCATCACGAAATGATGATGTTAATGATGGCGATAGTAGTCAAATATGAAATTAAATATTAATTATTTTGTTTCAGTTCGCCTTAAGTCATTTGGTATAAAAGCCAGTTGGGTGAAAACTTTCGTATCTCCCTAAAAGAAATGTTTCCAAGTGCACAGAGGGATTGGTGTAGGATATCACATAGTCGGCCCCGTACCGACTATAGCCCTTTCTCACTTGTTTTCTAACTAACTTTTTTTCAACTAAACTAGATACGAGGGTCACTAAAAAACCTTCTGGTCTAGGCAACGCGCAGTGTCGCCAGGCGTCATTTGAAATTTTTTTTTGAAAGTTTGACAGATTTTAGCCTAAGAGTATTCAGGACACCTCCAAATCATGGTTTTTGAACGTTTTTACTGCATCTTCTGGCGATTGCTGCTATTTTTCGGGTTCATACGCCCAGTCCATGATTCGTCATTTGGATCCATCTTATAAACGTTGTATTTTTTTTTCGAAATTTCATGCACCGATCGAAAGGAGGTCCAACGTGAAAAACCCCATCTTTGCCGGCGAGTGTTAACCCAATATCAAATGTTAGTTGGTGAAATAAATGCCCAAGGACGCTTCTATCTCACGGTATATAACACTGCGTTCGTGCAATATCCGTTCACACACGGCTTAATTTTTCTGGCACAATGACCGTTTTTGGACGACTCTCACGAACTTCGATTTTTAGGCGAGTGTCGGACACGATTGAATTCATTAAACCAGTTTTTCATAGTGTTGTTATAGGATGGTGCTTTATTGACATACAAAGATTTAATTTGATCGATGCCGCCGACCGCCCATTTTTATACCCTCCACCATAATATGGAGGGTATAATTAAATTTGTCATTCCATTTGTAACACATCGAGACCCTATAAAGTATATATCTTCTTGATCAAGGTAAAATTCTAAGTCGATATAACCATATCCGTCTGTCCGTCCGTCCTTCGGTTGAAATCAAGATACAGCTCGCATTTTTTAAGATAGAGCTTTGTAATTTGATATAGAAGTTTCTATTTTTTTTTTTTTATTTTTTATTTATTTTCTTTTTTAGAGATTACAAAAATTTCATTATGCCTCAGCGCCATTTGGCATTGTTGAGGCTAGTTGACAAAAGATTACAAATAAAATTTGCTCCTTAAAAAAAGTAAATACATTTGTTTAAATATTAAAAAAAAAAATGTTTAAAAAAAGTATTTTATAACAGAAGCTCATCCACATTTTGCAATAAGTATCGTTTTACATTACTTTTAAATAAAGAAAAGCTATCAATGTCCCTTACTCTTAGGATGTTTGGTATTGCAAATGGGTTATATCGGTCCACGTTTTGATAACGGTTCCATCCGATTTTCGGTATTTTGAAGGTTTTACCTTCATTATCGCACCGAAATGGCTGAAATGTGATACTTAGTCTTCCTTGGTGGTATAAAACTATTCCCCAGAATTTTGTCTGTATAGGCCTACGCTTTCATATAGCCGCCATAGAACCGTACCTTCGGTTTTGCGGTATTTTGAAAGTTTTGGCCTCAATATTCCTCCGAAATGGCTGAAATGTGGTATCTAGTCTTCATTTGGGGTATAACATTTTCCATATGAATTGTGTCGTTATAGGCCCACGCCTTCATATAGCCCCCATAAAATGGTACCTCCAGATTTGCGGTATTTTAAAGGTTGTGGCCTCAATATTCTACCGAAATGGCTGAAATTTGGTATTAAGTCTTCAGTTGGGGTATAAAAAGTTCCGCCCTCATATAGCTTCCATAAAACAGTACCTCCCGATTGACGGTATTTTGAAGGTTGTGGCCTCATTATTCCTCCAGAATGGCTTAATTTTTTTTATTTAGTTTTCGTGGGTGGTATAAAACTTTCCCCCACAAATGTGTCGATACAGACAGCCTCCATAGAACGGTACCTCTCGATTTTCGGTAGTTTGGATGTTGTGAACTCAATACTCCTCCGAAATGGCTGAAATTTTTTATTTAGTCTTCGGTGGTGGTATAAAACTTTCCGCTAGAAATGTGGCGGTACAGGTCCACGCGCTAATATACCCCCTGATTTTCGCTATTTTCAAGGTTATGGCCACTGGTTACACAAAAGCGTAAGTAGGCCGATTCTAACATACGCGTCTGTGATATGGTGGACAGCTATGAACAGAAAATGCTATGTAAAATGAGGACTATACCAAACAGGGCTTTAAGGACAATTTTGTTTGTCTATCCCCATTAGAAATTCAGGTAAATTAGGAAGCAACCATCCCAGTTATAAGACTTATGCCGATGAGCGAGTGGATCGAAAGAGACCACCGATCATACCACCAAAAGATATTATGGATCACAACGAGTGAGTCAATAGATCATATTGAATCAGACCGCATACCAGAAACAAGTTAAGTCTCTTTATGTGAAGTTTAAATACTAGTCCGAGACATGTGGGTCGATGAAACCTTAGTAGGTTTTACAAATGGAACTGTGCTAGGAGGGAAGACGGGACTGGATCTCTATATCGTAGACCCCGAAACGAGATTCTCCCTTGCACTGCCGGATCATAACACTATTAATAAATCGCGAACTGTAGATATATTTAATTCAATATGAATATATTTCTGTTGATTGAAGTGTTTTAGCCACGATCTCATAATATGGAGCATAACAAATAATTTACGTGAAAACTGTGTTGATGGTAATACAGTATCATTTGGCTTTGCCGACAGAGAAACTTCCATCTACCGTTAGATCGAATGTATTTATTGTCTTTTCATTACTTTGTGGTATTTTTTGGACATTTGAACTTGCCGACGAAAATATGGATTAGGATTAAAGTTCAAAAGTGTTGCAAAGAAGGTATTTAAAGGAATGGACCGACATAGTCCATTATGGAAGTGGATCTTATTTTGGGAGTCATACCTTTTCGATAGATATTGCGCCCACTAGTCATTTCAGTGGGTCGTTATTTAACTTATGGAACAGTATGCCATGAAGCATGAACTTGTCCACGGAAAACATAATACCGCTGTAAGCAGGACAATAACGAACAGCATCGGTATACATTTCCAAAGATCTTCGAACAGATCTTAAACTGTACTTAAACACAAGTGTTGAACTTTTGTGAAGGAGGTACCCTAAGAAATTAAATTAAATTTGGACAAAATATCCAAAGATTGGACCAAATTTGTTCAAGAGATATCGTGCATACTATTTAAGTGACATGTTTTAAATATTTGGGGGAAGTACAGGTAGTTGTGGGCCGGTATCGCCTATCTTCGAACTGAAAGTATGACAAAATATGAGGAAGGCCAAATTTTCCAAATTTTGGACCAAATCGGTTAGTTCGAGAGTTATCGCGCTTCCAGCCACATATGGTGCCATGGGTTTTTTACTCCTTTCGGGCTGTTTTCTCAAGAAGTATGGACTTGCCCTTGCAAAAACTTTTACCGTCGTAATTGAGGCAGCGAATGCAAGTTGCTTCAAAAAATCAAAGTGATTCGAGAGCAAGTCTTAACATGAACTTATCCGTAATTTTGTGTGATAGGTACCCGAAGGAGTGGACAAACATAGTCCATATTCGAACCTGATCTATATCTGATAGATATATTAGGATGTGTAAAGTATGGGTCAACAACAAAAATTAAAGAGATTCGGGAACAGGTCCTAAACTGAACTTTTCCGAAATTGTGTTAGGGAGGTACCCGAAGGAGTGGACCGACCGATTGAGTCTAAACTAGAACCTCATCTAGGTCTGTTAGAAATTTCACGATGTGCAAAGTATGGACCAAATCGGGAGCTCCCTTCAAGAGTTGTAGTGCGCAAAAATTTTCCGAACATTTCCGAACTTTTGTGGGGGAGGTACCGGAAGGAATGGACAGATACAACCCATCTTCGAACTTAAATTAAGTTTGGACAAAATATTACCAAAGCCAAATTTAGGACCAAATCGGTTCATATGTTCGAGAGTTATCGTGCGCACCAGCCAGACAGACAGACGGACATTGCTTAATCGACTCAAAATTGTCTGAAACGTATTTCATCGATGAGGCACATTTTACCCGTATGAAAGTGTATATACCCACGTTAGCATAAATTCTGAGGGTTTAAAAACATATGACCGTTATAAAATTATATTAAAATTATTCTAGGCAATTTTAGTTCTAAAATTAGAAATGAAAATGATTTTGGTCCAACAGTGTACCATAGTGTAACATCTGGCAACGGAATTAGGCTGATAGACTTGACAGCAGCAAAAACATGGTAGTTGACAGTACCAAATTTATGCAGCTCGACATTTACAAGGGCACGTGGCTAACTCAAGATCGGAAAACCAGAAATCAAATTGATCACGTTGTGATAGGTGGAAGACATTCATCGTGCGTGTTGGATATACTATCGTTCCGAGGAGCAAACATCGATGGAAAAGCGTGAGTGTGAAAAAATCGCGTGCACAGGAGCCAAAATAAAGTCCGTAAATTCTGCCAAAGAGTGAAACATTAAACTGATGGCTTTGGTACAGGCAAATCCTTCTGTAGAGACCAGCAAGGAAATTTGGTAACTGATACAGATAGTGTGCTAAGGTTATGGAAAGAACACTTTTCCAAACAGTTGGTATTCAATAGTAGCGAAGATACCACAGATCCAATCCCAGAAGATGGTATTGAATGTATACTACCCGGCCAAGATGAGGTAAAGGCAGCAATAAACGGGTTGAATAATAATAAGCCAGCAGGAGCCAATGGCTTACCAGCCGAGCTGTTCAAAACCGGAGGCGACACGCTGATAAGTTGTATGCATCATCTGATAAGTTAGAACCATTTGGCAGGAAGAACGCGTACCCGACGATTGAAACCTGAGCATCCTGTGTCCCGTCCACAAGAAAGGAGAATGCAGTCGCTCTAACTATAGGGGCATAAGTCTTCTTCCTATTGCCTACAAGATAATGTCAGGGATATTGTTCGAACGACTAAAGCCTATGGTCAACGAAATAATTGGACCATACCAATGCGGCTTTAGACCTGGCAAGTCCACCATTGACCAGATATTTACCCTGCGGCAAATTCTGGAGAAGACCCAAGAGATGCAGATCGACACCTACCACCTTTTTGTCGATTATAAAGCAGCCTTCGACAGCCCGCTGTGTTCAAAGGTATTCCAAGCCATGTCTGAATTTGGTATCCCCGCAAAGCTCATCCGGCTTTGTAAAATGACTTTAACTAACACGAGGTCCTCAGTTAAAATAGGAAAGAACCTCTCCGAAGAGTTTGGTACCAAAAGAGGTTTCAGACAAGGAGACAGCCTTTCGTGTGATCTCTTCAACATCCTGCTGGAAAAGGTTATACGAGAGGCAAACGTCAAAAGAAGTGGCACAATCTACACCAATAGTCACATGTTACTTGCTTATGCTGATGATATAGACATCATGGGCAGATCAGTATAAGAACAAATTGATACCTTTATAAAGGTCGAAGGAGAATCTGCTAAAGTAGGTCTGGCGGTAAACGGTGAGAAGACCAAGTTGATGGTATCGACGCGCAATGCGTCCATTGAGCTCGGACCGACTGTGGAAGTTGGTTCCTATAATATTGAGGTAGTAAAAGACTTAGCCTACCTCGGCACCTCCGTAAACACAACAAAGGACATCAGTTGTGAAATAAAAAGAAGAATTGTATTGGCCAACAGATGCTACTTTGGTTTAAGTAAGCAGTTTAAAAACAAAGCCACATATCGTCAAACAAAAATAACGCTCTACAAAACACTGATACTACCCGTGCTGATGTATGGCTCCGAAGCAGACATGGCAGTGCTTGGTGTGTTTGATAGAAAAATTCTTCGAAAGATCTACGGACCAATCTGCGTTAACGGTGAATATCGACGTCTCATGAACCACGAGCTGTATCTGCTATACAACGAGATCAATATTGTTAAAAGTATCGAGGTGCAGCGATTGCATTGGCTAGGCCGTATCATAAGAATGAGCGATGATAAACCCGCTAAAAAGGCGTATAAATACGGACCGCTTGGCGGTGCACGCAAAATTGGCAGGCCAAGGAATATATGGCGCAAACAAGTGGATGATGAGATGAAAAGGCGCGGTATTCCAGAGTGCGAAGCAACAAATAGAGAGGAATGGAGATCTTTTCTTAGTTCGGCCTATGGAACAAATGTTCTGTAATGGGCCAGCTAAATAAGTAAGTAAGGCCTCATTATTCCTCCAGAATGGCTGAAATTTTTTTATTTAGTTTTCGTTCATGGTATAAAACTTTCCCCCAGAAATGTGTCGATACAGACAGCCCCATAGAACGGTACCTCCCGATTTTCGGTAGTTTGGAGGTTGTTGATTGAATACAAAATTTCAGCCATTTCGGAGGAGTAAGAAATGGCTTAAATGTTGTATTTAGTCTTCGTTAATGGTATAAAACTTTCCGCCAGAAATGTGGCGGTACTGGTTCACACGTTAATATAGCCCCATAGAACATTACTTCCCGATTTTCGCTATGGCCACAATAATCTACCGAAATGGCTGAAATTTGGTATTTAATCTTCGTTGGAGGTATTCAATTTTCCCCTCTTATTATATCGGTGTAGGCCCACGTTTTCATATACGGTATTTTGAAGGTTATTGCTTCAATATTCCTCCGGGGTAAAACTTTCTATATGAAATTTGTCGGTACTGGCCCACGCCTTTATATAGCCCCCATAAAACGATACCTCCCGATTTTCAGTATTTTGTTTGTTGTGGCTTCAATATTCCACCGAAATGGCTGAAATTTGGTATTTAGTCTTTATTTGAGGCATTCAACTTTCTCCTCTTAATTTGTCGGTATAGTCTACGCGTTCATATAGCCCCCATAGAACGGTACATCCCAATTTTCGGTATTTTGAAGGTTGTGTGTGTCAATATTCCACTGAAATGGCTGAAATTTGGCATTTAGTCTTCGTTGGGCGTGCAGATCTTTCCACCCGAAATTTGTAGGTATAGGTTTACGCCTTCATATTGCCCAATGTCTGTATTTTGAGAGTTAGGCACATTGTTTCAACGAAATTGCTGGAATTTGGTATTTAGTCGTCTTCATAAATGTAAGGCAATAAAACTCGTTGTGGAGGGTATAACATGTTCGGCAGGGTCGAACTTTACGCCGTCCTTACTTGTTTTTTTTTTCTTTTTTTTTTTTTTGTGGTACTGTCATAGGCTAAATTTTGGTAGCTGTCGGCAAATTGGGAAATGTATGGCATTCCGATTTTACCTTGACTGATAAATATAAAACATGGGAAATGGAAAACTGCTTAATATCAATCAAGACAACCGGCAAAAGGAGACATACCCAAAGAACAACTACTTTAAACTGTATTATAGTGCATCAATAGCTCTACCATAATGCTGTACAGTGTTTTACGACATCAATTAAATAACACAAACAGCTTTAAAGTATGATTGAGGTAATCCAGATATACATCCATCGGAATTAAACGGCAAGCTAAACCCTAATTTAGAAAATAAAACATATACATACATACATGCTGGTTTAATCCAGGAACCTTGGGCAGTAAAGAACAAGGGCTCCGGACTGAGCCATATAATTTATCAACTTTTTAAGCTAGTCCTCGTTCGAGTACCTGTATCATAAGCCACAAAAGCATTTGCTTCCTTTTCCCTCCAAAATTGTCAATGTTGGCGTCACAATATTAAATCAAGGAAATGGAAATGTGTACCTAACGTCAATATATCTGCTTTTCGTCTCGCCGACATTACTACCTTCGTCATTATTGCAGCAGCTAGTGGGGAAAATCAAGCAAACAGGTAACGAGGTAGTAGTAAGTAGCGATGATAACTCCCAAATTCGGTATGATTACTAAAACTAACACAACATTTTCGTATGAAAACGAAAGTAGGAGCTTTCGAAGAACCCGTTTTCCTAAAAAAGAAAATAAATATTTCTCACTAAGTTAAGTACCTGGGAGTAATTCTGAATAGGAAACTTAAATGGAAATGGCTAAAACAGCGCATGGATGTTGTTCCACCTGTTGGCTATTGGCCCAAAATTGTGATTTAATCCTAGGATTACACACTGGTTATACAGATGCGTAAGTGAACAAACAGAAACAAGTGAAGTCGCTTTATGTGAAGTTTAAATACCATTCCGAGTCATGTGGGTCGATGAAACCTTAGCAGGTTTTACAGATGGGACTGTGATAGGAGGGAAGACGGGACTGGATCTCTATATCGTAGACCCCGAAACGAGATCCTCCCTTGCACTGCCGGATCATAACACGGCAAAGGACATTTGTAGACTGACAGGCATACTTACAGTACACCTAGGGTAAAAGCGCACCTGCACAAAATATAGGTTGTGCAGTAAACAGTGAATGCGCAGAGCATACAGAGAGGACGATGAAACTTTGAAACGCTATTTTTTTCAATGTCCAGCCTCCGCGACTCTGAGAACCCAATGCCTGGAAAACGACACAATCCAAGAACTCCACCAAACAAGGGCAAGCGAGTTTAAAAACCTAAGAGATTATGTCAACGGCACAGAATTTATATAATGGCAGAAATTAATAAGATAACCTAATTAATAACCTCCTCAGGACTTCCGAAGTTAGAGTGCACAACAGTCCGATTCTGGCTTAATTATATATATGGTGATATTCAAACAAGTAAAAAAGTATCAGTCGGCTTTGCCGACAGAGATATACCCTCAGCCTGTGTATATTGAAACAATTTTTTTCCCAAAATACGTATGTATTTAGGTAGTTTTAAAAATGTTGGGCGTTTGAACCGACAAAAATGTTGATTAGAAATAAAGATCAAAAGTTTTGCGGAGGAGATACTAAAAGAAATGGATCGACATTGACCGTTATGGAAGTAGATCTCCAGCCACAAGATATGGTACTCGTACCATAGGGGGTTTTTACACTCTTCGGGCTGTTTGCACAAGAAGTATGGACTTGCCCCTAAAAAACGTTTACCATCGTAATTGAGGCAGCGAATGCAAGTTGCTTCAACAAAAATCAAAGTGATTCGATATCAGGTCTTAAAGTGAACTTATCGGAAATTTTGTGTGGGAGGTACCGGATGGAGTGAACAAATATAGTCCATATTTGAACCTGATCTATATCTGGTAGTTATATTAGGATGTGTAAAGTATAGACCAATTCGGCCACTCCCTTCAAGAGTTACCGTACGAACATTTGCGACATATAGAGTGATTAAAAAGTTTAGACATTTATGTTGGTATAAGAAAATCTGGTCTTGGACGTTTATTTGGATGTGATAAAACCTTTCTAGTCAAATCTTAAGTTGTGGAAAAATCGTGTTTTCCAAAATTTAAAAAACATTCATTCTTAAATTCAGTTGTACACTTTTGCCACACACTGTTCCAACTGGCAAGCTGACGACACTGTCATTATACATCCATTTACAGTTATTTGTAGATACGCATCACTTTGATTTATTTATCCTCTCGAAACCAACAACATGCAAATACGCTCATCCAAAAATAAAAGTTTGGCTCTTTAGTAGCAAAAAAATAAAAAAATGAATAACGACGACATTGTATATCATCATTGCGAATATAATTCGTTTTTTTTTTTCTTTCTGGAGTTTCTTTGCAACATTTTTTTTTTCATTTTTTGTACAAACTGAGATTGATATTTGAATGAGTAGAGTAGAGTAGAGTGGGTGTGAATGGAAGTTGCCTTATTCGAAACGAATGAATGAGTGAATGAATTTTGTAATTTGCATAAGGATAATAGAAAAAAAGAAGAAATAAATTGATTTTAAATCATTTGCTTAACAGTTTATTTTTTGTTTGTTATTTTGGCACACTTCCATACGATTTCGACATCAGCCGGCACCCACAATATAGAGCCATCAAACATACACTATTTATGCATATGTGTGTGTGTGAAGTCATAAACAACAATTTCGACATGTATACAAGATACATTTACTAGGATTTTTTGTTTGTGGGAAATATTGGAGTTCATTTCATTGTGACAGGAGGACAGACAATTTGAAATGCTAAGAGATTGATGGATATTTTGTTAAATCAAATTTACGAGCATAAATTGTTTCACTCATAGTTTGAAAAGCATCATATTTTATGTTCATCACCATCAACAGCTGAATCAAGTAAGAATTTTTCTATACACATACATATGTATGCATGTACATATTTGTGAATGAGAAGATTAATGTACAGTGTTTGATTGAAAATATCAAAACAAATAAGACATGTAAATGACATAACAAGCGATTAGTTATTATATTATTCGTTGCTATTGAAATATTATCTATTAGCAAAAGGAATTAGCTTTGAGAATTTTTAGTATTAACTGTGATTTCCTATAACAGAAACATTAAATAACAGCACCCGGTTTGGCTTAACGTACACCTGTTAGAGAAAATTACAATATAAAGTAACGATAAATGTCATTATTTACTATTTCGAATCATGTTTACATGAAAAAAAAATGTTATACCCTCCACCATAGTATTAGTATGAAATAATCATGTGCGACCCTATATGGTATTCACAGTCGGACCTCGATTATCTGTAATGTTCGGGATCGGGACCGGGCATTATATATAATTGTTCCACAAACATCCCAGATGAGTCAAGGGAGACTTCTCTCATATCAGTGAGTGCACGCCGATTCATATTGGCTCAATGATATGGGACCTACTTTTTATTGACGAGTCCGAACGGCGTGTCTTACGACACCACTTGTAGAGAAGTTTTTCATGGCTTAAATACTCAGGAAACGTCGCCAAGCATTACTGAGGGGGAATTTTGCCACCGTTGAAAATTTGATGTTGCTTGGCCTGGGATTCGAACCGCAGACCTTCTGAGTGCAAGGCGGACGTGCTAACCATTGCACCACGGTGGCCCCCACCGGGCATTACGGATAATCTATTTTCCCGGAACATGGAGTGAGTAACACTGTTTCTCATATATTTTTAATCAAAAAATATGAGTTCTTGCAAATATTTTTAATTAAGAGCAATTATGAATTTAATGTGGGGTTTAAAGGATTGAACCTGTTCTAAAAAAATAAATCTGTGCATGTTTTTGTCCACTGAAATTTGGTCGAAAGAAGTATAATACCGGGTCGTAAAGACATCCGTGGTTAATCGGAGTTAAATGACAAAAATCTGTGTTTTCCTTTCCCTGATAATGGAAGTTTACGGATAGTCAAAGTTTGGCTGCATATTCTTGATAAGGACAAAATTCAGAGTCGATATGTGCATGTTAAAGTGTCCGTCTTTAAAATCTACTTAAGCGAAGTATTGAAAATTTTTTGAGCGATATGAATAGGAAATTTTGTGTAGGAGATATCTGAAGGAGTGGATCGGTATAATCTATATTCCATACTGATAAATTTACAAAACAAGTAAAAACGGTGCACAATGTTGTCGCTTCCATACAAAAGTGGACAAAAATAGAAGGCGTTGACCTAAATCGATGAATTTTTGCACAAGTACTTACGGGGCATAGGAATGCAAAATATTAACTTTGGTCCACATCGGTTCAGATTTGAATGTAGCCCCATATATAACTTACCCCGATTTTGCTATAAATCGGTCAATTTTTGATAAATAGCCTTCAAATTTAACGTGGGATGTTTTCTTAGGCCCTTTATCAGTTTCAACGATTTCAACAAAAATCGGTTTAGATTTGAATATAGCTCTCATATATATTTTCGCCCGATTTTATGTATTCGATGCACTAAACACACAATGTATGTGAACTATTGATGAAATTGAAAAATGTGACGTAATTATTCGTCATTGAGCGACATCGGGTGAAATTATATATGGGAAGTACATATATTCAAACCTCAACCGATTCTTGTCAAAATTGGTAAAACTGAACAGGGGCCTAAGAAAATATCCCATGTTAAATTTGACCAAAAATTTGTATACATACCCTCCACAATAATATGGCGGGTATAGTTAAATTTGTCATTCCGTTTGTAACACATCGAAATATTCATCCGAGACCCTATAAAGTATATATATATATATATATATATATATATATATATATATATATATATATACATATATATATATATATATGTATATATATATATATATTCTTGATCATGGTACTATTCTAAGTCGATATAACCATGTCCGTCTTTTCGTCCGTCTGTTGAAATGAAATAAGGGTCGCAATTTTTAAGATAGAGCTTTGTAATTTGGTATAGAAAATTATATTACTCCTAGGATGTTTGGTATTGAAAATAGCCCCCGTAGAACGATAACTCTCGATATTTGGTATTTTGAACGAACCGAAATGGCTGAAATTTGATATTCAGTCTTCGTAGGGGTGCAAAACTTTCCACACGAAATTTGTCGGTATAGATCCACGCCTTCAGATAGCCCCCATAGAACGGTACCTCCTCGTTGAGGATATAAAGCAAAATTTTCCAACTGGAATTTTTCGGTATAGACCCACGTCTTCTTATAGTCCCATGGAACAGTACCTCCCAATTTTCGGGATTTTGAAGGTTGTGTCCTCAATATCCCGCCGAAATGGGTGAAATTTAGTATTAAGTGTTAGCTGGGGTAGAAAATGTTCCATCAAAAATTTGTCAGGTCAACGTCTTCATAAAGCCCCCAGAGAGCAATACCACCTGATTATCGGTATTTTAAAGATTGTGTAATCAATATCCCACCAAAATGATTAAAGTTTGGAAGTTCAGCTTCGTTTGAGGCTGCAAAGCAAATCATTTCACCTGAAGTTTTTCGGTGTAGGTCCACGTCTTCATATAGTCTTATAGAACGGTACCTACCGATTTTCGGGATTTCCTCAATATCCCACCGAAATGGCTGAAATTTGGTATTAAGGGTTCGTTGAGGATATAAAGCAAAACTTTCCAACTGGAATTTTCCGGTATAGACCCACGTCTTCATATAGTCTCATGGAACAGTACCTCCATAGGTCCACCCCTTCATATAGCCGCTATAGAAAGATACCTCCCGATTTTCGGCATTTTGAAGGTTTTAAACTTATTATATTTTATTTAGTGCTCGTTCGGGATACAACACTTTCCACCTGAAATTTTTCGGTATAGGTCCATGTCTTCATATAGTCCCATAGAACGGTACCTCCCGATTTTCGGGATTTTGAAAGTTGTGTCCTCAATATCCTGCCGAAACCGAACTTTCCACCCAAAATTTGTCAGTATAGGTCAACGTCCTCATATAGCCCCCAGAGAATGATACCTCCCGATTTTCGGTATATGGAAATTTGTGTCATCAATATCCCACTGAAATGATTGAAATTTGGTAGTTGGACTTCGTTTGATTTATAAAACTTTCTACCTGAAATTGGTCCGTATAGGTCCATACCTTTATGTAGCCCCCATAGAACGATTTTCAGTTTTTTAAATGTTTTAGCCGCATTATAAAAACGGAATAATTGAAATTTGGTATTTAGTATTTGCTAAAGTTAAAGGGCATTTATACAGGTACAAAATATCCCTTGCAAAAATCAGACAATATAGGTTCACGTTTCATATAGTCCCCCTACATGCGTAGCCACCATTTAAAGTTTTTTATAAAAGTTTTTCAGCCTTTAGGCTGGTTTTAGACCCCAGGTATGTTTGTACGAAATGTGTTTCAGTTAATTTGGAGTCGATTTAGCAATGTCCGTCTGTATGTCTGTCAGGCTGGTGCGCACGATAACTCTCAAACGTAATATTTTGTCCAAACTTAGTTTAAGTTCGAAGATAAGCCATATCGGTCCACTCCTTCAGGTACCTCTCCCACAAAAGTTCAAAAATGTTCGGAAAAATTGTGTGCACGATAACTCTTGATGGGAGTGACCGATTTAACCCAACTTTGCACATCGTGAAACTTCTACCAGACTTAGATTAGGTTCCAATATGGACTCAATCGGTCCACTCCTTCTAGTACCACCCACCAAAATTTCGGAAAAGTTCAGTTTAGGACCTGCTCTCGAATCGCTTTGATTTTTGTTGTAACCACTTGTAATCACTGCCGTCCATACGGCGGTAAAAGTTTCCTTAGGGGCAAGTCCATACTTCCTGAGAAAACGGCCTGAATGTTGCAAAAAACCTTATAACACCGTGTGTAGTGGTTGGAGCGAACGGATCTGCCGGTCCAATATTTGGCCTTTGTAATATTTTGGTTAAACTTAGTTTATGTTCGAAGATAAGCCATATCGGTCCACTCCTTCAGGTACCTACACCACATAAGTTCAAAAATGTTCGGAACCATTATGTGCAAGATAACTCTTAAAGGGAGTGACAGGTTTGGTCCATACTTAACACGTCCTACACATATATATATGGACTATATTTTTCCACTCCTTCGTGTACCCCCACACAAAACTTCGGATAAGTTCACTTTAAGACCTTTTACTTTAAGACTTTTTATTGAAGCAACTTGCGTTCGCTGCCTCCATTATGACGGTAAAAGTTGTTTTAGGGGGAAAACCATACTTTTTGAGAAAACAGCCCGAAAGGTGTAAAAAACCCCTATGGCACCATGTGTAGTGGCTGGAGAGCACGAACTGATCAACCGATTTGGTCGAAATTTTGGCCTTCTTCATATTTTGTCCAAACTGAGTTTCAGATAGGCAATACCGGTCCACAACTACCGATACTTCCCCCCAATATTTAAAAAAATTCACTTAAATGCTATGCACGATATCTCTTGAACGGGCAAAGCCGACTGATACTTTTTTACTTGTTATACCCTCAGCCTTTAGGCTATGAAGGGTATATACACTTTCATACGGGCAAAATGTGCCTCATCGAAATAATGGTTTTAGACCTCAAGTATGTTTGGGCGAAATGTGTTTCAGACAATTTGGAGTCGATTGAGCAATGTCCGTCCGTCTGTCTGTCTGTCTGGCTGGCTGGAGCGCACGATAACTCTCGAAGGGATGAACCGATTCGGTTCAAATTTTGGCTTTCGTAATATTTTGTCCAAACTTAGTTTAAGTTCGAAAATGAGCTATATCGGTCCACTCCTTCCGGTACCTCCCCCACAAAAGTTCGAAAATGTTCGGAAAATTTGTACGCACGATAACTCTTGAAGGGTGTAACCGAGATGGTCCATACTTTGCCCATCGTGGAGCGTGTACCAGACTTAGATCAGGTTTTAATATGGACTCAATCGGTCTACTCCGTCGGGTACCTCCCACACAAAATTTTGGAAAAGTTCAGTTTAGGAACATCTCTCGAATCGCTTTGATTATTGCTTTAGCAACTTGTATTCACTGCCCTCCATACGACGGTATAAGTTTCATCAGGGGCAAGTCCATACTTCCTGAGAAAATAGCCTGAAAGTTGCAAAAAACCCCTATGACACCGTGTGAGGAGGTTGGAGGGCAAAATAACTCTCGAGCAGGTCTGCCGATTCGGTCCAAAGTTTGGCCTTAGTAATACTTTGTCCAAACATAGTTTAAGTTCGAAGATAAGCCATATCGGTCCACTCCTTCAGGTACCTACCCTACAAAAGTTCAAAAATGTTCGGAAAAATTGTGCGTACGATAACTCTTGAAGAGAGTGGCCGAATTGTCCATACTTTACACATCCTAATATATCTACCAGATATAAATCAGGTTCAAATATGGACTATATTTGTCCACTCCATCCGGTACCTCCCACTCAAAATTTCGGATACATGTTCACTTTAAGACCTGCTTTCGAATCACTTTGATTTTTGTTGAAGCAACTTGCATTGCTGTCTCAATTGCGATGGTAAAAGTTGTTTCAGGGGCAAGTTCATACTTCTTGATATTAAATCCTAACTTTTGATATTGAATCCTAATCAACATTTTTGTCAGTTCAAACGCCCAAAATTTTTAAAACTCCCTAAATATATGCGTTTTTTGGAAAAAAATTGTTTCAATATACACAGGCTGAGGGTATATCTCTGTCGGCAAAGCCGACTGATACTTTTTTACTTGTTTTTAATATTTTTCATTAATAATTGTTGGTTAGAATTTTACCGATTTTGTGGTAACTCAAAAAATTAGTTAGTCCATATTTACATAAGGCGACTTTCGTTTCGGCAATTGTCAGTTTGTAGGTGAGAGAGGGTAT
This sequence comes from Musca autumnalis, assembly GCF_047663935.1. Taxonomy (NCBI): domain Eukaryota; kingdom Metazoa; phylum Arthropoda; class Insecta; order Diptera; family Muscidae; genus Musca; species Musca autumnalis. Next base: position 37,858,309 of record NW_027412088.1, read on the forward strand.
TGATAGGCAAAGTGTTACCAAATGCCTCACCCCTATCCCCATCAAACTGACAATTGCCTAATGTATATATGGACTTATAGAATTCCACTGCAGGCAACACACAATATTAAAGTACATCAATCTTGGTTCGAAAATTTGACAAAACATGCTCGAAATACATAAAAATGGTTAGACATTAATGTGGATGTAAATGAACCGTTTTTTTCGAGTAAGTTTTACATCTTCTGGGAACACAAAAATCCAATTAACCACCAATTCGATAGAAAAATGTGACTAGAATCTTCAAAAACCCTTAAATGATGGATACGCTTATATGGGGTCTATACCAAAATGTGAACCTATACTGTCTGATTTTGCAAGGCATGCTTTGTACCTGTATAAATGTTTTGTACCTTTAGCGAAGAATAAATACCAAATTTTAGTTATTCCGATTAAATAATGTGGCTAAAACTTTCAAAACAACGAAAATCGGAGGGTGGAGTTCTATGGGGCTATATGAAAACGTGGACTAAATACTTCATTTTAGTCCCAAACTTCAAAATACCGAAATCGGAAGGTGCCGTTCTACGGGGCTATATCAAAACGTGGACCGATATAGCCCATTTTCAATTCCAAACATCCTAGGAGCAATAGAAATTTCTATACCAAAGCTATATCTTTAAAATTGCGAGCTGTATCTTGATTTCAACAGACTAACGGACGGACAGACAGACATAGTTATATCGACTTAGAATATTATCATGATCAAGAATATATATAGGGTCTCCAATGAATGTTTCGATGTGTTTCAAAAGGAATGACAAATTTAATTATACCCTCCATATTATGGTGGAGGGTATACAAATATTGCGATGTGCAAAGTTTGGACCATAGAGTGGTTTTGGGGTATAACAAAAGAATAAGAAAGGTCGAGCCAAATTTCAAACTAGATTGTCCTTTTCTTCTTTATTATACTCTCCACCATAATATGGCGGATATGTATAGTTAAATTTGTCATTCCGTTCGTAACTAGGGTGTCCAAAACCGAAACCGGTTACCCGGTTTTGAGTTACAAAACCGAAACCGGTTTTCCCCAAAAACGTCATTTTCGGTTAACCGAAAAAACCGGATATTTGTGTCGGTTAACCGGTTTTAAAAAATTAGTAATATTTTAAATATTTCATTACAATTGTATTCTTAAAAGTAAGCTAAACTTAACTAACACCAGGTACGGCAAAGTTTAAAATGTCAGATATCTTTAAATCTTAAAAATATTTTGTGTAAAATGTAGAGTTGTGCCAATTTAGTTCACTACGCAGTTCCAATGGTACACACCATTTGCATGAAAAATCTGCGTATACGTGATATCACACGTTAGTTTGTATGAAGTTACTCATACATTTTGGAACTAATACAGTGCACTAGGAACTAGAGCTATAGTAGCTACAATTTAAAACGGTCAAATGACCGCCGAATTTTCAGGCATTTCACGATAATTTCAGGTTGGCAAAGCAAGACGAAGAATCCGAACTTAATAAAATGTAAACGTAATTCTCTTAGTACACAATTTTTTGTAAGGGCATTTACTATCCTTATGGCAGAATTTCGGTCTTAATTTTGCTGTCCCCACTTCGAGGTTTATTGTCAAATAACAAGGATATTATGAGATAATTATTATATAATAACGAAGTCGTTATACTTAATTTACCCCTTGTCGTACATTTTTAATCAAATATATATCAATTATGAGCAAATTTGTACCTATTTAAGAAAACCGGTTTAAACCGGTTAACCGGTTTTGAAAATTTTTGAAAACCGAAAACCGGTTTTTGAAAATATTAAAAATTTCGGTTAACCGAAAACCGTTTTGTTTGGAAAAACCGGTTTTTTGGACACCCTATTCGTAACACATCGAAATATTCGTCCGAGACCCTATAAATATATATACTCTTGATCATGGTACTATTCTAAGTCGATATAACCATGTCCAGAAAATTTTGTACAGAAAATTCTATTACTTCTAGGCTGTTTGGTACTGAAAATGGGCCATATCGATCCACGTTTTGATGTAGCCCCCATAGAAACGTAACTCCCGATTTTCGGTATTTTGAACGTTTTAGCCTAATTATAACACCGAAATGGCTGAAATTTGATATTCAGTCTTCGTAGGGGTACAAAATTTTCCACGTTAAATTTTTCGGTGTAGGTCCACTCCTTTATTTAGCCCCCATAGAACGGTACCTCCCTATTTTTGGCATTTTTAAGGTTGTGGCCTCAATATTTCACCGAAATGGCTGAAAGTTGGTATTTAGTGTAAGCAGGGGGTTCAAAACTTCCCAGCCGAAATATGTCGGTATAGGTACATGCCTTCATATAGCCCACATAGAGCGGTACCTCCCGATTTTCGGTATTTTGAAAGTTGTAACCTAATTATATTTTATTTAGTTTTCGTTCGGGGTACAAAAAATTCCGCGTGAAAATTTTGGTATAGTTCCACGTCATTATACAGCCCATAGAACGGCACCTCTCGATTTTCAGGATTTTGAAGGTTTTGTTCTCAATATACCGCCAAAATGGATGAAATTTGGTATTAAGTGTTAGCTGGGGTTGGAAAACTTTCCGTCCAAAATTTGCCGGTATAGGTCAACCTCTTCATACAGCCCCCAGAGAACGATACCTTCTGATTTTCGGTATTTTGAAGGTTGTGTAATCAATATCCCACCAAATTGATTAAAATTTGGTAGTTAGGCTTCGTTTGAGGCTATAAAGCAAATCTTTCCACTTGAATTTTTTCGGTGTAGTTCCACGTCTTCAAGTAGCCTCCATAGAACGGTACCCCCGATTTTCGGTACTTTGAAGGTTGTGTCCTCAATATCCCACCGAAATGGTTGAAACTTAGTATTTAGGCTTCGTTGAGGCTATTAAGCTTTCCATCTGAAATTTGTCGGTATAGGTCCACGCCTTTATGTAGACCCAATTGAACGGTACCTCCCGAGTTTCGGTATTTTGAAGGTTGTGTCATTAATATCCCTGCGAAATGAACGAAATCTGCTAGTTAGGCTTCGTTTGGGGTATACAACTTTTCACCTGAAGTTGGTCGGTATAGGTTTACGTCTTTTTATAGCCACCATAGAACGGAACCTCCCGATATTCGGTATTTTGGAGGTTGTGGCCTCAATATCCCAGCGAAAAGGCTGAAATTTGGTTTAAGTCTTCGTTGGGGGTATACAACTTTCCACCTGAATACCCCAACGAAACGGTTGAAATTTTCTATTTAGTCTTCGTTGGGGGTGTACAAGTTTCCAAATCAAATTTTTCGGTATTGCTCCACGTCATCATATACACGCAGAAAAATTTATGTTAGAAATATGTTTGGATCCAAACAAATATATGTTTGGGACCGGTTACAAACAAATATATGTTTGGGTCCAAACAAATATATGTTTGCAACATTTTGTAACATATCTCAATTTGATATGTTTGGGTAAAACATATTTTTTATGTTAGAACATTTTTTTCATGGGTGGAGAGAGGATGTTTGTCAACGAGAGTAATAACAGTGCTCTCGCGGCTGTGGAATGCTGTTTTATAATAAAGAATTGTGTGTATTGTATAATAGAAGACGTAGAAGCGAAGAAGGGGGCTTTGGTGGCATGTATGCGTCAAACTCGTGTGTTTCTTGTTTTGTTGTTGTTAACCAAGAAGAAAAGATGAAATGATATGAATTATATTTTTTTTTCTTTCTTCAGTGTTTTAGTTGCCTTTGTAGAGTCAAGACGGTAAAGTGAGTGAATAAATCAGTGTTTTGTGTTTTCTTAAAGAAATTGTGCTTTTTAGTAATTTAAATGCCCAATACATTTTATAATTTAAACGGAAATTTGAATGGAATTATTTTATTGGACAAGGAAGAAATCGCATTTAATATTGGTAATTACATACATACTTATGTATATTTGAAATATGGCATATCCATATTTATTTATTACATTACATAATCATTTGATTCTAGATGCCGATTCCCCGTTGATGATTTCAACTATGAGGACAATTTGTTTTATTTCACAACTAAGGAGAAGCGTTCAACTACGTTGCTATATATTTTTCCTTTTTAAAAGTGTTTTTCTTTTATTAAAGTGTGTTATGTATTTCTTTGGTATTTTGTACGTACCTATGTGTTTGTTGTTCATTTGTCTTTCAATAAAAAAGCACAACATTTGTGTGTATACTATAGAGCAGGGTCGCGCTTCTTTGCTTCTTCCTATAATGAGGGCGCCCACTGAGTTGTTTTTGCATTTGCTTCTCTCTCTCACGTACAGTGTAAGTGTACATAAAAAACAATGAATATCATGTGGTTGTTGTTTTTTTTTCACCCATGCATACGCACATGTTTTAGTATTGATGGAAATATAGTGGGCGACACTGCTATAGAGATAGCCAGTGAGTTCTTACTGAGAGCAAGTGAGCACACATTTTAAAGTGTTTTACATTGAATTTTACGCTCCCTTGCTCTCAGTAAGCGCCCACTGGTGCATGTGTTTGTTTTTTTTTGTGCCTTTTGGGTTGTATTTTTTTACACCCAAACATATAAAATGTTTGCACCCAAACATATAAAATGTTTGCACCCAAACATTAAATTGTTTCCACCCAAACATATCCTTGTTTGCACCCAAACATATATATCTTTGCACCCAAACATAAGTATCTTTGCACCCAAACATATATATGTTTGCACCCAAACATATATTTGTTTCCACCCAAACATATATTTGTTTGGGACTGTTGCAAACATATATATGTTTGCTGCAAAATATGTTTGGGACATATGTTAGAGAGGCCGTTTTTTTTTGCGTGTAGCTTCTGTAGAACTGCCCCTCCAAATGTCGGTATTTTGAAGATTTTTACTTTAGTCTTCGTTGAGGGCAATAGACATATAGCCCCCATAGAACGGTACCCTCCGATTTTCGGTGTTTTGAAAGTTTTAGACACACATAATACAAACGGAACAGCTGAAATTTGTATTTATTACTCGCTAAAGGTACAATGCATTTATACAAGTACAAAATATCTCTTGCAAAAATCAGACGTTATAGATTCACGTTTTGGTATAGCCCTCATACAAGCGTTGCCACCATTTAAGGTTTTCTGAAGATTTTAGCCAAATTTGTCTACCAAATTGGACGTTAAGGATTTTTGTGTTCTCAGACGATAGAAAACTTACTCGCAAACAAACTGTCCATATTATATATCCAGGTTTAAGTCTAAACGATATTGCCCAATATTCTGTATTTCGAGGGTTTTTTGTCTAACCGAAATTGCTGTAATTTATTATTGTATTGTATGTTCAATTCGGAAAATTGTATTTATTGATCCATGTTTTGGAAAAAACTACGATGAGCTCTTTTTGAAGGGAGTATTATCAGTTGGGATATACTACTCCTGAAATAAGAGGAAGAACTTAATACTTTCATAAACGAAAAGAAAGTAATTGTTCTTATTCACTTCAATACAATTCGTGGTGGAGGGAATAAAAAGTTGGGCCCGGCCGAACCTAAAGCCGTGCTTACTTGATCTTTTATTTTTATTGTGTCAGAATTGAAATAGAAACTATTCAATTTTAAATTTCCACTGCACAATATAAAATCATACATATAAAAAATTCTAAGCATTCTAAATTAAATATTCAGATGTCATATAAGATTTAGAAAAAATGTCCCATTCACCAAATTTAGGTTGCAGTCCTTCTAAAAACTAAATTGTTTACAAGGACCCTTAAGTGGTCTTATTACGGTGCAACTTCCCCTCATTTTAAAGGCATTGTTTTTCAAGTGTTTCGTCTAAATGTGTGTTGACCCTGAACTGAAGGAAGCTTAAATTTGTTTTGATTTTAATTTGCTTTTATTTATTTTTCTGCTCTTACGCTTCTTGATTGTGTACATATGGAAATTCCTTGTTTTGTAGGGGGGGACAAATTTTATATGAGTAGAGTGTACTGTACAACAGTTGGTAAAGCAACTAACCATGCATCCAGCCAGCCAGCCAGCTATTAATGCTGTCACATACATTCAAACCATTCGTGGTATGATCTACCCTTGTTTTCAAGACGTTTGTTAGTTATATTGGAAAGTCCACGAGGGTTTTTCATTACCGCCAAGGGTAAAGATGCAGATAAATATGGTATTTATGTAGAAAACCGTGTATGAGTTTGCATACTCTCAGCAAATATAAACAAACATATGGGTCAATTCACAGGCGTAAGTGATAAGAAGGATTTATTAAGTTGGAGAAGCAGAAATTTAAATTAGTTAAGAATGTAAATTTATAAATTTTATTGGGACTGGAATTTATATTTTTGACTGAAATTGTATTGTATCAATGTTTTAGTGGACATGAACCACCATTTACTTTGTAGTAAGTTTCATTTATGTATATAAGACATCCATTTTAGTTTATGATTTTCAAATATCAATTTGTATAACATCTATGAATGCCCCATATATATGTATGTTTACGTTTGCAGTGCGTCTACAGTTTTATTGACAATTGTTTGTTTATTTATTTTGATTTATTTCATGTGGAAATTATTTGCAGTTTGTTCATCATTCTCATCATACCTAACCATCAGCCAGGCAGAAATCCAGCTAGACAGACACAGTCAAAGCATTTTTAAGGACTCCTTTGATTTGTCGTCCTTTTTCCATTTCAATAAGGGTAACTTTTTTGTTTTATTTTTATACTTTGATTTCTATCGTTAAGATGATGTTAGTATTACTGTTGCTGTTGTTGTTGATTCAGACGTTTTCTATTTCATTTCATTTTTGAAAATGTTTATTCGAATGCTTTGAGCTATTTTTATTACATTTATTTTGTTGCTATGAAAATGAGTACAATTACAAATGAAATGAGTATTTTTTTAACGTTACTAACTGTAATTTGAACAAAGGTTGATTATTTTTTGTGCAGTCGTTGTCATTCGCCTCAATGTTATAGTTTGGATGATTCAAGTCCAGCAGAGACAGTAAGATTCAAATTAAACATTATCGATTGTCATTGAAATGGGAGACCGTTTACAAAAGAATTTGAAAGGCTGAATGTAATAAGAGCTTTTTAGGAATGTAAATAAGTGTAAAATGAAAATCGATAGCTCATGAAATCATCATATCTCTTTGAGATACTGAGGAAGCTAATATTCTAGTTGGAATACTCTCGGATATTATCTTATTTACTTAGTTACTGGCTTAGCTGGCCCTTACAGAACATTTGTTCCATAAGCCGAACTAAGCAAAGATCTCCATTCCTCTCTTTTTATACGAAGGTATCTATTTTTTCATACGTATAAAATGTGCCTCATCGAAATAATGGTTTTAGACTCCAAGTATGATTGGGGGAAATCCGTTTCAGGCAATTTGGAATCGTTTTAGCTATGTCCTTCCGTCTGTTTGTCTGGAGCGCACGATAACTCTAAAACGGATTAGCCGATTTGGTCCAAAATTTGGCTTTCGTAATATTTTGTCCAAACTTAGTTTAAGTTCGAAGATGGGCCTATCGGTCCACTCCCTTGGGTACTACCCTCACACTAGTTCAAATTTTTTCGCAATAATTATGCGCACGATAACTTTCGAAGGGACTAACCCATTTGGTTCACACTTTGCACATCGTAATATTTCTACCGGACAATATCGAATATGTACTATATCGGTCCACTCCTTCGGGTACCTCATACATAAAATTTCGGAAAAGTGCAGTTTAAGAATTCCTCTCGAATCGTAATGATTTTTCTTGCAATAGGTTGCACTAAAGGTTCCAAGTCGACACTTCTTGAGAATGTGACGCGAATAAAAGCCCTAAAAAACTCCTACCGTTAGCAAGTGTAGTGGCTGCTGCGCACGACAACTCTCGAACCGATTACTGCGTTTGTCCACATTTTGCATATGGTATATTTCTTCGAAGATTAGGTAAAAGTCCAAGGTAGTGCTTATAGGTCAACTTCTTCCGGTACCTCCCCCACAAAAGTTCGAAAATATTATTAAAAATGGTACGCGCTATATCTCATAAACCGAGCAACCGATTTGATCCAAACTTAGGATCTCAGTCCTCTGCTTGGGGTACCACCCACACAAATGATCAAGGCTCTGTTGGAGGATCCTTTGGAAATTTTTATCGAAAGTACTCCTCCGGAAGTACTCTTAAGGCTCTGTTAGAGGATCATTTGGAAAGTTTCTCGAAAGTACTCCTATTGACCTGTTTACAACGATAATATGTTCTTTCGAGGATAAGTCCATGTTTCTTGTAGTGTGATTCTCTAACTCATTGTTTGAGTTACCGACGAATGTCGGTAAAATTAAAAGGTGTGGTATACCCACTGTTTCTGAGGATCAAAAAACACTTCGGTGATTTAGTTATTTAATTATCTTTTCTTTATTTCTTATTCTTAAAGCACTTTAGTGTTCTAGTTGTTTGATTGTTTATTCTATACTTTTTAGCGTAAGCGCGGCTGCGGTGTTGTGTGTCTGGTTTAGAACTGATTCTTTTAATCGGTCATGTTTATTAGGCAGCCATCAATGCCCACACAACAACGCACCCACCTTTACTCTCGTAGGAGAGTGAGCAATTAACGACTAAACTGGTTTCTTACTTGCTAGGAGCTTAGAGACTAGACGACTAGACATGTTTACAGTATGTTAAAGAGGATAGCTAGCATACTACAATTCGGCCAATCCTGACTTCAAAGATCTCCTGACTCTTTCCGACGGTTGCCCTATGGAACGTTACTGTTATTTGTAGTGAGTGGTTCTGCACGTTGTTGTGAGTCTTGCGAGTTGTGTTCAGTTAACTGGCAGGGCCCTTTATGCCAATACTTCATATTATGTGCCGCCCAAATACCTTTGTAAGGTATTCTGCTTTGCTGAAAACCTTCTACGTCTTGTAAAACATAACGATCATTTGGTAAAACTTCTGTCACAACGAATGGGCCCTTAAATTTTGGCGTAAATTTTTTAGACGTCCCTATCGTGGCGTCAATATTTTTTATCACAACATAATCACCTTGTTTGTACAGTGTCGGTTGCTTTCTCCTAGGGTCTGTATATTTTTTATTGTATTGTTGTGCGGTACGTTGTCTACTATCTGCATTTTGCCTAATTGAATTCAAATCTCTAACATCTTCGCACTCAACATTTTCTCGAATTCGGTCTGAAATTTTCCCTCGTTGGTTTACACCAAACAGCATTACACTGGGATGTTCATTAATCATTCTGTGACAAGAATTGTTAAGCGCAAATTCTACAGTTTCTAGCGTTTTTACCCAAGTAATATTGGTTTCTGTATCTATGAGTTTTGCGATCATTGGGCCTAAATTTCTGTTAACCCGTTCAACCTGGCCATTCGCTTCTGGTGAAAACGTAGCTATTTTAATATGTTGGATATCGTGATCCTCTAAGAATTTTTTGAAATCGTTTGAAGTGAAGCACGACCCTCTGTCGGAAACGATGTATCGCGGTCGACTGTAATACCTGAAGTATTCACTTAATGCACTTATTACTTCTTTGGTTGCGGTAGTTTTTGTGGGATATAACTTCACAAATTTGGAACAGGAATCGATAACGACGAATATGTGTTTCTTTGAGTTGTCTCTATCTACCGGGCCATAGTGATCTATATGTATCATCTCGAAAGGTTTTGTTGGTTTCGGAATGTTGTGTAAAAATCCCTCAACAGGACCACTTTTAGGGGAAAAAACTATACATTTTAAGCAGTTTTGAATGTGGTCTTTAACCTTGTTGTTTATGTGAGGAAACCAGTAAGTTTTATTTATTAGTTCTGTAACTTTGTTAATGCCAATATGTCCCATTTCATCGTGGTACCTAAACAAAACATGCGACTCCATTTGAGCAGGAACTACAAAAAGCAATTTTCCAGTCTTAAGTTTTCTGTATAACACGCCATTTCTCATCTCATAATATTTATGGTCAGACGTCTGTAACTTGTTTTTTATTTCGACAATATCGGGATCTTTATTTTGAGCAATGATTAAATTTTCTTCGAAAGTATTGGTTTCTACAATCATAATATCTAATGAGCGACTTAGTGCATCTACATGTTGCATTCGCCGTCCCTCTCTGTGTTGTACTGTATAATCGAAATTTTGTAATTCTAAGGCCCATCTGGCAATTCTAGGGTTTAATTCCCTTTTATTAAGCGTTAGGGTTAAAGAATTGCAGTCAGTGATTATTTTGAACGTCTTGCCGAACAAATATACTCGAAATCTACGGAGCGCATAAACTATTGCTAAAGTTTCTAATTCATAACTGTGAAATTTTGATTCAGCGTCAGTAGCTCTTTTCGAAAAATAAAACACTGGGTGCCATTTCTTATCATCCCGTCTCTGCATCAAAATAGCACCAAAACCTATTGCGCTTGCGTCGCAATGGAGTTCGGTTTCTGCGGACGGATCATACAAAGCTAACACAGGTGATTCCAAAAGTTTTGACTTCAACAATTCAAACGTATCTAACTCTAATTTGCCAAAAATAAATTCTTTATCCTTTCTCGTCAAGTCATAAAGTGGTTTAGCCAAAATCGAAAAATCTTTTATGAAGCGTCTAAAATACGAGCACAAACCCAAAAAACTTTGCACAGACCGTATTTTGTTCGGTATAGGGAAGTTTCTTATAGCTTCTAAACCTCTGTCGTCAGCTCGTACCCCTTGTGAGTCAACTATATAACCTAAATATTTTATATTGTCGCGTAAAAATTCACACTTGTCTAATCGTAACTGCAACTTGTTTTTAACTAACCTACGCATTACCTCTCCAATGATTTCTAAATGTCGCTCAACATCCACAGTGGCAATCATAATGTCGTCTAAATATATCACAACATCTCCTTTTTTTATTAAATCTTTAAAAACATTATTTATAAACATTTGAAATACCGATGGAGCGTTCTTTAGCCCAAACGGCATGCGCAAAAATTCATATTGTCCTAAGGGCGTGATAAACGCCGTATATTTTATAGAGTCTTCGCTCATAAACACATGGTGGAAACCATTTTTAAGGTCTAACTTTGTAAAAAGTTTTTTATTTGCTAAACTTTCTAAAAGGTCGTCAATCAAAGGGATCGGATAATTGTGCTTTGTTGTAATTTTATTTAAGCTTCGGAAATCTACACACATTCGCATGTCTCCGGTTTTTTTTTTCTAACTAACACAATGGGTGAAGCATACTCTGATTCACTAGGTCTGATTATATCTTTGTTCAAATAGTCGTCTAACAATTTCTGTAACTCTTGTTTCTCCGCATAAGAAAGTCGTCTTGGGGGGCAATTGAATGGTTTTGGGTTTTGTAGAACCAACTTCATCTCACACCGTATCTCCGGGAAATGTGGCTGTTTAACATCTGCATAATTTTCTTTAAACAACGTCTTTAATTTATCTGAAACTTGTTGCGGAATGTTTGTACCTATTTTCAAATCGAAATCTTCATAATTTTGTGACACGTCAATTTGTAACAACTGATTCATAAAATTTTGTTCTTCACACAAATTGGTGGAGCATAAAGTGGTCTGTAATTTTTGTTGTGGCATAATATTTTGACAGTCTACTGAACTTGTTTCTAAACCAAATAGCTGTAATTTGCTATTTGTTATATCCAAAAAGTCTCTACCCAACAACACTGCATATTTCATTGAAGAACTATCGACCACTATCATTTTAAGTTTAAAGCATTTATTTTGTAATATCAAAAAAGAAATACAGAATCCAATTGTTTTTAATTTTGAAAAATTAAGGCCGTAATAGGCTTTATCTTGTAAGGGGAAAATTGTAGTTCCATGTGGCAACACGTCTTCTTTAACCAAACTTATTGAGCTACCCGTATCTATGAGGCTTTCTAAATAAAATTTAAAATTATGTCTAGAATTAAAAGCATAACTAAAATATCTTACGTAAATATTCTCCATTGCATTCTTCTTTTTGTTCTTTTCGCAGCGGGCTACCGTGTGGTCGTCGCCGCCGCAGGCGTAACAGGTTCCCGGTTGTCGCCGAGGCTTGCTGCAGTCAGCCGCATAATGGCCTACACTATTGCAATTGTAGCATCTGACATCCAACTTGGCGGCAGATGCAGCGCGGCCAGCATCACTCACTTTTGGTAACGTAATCGAAGCCAAGGCTTTGCACAAATCGGTAACGCTCTTATACTGCTGCATTATCGTCTGACGTCGCAGCTGAATGTTTGGTATGCCCTCAACCACGTACTCCAGTAGTTCGTCCTCTTCGAGTTTTAATTTGCTCGCCAACTTTACCTTTTCATTACAATAGTCAGCGACATTTTCGTCGGTCTTCCACACACGACGTTCAAATTTTTTTCTCAACTCCAGTTTACTTTCGTTTGAGCCGAACATCAAACAAAATTGTTCAAACATTTTTCCTACCGTTTCCTTGAATGTGTTGCGGCGTGTATGTAGCCAGGTCAGCGGTCTGCCCACTAACTTTTTTGCAAAGAGCGCCCGCAACATCTCATCGGAGAGTTTGTACGATTGTTGCAGGTCTCTCAGTTGAGTTATCCAAAAGTCTGCATCGGTGGTGCCATCAAACTCAGGCAAAAAATTGCTAACCAGCACCAAGGGAACGGTACCCTCTGTTGTCTGCACATCGTTGTTGTTGTTACCGGAGAGTAACTTCAGTAAATTGTTTTCCTTCTCCAGCATTTCTTTTTCCTTCTTCAGTAGCTCGTTTTCTCGTTTTAATAACTCCATCTCTTTTTCTCCCATCTTTGTTATTGTGTCTTTTTCGGTATGTTTTTTAGGTAGCTGCAAATTTATTTCGCCGAACGCCCCGTCTGTCATTTTTGATTTGACCTTCATTTCATCTTTTTGGCTGCATTGTTTTGTTGTTAACTGTAAATTTGTTTCTGTTGAAGGGCTATCGGTAATTTTTTGTGTTGTCTCTTCGCCACTTTTTTCTGGAACATCACCATCTGTAGATTTTTCTAATTTCTTTTCTTCAAATTTTATTTCTTTTTGTACCGACTGTACTTTTGTCTGAACTTCTATGGCCGCACTTTGTTCCTCCTCGCTGTCCACCAACAGCGGCACAATAATTTTTTTTGATCGTAGCGTTACATTATCTGCATTTCTATCATCACCTTCTGTAGTTGTCGTCATTTCTGTATTAACACGTAGCTTTTGACCTTCCATTTTTAATGTATTGGCCGAAGGGAAAATCTTGTCAGCAGCAACTTATTTGCTTATTTATTAATTCTTTTGTAGGCACAAAAAAAAATTCGTATCCCACTTCTGAGATTGTGGTATACCCACTGTTTCTGAGGATCAAAAAACACTTCGGTGATTTAGTTATTTAATTATCTTTTCTTTATTTCTTATTCTTAAAGCACTTTAGTGTTCTAGTTGTTTGATTGTTTATTCTATACTTTTTAGCGTAAGCGCGGCTGCGGTGTTGTGTGTCTGGTTTAGAACTGATTCTTTTAATCGGTCATGTTTATTAGGTAGCCATCAATGCCCACACAACAACGCACCCACCTTTACTCTCGTAGGAGAGTGAGCAATTAACGACTAAACTGGTTTCTTACTTGCTAGGAGCTTAGAGACTAGACGACTAGACATGTTTACAGTATGTTAAAGAGGATAGCTAGCATACTACAAAGGCAAAATTATAATTGAAAATTAATTCTTTTCATTGAATTGGCAACACAGTTACTATCGGTAGAACTTTACGACTACTTTGGTTTGGTAGCTAACTTACCGAAAAATATCGTTAATTACCGAATTTATAAGCATTTGTCGTTTACCAATTTTTGTCGGTAACTCAAGAAACAAGTTAGAGAATCGCACTACTGATATAATGGTCGAAAGGTCTTAATTATATGGTGACCAACTAAAATGACTGTTGGGCGCGATATCCAAAGAGACGAATGTATCTAATAAGACCCACTTCCAAAATGGACTATGTCGGTTCATTCCTTTAGGTACCACCCCAGCAAATTTTTTGAGCTTTTATCCAAATCCATATTTTTGTCGGCAAGTTCATACGCCCAAAATTCTTAAAACCCTCTAAATACATACGTTTTTTGGGAAAGAAGTGTTTCAATTCACACAAAGCCGACTGATACTTTTTTATTTGTTGTTGCATATTTTGCCAAGTCGAATGTATTCTGATTTGTTCTTCCATTTGCAGACTCCATCTAAGCCTTGGCCTTCCAGTTCTGCGTGTACCGCCATGGGGCCCGTATTTTTACACCTTTTTGTAATAGCCAACGCAATCGTATCAATTCGATACGTTTAACTATACTAATGTCGTTGTATTTGCGATACAGTGCGTGGTTCATAAGACGTCGATATTCACTGTCAACTCGGATTGGGTCATAGATTCGAAGAATTTTCCTCTCTAACACACCAAGCACTGCTTTATCCGCTTGCGCAAGTACGCATGCTGCGGAACCATACATTTGCACGGGTATTATAAGTTTTTTGTATTTTTGTTTGACAAGATGTGGCTTTATTCTTAAATTGCTTACTTATCCCAAAGTAGAATCTGTTGGCCAATACATTTTTTTTTATTTCACAACTGATATTGTCAATTGTGCTTATGATGGTGCCGAGGTAGACGAAGTCTTTTACTACCCCAAAATTGTATGTACCAACATTCACAGTTGGTACGAGATCTGTGGACGTATTAGGTCGCATCGATAGCATAAATTTGGTTTTATCGGCGTTCACTGCCAGACCGACTTTAGCAGATTCTCTGTCGAGCTTTTCAAAGGTTTCAGTTACTTCTGTAACCGATCGACCCATGGTGTCAATGTCTTCGGCATACACAAGTAACATAAGTCGGTTGGAATATATTGACTTTTTTGACTTTCCCATCTCCTATAACAAGAGATCACACGACAGGCCGTCTTGTTGTCTGAAACCTCTTTTGGTAGTAAACTCTACGGAGAGCTTCTTTTTTATTTTAACTGAGGACCGAGTATTAGTTAATGTCATCTTAAAAAGCCGAATAAGCTTTGAGGGAAGACCAAAATCAGACTTTTTTGAATCTGCATTTCTTGGGACTTTTCCAGGATTTGTCTCAAGGTAAATTATCTGGACAATGATAGATTTGCCCGGTTTAAAGCCGCACTGATATGATCCAATTATTTCATTGACCATTGACTTTAGTCGGTCACACAATATCCCAGATACTATCCTATATGCAATGGGGAGCAGGCTTGTGCCCCTGTAATTGGAGCACACAGTCTTATCTCCCTTCTTGTTGACGGGACATATGATGCTCAGTACCATCTTCTGGGATTGGATCAGTGAAACCTTCGCTTTCTCTAGTATAGAATACCAACAGTTTGGAGAAATGGCCTTTCCATAACCGGATCACACTATATGTATCTGTTACCGGATCTAACGCGCTCGTCTCTATAAGAGGATATGCCTGTACCGAAACCATCAGTTAGATGTTTTACTCTTTGGGAGAATTTTCTTACTTCATTCTGGCTTTTTCGCTCTCCCGCTTCACCATTTCTCTCTTTTTCCTTCGGAAAAAAAACGATTTTCTTCTCTCCTTTCCTCCTCTCTCGTGCGCTACCAGTTGATACTAATTGCATATTAGCCTTGTATGCCGCATTCTTCTCTTCGGTAGCAGCACGGTACTCCTGGTCTTAACATGGATTCCCTGGTGGAGGTATCCAAGAATGGATTTTACGGCTGTTTGCATGGAGTGGGCAATACTTTGCCTCTGTACTCATATGTTATAGAGGCCTGGGGCCTAATTATGTGATTCGATATTGAGTTGTTTCGACCTGAGTACTCAAAGTTGGGATGACAACATTCGTTATCGAGTAAAATTATCGAGTAATTGAGCATAAATTTGCGAGTAATTTCTCGAGGCCAAATTACCTATCGTAAACAAATAAAATGAAAGATTTCCTTATTGTCTTTTTGTTTAAAATGTAAAAATTGTTGTTTGTTGTCGTTTTATAGAAGAAAAACGATGTTAGTAAATAATTGGCAGCATTTTTTAGACAATATAACAAGAGAAATTGGGAAAAGAACTTTGCAGTCGTTTTGAGAAATTGTGATAAATTTAGAATTAAAATGCATGCAATCATTAACCAAAAATTACTTTTGCAGTCGTTAAAAAATAAGTTGAAAAATAAGCATTTCTGGAAAAAAGAAAAAAAATATTTAATATTAATAGCCTTTATTGTATAAGGGAAGTACATTTTAAACATTTCATCCCCCGTTGTTTACCAAAGGAAGAGAGGCTAATGCAAAACATCCACCAAACTCTCTCTCTCATTTATTTTGAGAGAGGATTATTAAGGTAGATGTATCAGCAATCCGTTACAACAATGTCAAAAAGATTTTGCAAGAATTAATAATTTTCTTATTTTCATAGCACAACTTCATTCCGAAATTATTATTGAATGTATTGTTCAACATATTCCACAAATATTTACATTTTTCATTCATAATTTAGTTTTTTTTTGGTTCTTGCTTTCAAAAAACACCTTTTTTACATCTACCTTCATAATATTCCCTATAGTACACATAGGTTTTCATAGTTCGATTACCGGTTACTCTCGAAACATTCGATCAACGATTTCGATCGAATCTCGTCATACCGCTTTTTTATCGTGTCGAAATCTTTTTCACGAGCAAATACTCGATCGAATCGAATCACATAATTAGGCCCCTGCTTTCATTCAGCAATTGTTTTTGCAGCTTACCAATGTCCTACTTCCGTGTTGCGTCTGTTTGTACTTTATTTGCTACGTTTAAGCGAGTACGTACCTTTGCTGCAACAAGCTAGTGATCCGAGTCGATGTTTGCTCCTCGGAAAGATCGTACATCCAACACACTCGATGAATGTCTTCCATCAATTCCAACGTGATCGATTTGGTTTCTTGTTGTATGATCTGGTGGGATCGATATGCTTAAATCTAGTGCTGTTAACTTACTATGCTTTTGCTGGTGCGAAGTCCATCAGCCTCATTCTGTGGTCTGATTTTTCACTGTTTAGGCTGAATTTCCCGACTGTTGGGCCAAAGATAATCTCCTTTCCATTTTTGGTGTTAAAATCGTATAGAATAATGTCAAGGGTGAGACAACGGTCATATGTTTTTTAAGCGTTCGTAAAATATATCTTTGGTCTGCTCACCCTTGTCTTCGGTGGTAATGGTCACAAATAAGACTGATGTTGAAAAATTTAGCTTTTACGCGAATCATGGCAAGTTTTTCCTCCAGCGGGCTGAAACCTCCAACTAACTATAAAAATGCAACAAACTTATGCTTAATGTCCATGGTATTTCCTGTATGATATATATATCGGCCTTGTACATTGCAAGTACATCCTTCAGTCCGGACATTCCAGGTGCAGATTTGCAGATCATTTTCCGGGGGTCATTGTCCACTTGAGATCTTTTTAAAGCTGGTCAGGGTCATTGCTTCGCATCTATAATCACCTACGTCACCAAACAAATATTATACATCCCATAAAGTTTAAAAGACCACACCAATTCAAATTTAGATTGCATACCATAAGATGGAGGGTGCATTATTTTTGTCATTCTGTTTGTAACACATCGAAATAATTGTTGGATACCCTACAAAGTATATTTATTCTTGATCATAAAATTCTAAGTCAATGTGGAGATGTCAGTCCGTGTGTTTGCTTTATAATATTATACAGAAATTCGTTTAACTCCTGAGATGTTTGGTATTGAAAATAGACTTTTTCGGTCTATTTTTTGATATAGCCCTACATAGAAAGGCACATCCCGATTTTCTGTATTTTGAAGCTCTTACCCTCATTATGAAAATGACTATAATTTGGTATTCAATCTTTTTTGGGGGTACAAAAATTTTTTTTGTTGTTTTTTTTTTTTTTAAATAGGTTTTATCCAGTTTTGATAACCCATGCCCCTGGACCGATCTTTATTTCCATAATACTTTGTATGAGGGCCAAAGGCGAATTTTCAGAAAATCACTCTACAGAACACAATTATTTTCCAATCGATAAAAAAATTACAAGTTCATTTTTGTGGCTAAAAAACGAATCCTACACAAATTTTTCCCATTGCACAGAGGCCAATTTTCCGAAAAACCAATTTTCCGAAAACAAATCGAAAAAAGAGTTGTATCAATTTACACTAAGTAGTGTCAAATATTGTTTATATGAGTCTACTGCATGTAGTTGTGCAAAAATATATACCTTTATTGTTTATTATATGGGTATAAAAGCAGGTCCAAGTGACCCTATTTAAAAAAAAAACTTATTCAAAAATTCAATATTTAAGTTGTTTATTAAAATCTAATCTAAAATCTAATCTAATAATATCCAAAATAAATAACGGTTTTAATTTTTTTTGTAATTGTAATGAAAGATATGTGATACGTATTTAAGATCGAGTTGGGCTGTGTAACTTATCATTTCATAAAAAGGGAAGAGTTTTATGTGATATTTTGTCTTGCAGGCATATACAGATTTTCTTTCATTCAGAATGTCAGAATATAGTATAGGGTCACTTTCTGGCGTTTGGGTATAATTTAGAGTTTTGATATATTGGAAGACCTATAGTAAAACTTTTTGGCGAGAAAATTTCTAGAATATTTTGGTCTGATCCGACCACATTTTATAGGAGATTTTAAAGATTTGTGGAAAAAGGGACCAAAAGAACCCCTTTTATGACTCGCACGAGGGTTAATTTTTTTAAGAAAATAATTCCCCGCATTCTTGTCAGTAATGTTGCCAAATACATTATACACTACACCTAAAGTGCAAAGATTCCAAGTGATCTTAACTTAAATATTTCCAAAACTGTAGAAATGGTGGAAGCTTGCACCCCTATTTTAATTTCTTGGTTTTTTGGCAAAATTGATATTTCCTTGGTATGTATTGCAAATAGAGATTACATTTTTTGGTGACTTATATTGATATTTAGCAGAGAAAATGTTTGTCTTTGACGCCGTTCTTCTAAAATGATGCTTTGTATGACAATTTTGCCAAGATATAGAGTTTTGGTGTATTCTAGGACCTATGGTAGAAATTGATGGCGAACAAATTTGTAGAATATTTTGATCTGATACGATCTCATTTTATATGGGAAGGGACCAAAAAGACACCCTTAATGACCATCTAAGGGTTAAAAAATACGAAAAATGAAATCAGCGACCCGAAAAACGTAAGAACCTAAGGTTATGGAGTTTTGGCCAGGTTTTTTAGAAAATTGGCTTCTGTGCATTGTCCATATAAAAAGTACTTAAACATTTTTGTTTTTCAATCTTTAAAAGTTCGAAATCAAGATTTTAACCCTCCCATAAAAGTACCACATTATTTAAACTAAAGCCAAAGCCCTGCCAATCTTCCATAGGGTAAGTGGTAGATTGATATATTGTTGTCAGTTTAAAAGTATGCAATTATTTTTCCCCCATTTGATTTTGATTTTATTTACAACCGTTTTATTTTCATTTGCTATCTTTTGTTGTGATTGTTATTGTTAACTTTATAGAATATTTCCTTCTGTGAATTCTTCTCCCTTTGCAAAAAATAAAAAATTACAATCTTTGGTGGCATATATTTTTGATTTGTTTGATTTTAAATGAAATATGTATTGCTGCTTAGTTGAGTTTAGATTTATGTACGAGTGGATGGATACATATTTGTGGGTGGTTGTTTTCAAAAGCAACAAAAAGACAAAGAGTTTGGGTTTATTAGGTTTTCGGTGCTTGTCCAAGGGTAGTAACAATAAAATTGTTGAGGGTGAATTCAATGTTTATTCAATTTTTGTTATTTTAGTTTTCTTCATATTTTATTTCGTTTTAATTAAATTGTTTGATTTGGCAAAAATGATATATGAACGACATTTAACGTTGATGTAAAACTAATATTTTAGTTTTTCACCACTTAACTATTGATTTATAAGGGTTGATAATATGCATGTATGTATGTGGCTCTGAAGGGCATTGTTAAATTTATTGCATGATTTTTTAAAAATAATATAATTTTAATAAAACTGAATTTATGAGACAAATCCACTGGAATTCAGTAGGTTTATTGAGGGTATATTAATTTTTAACAATTTCCCACCTAAAATGTATCGTTATAAGTTCAAGTCTTTATGTAGCCCCCATAGAACAGTATCTCCCGATATTCGGTATTTTGAATGTTGTGGCCTCAACATCCCACTGAAATTTTTGAAATTTGTCGGTATAGGTCCACGTTTTCATATAGCCTCCTGACTTTCCGTATGTGTGTTTGAACGTTGTGGTCTCAACATCTTACCGAAATGGCTGAAATTTGGTATATAGCCTCCATTGGTGTATAAATCATTCCGCCAGAAATTGGTCGGTATTGGTTTTTATATAGCCCTCATAGAACCGCACTCACGGATTTTCGATATTTCGAAAGTTTTAGCCAGGGGTACAAAATATTATTGTTCCACAAACATCCCAGGCGGGACAGGGGAGACTTCTCTCATATCAATGAGTGCACCCCGATTCACATTAGCTCAATGATATGGGACCTACTGTTTATCGCCAAGTCCGAACGGCGTGTCTAAGACACCACTTGTAGAGAAGTTGTACAAGGCTGAAATACTCAGAAAATGGCGCCAACAACGTGTGCATACCATTGCACCACGGTGGCAAATACTATAAAATGTACAAAACATTCCTTGCAAAAAATCAAACAGCTTACGTGATTATCATCAGTAATGATATTAATCTCCTCCAAGGAATTATTCTTAACGTAGGGAAAGAGCTTACTTACTTACTTAGCTGGCCCATTACAGAACATATGTTCCATAGGCCGAACTAAGAAAATATCTCCAATTCTCTCTATTTGTTGCTTCGCACTCTGAAATACCGCGTCTTTTCATCTCTTCATTCACTTGTTTGCGCCATCTATTCCTTGGCCAATTCAGCGTGCACCGCCAAGCGGTTCGTATTTATACGCCTTTTTAGCGGGTTTAGCTGCATCTCCATACGTTTAACTGTATGTCGTTGTATAGCAGATACAGCTCGTGGCTCATGTCACGAAGAATTTTTCTCTCAAACACACCAAGCACTGCCATGTATGCTTGCGCAAGTACCCAGACTTCGGAGCCATACATCAGCACGGGTAGTATAAGTGTTTTGTAGAGCGTTATTTTTGTTTGACGAGATGTGGCTTTGTTTTTAACTGCTTAATTAAGCCAAAGTAGCATCTGTTGGCCAATACAATTCTTCTTTTTATTTCACAACTGATGTCGTTTGTTGTGTTTACGGAGGTGCCGAGGTAGACGAAGTCTTTTATGGACGTATTGCGCGTCGACACCATCAACTTTGTCTTCTAACCGTTTAACGCCAGACGCACCTTAGCAGATTCTCCTTCGACATTAATAAAGGTATCAGTTACTTCTTTTACTGATCGTCCCATGTGGCTATTGGTGTAGATTGTGCCACTTCTTTGATGTTTGCCTCTCGTATAACCGTTTTCAGCAGGATTTTGAAGAGATCACACGAAAAGTTGTCTCCTTGTCTGAAACCTCTTTTGGTACAAAACTCTTCGGGAGGTTCTTTCCTATTTTAACTGAGGATCGCGTGTCAATTAAAGTCATTTCACAAGAGCTTTGCGGGGAAACCAAATTCAGACATGGCAGACATACCTTTGAACGCAGCCTTCGACAGGCTATTTTATAATCGACAAAAAGATAGTAGGTGTCGATCTGCATCTCTTGGGTCTTCTCCAGGATTGTCGCAGGGTAAATATCTGGTCAATGGTGGACTTGCCAGGTCTAAAGCCGCATTGGCATGGTCCAATTATTTCGTTGACCATGGGCTTTAGTCGTTCGCACAATATTCCTGTCACTATCTTGTAGGCGATAGGGAGAAGACTTATGCCCCTATAGTTGGAGCATAAAGTCTTATATCCTTCCTTATGGACGGGACACAGGATGCTCAGATTCCAATCGTCGGGTACGCGTTCTTCCTGCCAGATGGAGCTAACTAGCTGATGCATACACCATGGTAGGCCATCAGCTCCTGCTGCCTTATTATTCTTCAGCCGGTTTATTGCTGTCTTTACCTCATCTTGGCCGGGTGGTGTACATTCAATACTCCTGGGATTGGATCTGTGGTATCTTCGTCGACTTCGCTACTATTGGATACCAACAGTTTGGAAAAATGCTCTTTCCACATCCTTAGCACACTATATGTTTTAGTTACTAGATTACCTTGCTGGTCTCTACAGGAGGATGTGCCAGTTCCAAAGCAATCTGGTACTGCTTACTACCATGTTTCTTGCAACAGCAAAGTCTATCAGCCTCATATCATTGTCAGATTTTTCACTGTGGAGACTGAATTTTCCGACTGTTGGGCCAAAGATATTTTCCTTTCCAATTTTGGCATTAAAATCGCCTAGAATAATTTTAATGTCATGAGCAGGACAAAGGTCATATCTTTCTTTTAAGCGCTTATATAATATATCTTTGTTTAGGTTAGGTTAGGTTGAAAAGAGGGGCGAGTACTCGCCACATGTCCTGGTGGACATACACATAAGCCATGAAGTAGGCCTGTTGTGCGCTCTAGTCTGAGTTTTTTGAAGAAGGGGACTCTACTATAAATTAATTAAAGAACTCTGTTCCCTTAACAAAATCCCGTAATTGTTTTAGGCCGTCTACAATTACCTGATTAAGATCTGGTATTGTGTCGTTCCCTAAAAACTGGGATCTGATGTTTGCGAAAGCGGGGCATTTGCAGAGAAAATGCTCGAATGTTTCATCATCCTCTCCGCATGCCCTGCATACGCTGTTGTCTGCACAATTAATTTTTTGCAGATGAGCTTTTAAACCCAGGTGACCTGTAAGAACACCTGTAAGTCTACTCATCTTTGGTCCGTTCGTCCTTGTTTTCAGTGGGAGCATGAGCGCAAATAAAGCTGATGTGAAGAATTTTGCTTTTATTCGAATTGTAGCAAGTCTTTTATTTACTGGTGTGAGGCTGGAGACAAGGTGTTTTAACCTCCGACCAACTACAAATCCGCAACCACACTCTTGCTTTATGTCATGACTGCTATAGCTACAGTGCGTCACCTTTAGGTGTTGTTGTGACGCCTTTCCCATTCCATCGTATTTCCCTGTACTTTTCAAGTACATCTGCCAATGCGTAAACTGCACCGTATCTATAAAGAGTGCGAACATTCCAGGTGCAGATTCGCAGATCATGGTCCTTAAAACGTTTGCGGGGGTCGTCAACTTTTGAGGGATTTGTTTTTCTTTTTTTTTTTTGTTTTTTTTTTTCATATTAGGCTGCTTTTTCTAGGGGAGGGTTACGAACCCTGCGCCCAAACCCAAGCTTTTAACGTTCTTATGGGTGAACACGCTGCACATTTTAACTCACTACCTTTAACGGATGTTAAAGGCAGCTACCACAGGTGATACCACGGGGAAGTCAGTGTCCACTTGATATGAAAGAGGGATCTTTCATCTCTACGTCACCCAGAGCTTAGTAGTTACTAATTGTTTATATTTACTTCAATACGGAGGGGGTGGAGGGTATAAAATTTCGGCTCGGCTGAACCTAAAACCTTCTTACTTGTTTGTATTTGTATGTATATCATCAGGTCTTAGTCCCGCAAACCCATTTTGAGACTATTTGTTAGTTGACGATGCAAAATTTGAGAGTAAACAATTTGAATACAAATCCCTTATTGACAGCACCTCTAATTGTAAATTTGGAAACATTTTCCTGATGTGAAACTTTTAAAAAGGTTAAATAAAAGTTCAACGTACACAGTGAACAGTTAATGTGCAATGAGTCAGGTCACACACACGCACATACACATGTATATGTAATTCATGTGTATATGTATGTATTTGTGGCCTCGCAAATTGTTGGTTGATGATTTCCTTTAAATTTTCCACAGATCTGACATAATGAAATTCATTCACATGAAGACAGTGACTGAAAGCTTCCTTCATTTTTTTTCTCTGCCTTTGATAAAGCGCTAAAGTGTTTCAATTTCTTTATATGATTTTCTTGTATTTTCTTCTTATTTTGTGGTTTTCTTTGTTCGAAATTGTTTAGACTGTCAGGCAGGCGGGCTGCAAGGAGGCCAGATCATCATATACATATAAAGCGAAGGCATCATACACTTGGAAGTGAAAATACTCCAAAACACATTCATACATATGAGTGTATGTATGTACATATGTATATGTGAAGTGTTTCCATTCCAGAGTTCTGTGTTTGAATGGAGATGAATGAATTGCTATGATGTTTGTATGCCTCACTGCCTGACTGACAGACTGACTGCTTGGCTGGTTGCTGGCTTGTTTGCTTCTGCTTCCTTGCATGATGTGTCTGATGAGTTAAGGCCAAAGTGCAAAGACTGAAATTGAATTTAATCGCAGCTATCTTAACCTCAAGTCAATGGATTACAATGAATGTGCTGGCAATAAAATTGAATGAACAAAAGATTCGTTCGTATGTACTTTTTGAACTGTTCTTGACTTAGCACATCAGCATTGATATATTTGCATATAAATCATTTGTGTAGAGTTGATGTTTAAGTTCAACTTAAAATAGTTAAATTGAATTTTGTACTTTAAGTTGTTATTTAAACAATTGAAATTAATTCATGTGAAATCCAATAAATTGAAATTTGGATGTTTTGTAACAAAAATGAAATAACCATTAGATGACCAGGGCCAACCATGGGATACCCTACAACGAAGATGGCGTATCAGTTAATGAATAGACAACTCAGGTATATCTTGAAATCCTTTAAACGTACCGTAACCTGTCCAAAGAAGCCTTATAGTCCACAAAAAGTAGTAAGCGTCGATCTTCCTCTCCAAAGTTTGTTCCAGAGCCGTAAGGTATAGATGGTAAATGGCGGATTGACCAGGTCTAAAGCTGCATTGATAGTGTTCTATTATCTCATTAATCTGATGCCATAGTCGTTCATATAGTATAAGCGATAGGGGCAGCATATCATGCTGAAAAATACAGTCTTATCTTCTTTTTTATGGAAACCGAAAATATCCCCAAAATTTTCGGACATGCCTTCCGCCTTGAAAGATGGTTCTAACTAGCTCACGCATACAGCTTATCAACTCGTCGCCTTGGACTCATCAGCTCATGTAGCCTTTTAATTAATTAGCCGACTTATTGCTGTCTCAACCTCACTACGGCTGGGTAGTCCAGACAAAATAGACGCATATAAGGGAGAAAAATTCTCACAAAGCTGAATTTTGTTAAATAGCTAAGGTTTACCATTAGAGGTAACGTCCTAAAAGTCCCCATCGATCCACATGTGTGCAAATTAAGTTATTAAGGGTCAGAGGTCATTTTTTTATTTTTCTCAAAAACGGTAAGGCCTATCAGAAATCGACTAGGGTAAACGTTGAAGGCTTAAAAAATGTCTACATGATTACACTCTGCAGTAATCGGTTCAGTATAACCGGGTCTAACACTATTTTAAATCTGGCATTTGGGATCCTTTTGAAAAAAAACTCAAAAAATCTGAGTGTGTTCTTTGGGATCGTTCAAGTTGGGCTTTCCATTACACTCTAACATGGAATAATTTGACTTAACATGCTCTGATTTTGTTGGATAGGTATAATTTCACTCTTCAAAGAAAAAATTTTGGAGGGTACAGACCTGGTTACTCCGGTTATTTTAGGCTTTTCACCTAAATATGTGCGTATTGCCGTTATAAGTGCATATAAATAGTTTTTAGAACCAGTATATTGCATTGCTTCTAATAGCAAACCCTAGCTCTCCACCAAAATTCAGATTTGTGGGAATTTTTGCTATTTTAATGTCTATTTTGACTGGACTGTGGGAGGTATACATTTGATCGTCATCATCGCTGCTGCTTATTATCAATGATATGGAAAAATCCTCTTTATTACCATCACGGCTTTATTGGCGTCACTGCACTCCTCATCGTACCAAATGTCCTTTGGTGAAGGTTTTTCAAATTAAGCCACTAATGTTGCTCCTCGAAATTATTGAGCATCCAACATCCAATACGAATGCCTTCCAACATGATCAATTTGGTATCGTGTTTAATGATCTTGTGACTTCAAAGTAGGATTGTGCTTGCCGCCTCAGTCAAACAGCCTCATTCCGTTATCGAACAGTTTGGCCGAAGACAGTCTCCTTTCAAATCCGCTGCTTTCTCAAGTCGCCTGTAAAGAATATCTTTACTTTGGTTGTCGTTGTCTTCGGCCCGGACATGGGCGCAAATAAGGCTGATGTTGAAGAATCTAGAGACGAGCACTTTTAACCTTCAGCTAACTACAAATCCATAGTCAAATTCGTGTCTTGTCTCATGGCAGCTATGGTATAATACGCCACCTTGAGGTATTAGTGTTGGTGGTGTGTCAGTGATATCGGCCTTGTGGTTTTATACCATCCACCATAATATGGAGGGATAGTTGTCATTCCGTTTGTAACACACCAAAATATACATCGAATCAGCATAAAATTCTACGTCGATATAACCATGTTCGTCTGTCCGTCCGTCCGCACGTCTTTCTGTTGAAATTTCTATTACTTCTAGGATGTTTGATAGTGAGAATGGGCTATATTTGTCCACGTCTTGATATAGCCCCCATAGAACTGTACCGCTCGATTTTCGGTTGTGGCCTAAATATCCGATATGGCTAAAATTTTATAGTCTTCATTTGGGATTATAAAACTTTCCACCAAAAATTTGTTGTAATAAGCCCACTTCTTCTTATAGCCCCCATAGAACGGTCCCTCCTGGTTGTCGGTATTTTGAAGATTTCAGCGTCTGTATCATACCGAAATGTATAGTATTTGGTATTTAGTCTTTGGCGGGGACATGAAATATTCCAGAAGAGAATTATCAGTATACGTTCTCGTATACCCCCCATATGAGGGTACCTCCCGATTTTCGGCATTTTGAAGGTTATGGCCTCAATATAGCACTGAAAGGGTTGAAGTTTGCTATTTTGTCTTCGTAGGGGTATATGACTTTCCACTAGAAATTTTTCGGCATCTCCCGATTTTCGATATTTTGAAAGTCTGTACCAAATTATTCAAGCGAAATTACTGAAATTTTTTATTTAGTCTTCGATGGGGATATGCAACTTTTCACCTGAAATTTGTCGGTATAGGACCACGTTTTCATACAAACCTCATAGAACGGAACTTCGGCATTTAGTCTTTGCTGGTGGTACAATACTTTTCACCTGAAATTTGTGGGCATAGGTCCACGTATTCATATCTTCTTCTTCATTTCCGCTTAACTCCTTGAGGGGAATAGGGCTTTTACAAGCATCCTCCTGGATGAACTGTCATTTATTATTTCACTCCATGATTTTCCAGTGGAATCTAACTCCTTCGCATGTCTTCTTTTCTAGGAGTTTTTAGGTTTTGCTTTTTTGCTGACGTCATAGTTCATCGTTGTTTTTCCTCAACGTGTGCCCTATCCACTGTCATCCTTTTCATTTTCATTTCATTCATTTCACTTTCTTTTTTTATGATGATTGTTATGGATCGCCATTGCAACTTTGGTGGAGATCCACGATTTCATACATGTAGGCTCCATAGAAGGGTATCTCCCGATTTTCAGTATTTTGAAGGTTGTGGCTTCAATATCAATGTGGTATTTAGTCTTCCCTTAGGGTACCAAACCATCCACCTGTCAAACCAATTTGTCGGTTTAGGTCCATGTATACATATAGACGCCATATAACCGTCCCTCCCGATTCAACCAAATTGGCTAAAATTTTCGTTTCAGTTTATAAAATTTCCATCAAATATTTATAGATATAGGTCTACGTCTTCATATGTAAAAAGTCAGAGAGTGTTGTCGGTTCACCTTTTGTATGACCCCAATATAAGGGGTAGGACCCGATTTAAGCTGTTTTGTTTTATACCCTCAGCACTTATTCTTACGAGGGTATATCAGGAATATTGTCAATTATTTCATATTCCATTTCAGAAAAAAAGGATAATTTTTTTTCGCGCTACATCAACGATTTTTGATATGTAGGTTAAGAAAAAATTGCCAGTACGAATCTGGTCGCGAGCCAATTTTTGGTTGTTGCGGACAAAAGTTATGGCGCTTTTATTTCGCTTTTTAAGAAAGAAAATATTATAAAAACGCTAATTATTTTAATTAGCACCATTGTTACAAAAAAGTTCTCTCGAAGTGACTTCAGCGAGTAGATTGCATAATACCTGCAAAATGTTACACAGAACTCGCGGAATGTACATAAAATTGATAAATTATTGAATATAAGTCAACATTTTTCAAAATTAAGGCCAATTTAGTGGTCATAAAATTACATAAAAATTTGTTGTGGATCTAAACTTCACGGCGAATCAAATGAGACTACAATCGTACAGATTGGTGTAATAGTTTTGATGTTACAGCCAAAATAAGAACATATTTTGGTCAAAAAAGAATTTTTTATTTGACAAAATATTTTTTCACATGCATTATGTAGTAGAAAAAATTGGAAAAATCTATAGGAATATTTCCTTCGTTTTGCTTAAATCTCCCAATAAAATAGACGGATTTTGCTTTATTGACATTCATATTAAAGCTTTCCCATTAGGGAAGGTAATTGGTTTGAGGACGATATATCTCAAAGCTTCTGAAATGGAAACAGAGGTCAAATAACGCATTTTAATTTATATGCATTTTAAAATAGGTGTAAATCGCGTAATTATTAAAATCATTTGGTCCGCATGTGATTTTCATGTACAGCAAAACCATATCTTTTAGTTTATATATATTTTTCCAAATGTACATTGGAGGCTAAGATGTAGCATCGGCTGCATCCTAGCATTAAAAAACCTATAAAATATCTCTAATTTGCGCAAAGTGCATACAATTTTTGTCCGCATCCGATTTCAGTGTTCACCATGAAAATCTATATCGATATATATTTATTTCAAGGCGATCAATCAAGAACCGTGGATGTAGCATCACACACTATTTTTTGAGATAAAATGAATGTAGCTCCCTTGTTAGTGAAGTTTTCAAATCTCTGTTTCCGCTAAAACGTAGATGCTGTACCAGTTGTTTCATTGCAGTGGAAACGAACCGCAGAAAACACGATAAAGAACGCGATATTTCCAAAAACAATTTTAGACGATTTTCTACTTTGGAATTTCTTGTAACTCGCGTTTTAGTAGATCGATTTTCATCGGGAATGTAGGAAGAAATCGAATAACAATTGTTAAAATTAGGCCCGAAGCTGTGAAGACTACATTCACAATATTCTTATCAAATAACTCAGAATCGCAAGTACTACAATCCTATATATGGTTTTTATAAAAACCTGTTTGCGGAATGAAATAAGAAGACAATTTCAAAAAACACTGTAAATCTGGCTTCAAAATGTCAGCATCATTTAATGGTAGAAGCAGACGAAATTTTGAAAAGTAATACATTAGTGAGATGATCCTTATTTAGTTTGCTTCCGCTTTTACTTTGACAAGAAACTCGAGAGAAGTGTGGTTTACTCACAAATAGAGAGATAACAAAAAAGACATGGTGGCTTCAACCCATTTTCACCAATTTTTTAACATAAATATATCCACAGCTTCCTCGCAAATTATCTTTTAAGGCCAATATTTTTTGCCACGCCCAAAAATATTTCATATTATCCAAAAGTATTTAATTTGTATAATATACAATCACGAGTCGCGTGTTCTAAAAGGGTAAACCTTGGCTTCAGCTATGTTAAATTTTCAAAAATATTGGTGATATGGTAAATTTCAAATTTCTTTTGCAATTCAATTGGAAGAAATGTTAAAAAAATTTTTGCGAGCACATCCGCAATTTTTGGAACATAGATTAAGAAAAAAATCGTGGTTTTAAATCTGTTCGCGTTCACAAAATTGGATGCTGCGCTCCAAAGTTATGGACGGTTTTATTCCCTTATAAAGAACAAATTTTTAAAAATTCCATTTTTGCTGTAATAAGAAAATGTATACATATATAAAGCGTTAACAGCATTTAATATCTATCCGTAGATGCCCAAATATTTACTAAATGTATTTCTATTTTCGCGGAAAATCAAGAAATACTGAAAAAATCTTGGAGTAAATTTAATTTATTCTAATTTTGAGTCCAAATAAAACTCGAAAAAAATAAATTAAAAATACGTACAGATTCTAGACAACGCGTAGAAAAATATGAGACCACAATTTTAACTATAGGATTTATAACTGACATATTACAGCAACAACAAAAGACGAAAACTTATTGTTGGAATATTATTTCAAAAATATATTTTTTGTTTAATACGAAAAATAGAAAAACATTTTTGGGAGTTATTCTACTATTTCGCTAAATTTCGGTGCAAGGACTGACGGACTTCGCTGAAACTTCTTCAGGAAAAATGCGATGACAAACCCGAAAGTGTATTTGCTTACTTTGATAAACAATAGGATTATGAAATAGAAAGTAATATTGAAATTACAATCAAAGAAAAAACATAAAAGTTAAAAACGTATAATTCGCGAATTCGTTAAAATCAGTTAAGGCGCATGCGCTTTTCGGATACAGCGAGTGCATCTCTATCAATATGTAGCGATTTTTCCACTATTCATCCAGCGACCAAAGTGTGCCGTTAGCTGCATCTTACTGTTCAAAAAACCTTTATGTGGGTAAAAATTGCGCGATGTACATAAGATTATAAGGCGCATCTGATTTCAGTGACCGCCTATAAAAAATACGTCATTATAACAAATTTTAAGGAAATTCGTCAAGAACCGCGGATGTGCTACCAAATTCTATTTTATACGAAATACGAATATTACTCCAGAATCTCGGTAATTCATGCCACACGGTTTTGGAAAATAATATGGATTCCATTTATGTAAAAATAACCAAAGAAAATCGCGGTTCAATGCGCGGAATCATCAAAATATAATTTTGCTGAATTTCCTACTTTCAAGGTATCTATATCCGCCGTTTTAGTGGATGGATTTGAAAGCGGAAGGGTTCATTAGATCCGGCGCGTAAAAAAACTAAAATCACGCGGGGTTCAAGGGTACCTGAGTCACAGTTGTAAATTTTGAAGCCAAGAAATAGGTTTTTTAAGAAAATTTACGCACCAAAATTTTGACTTTGGACTCCTATTACTAGGGAGCTGTATGAAGCACACTCATGAGATATACATCAAACGACGTGGAATCACGAGATCTACAATCCAATAAATAGTTTGGGTAATTATCTGGTTGCGCCCTCCAATTATAAGAAAAATTCAAAAAACCCAGATTTCAAAACTTCAAAATGTCAGCATCGATTTTAGGGGGATGTAGTATATATATCGAAAAGTCATACACTAGAACCATGTTGCCCAAGGGGTGTTCTTCAATTCTTTCTTTGAGCTCAGGTCTGAATTTTCCGTGGTTTGACCAGAAATCAAGAAAGAACACAAAAAAACTTGTAAACTTCAACACATTTTTACCCATTTTTTAATATTACCACCAACACAGCTTCCACATAAATTATTTGTTATGGTTCATTTTATGCGACCCCGGCTAAAACACTTCAATTAATATAAATATATTCATATTGTATAGAATATATTGACAGTTCGCGACTTATTAAATGGTGAACCTCAACTTCAACGATTGTAAAACATTTTTGAATATTACCATATACACTTTCATACGGGCATAATGTGTCTCATCGAAATATGGTTTTAGACCCCGGGCCTGTTTGGACGAAATCCATTTCAGACAATTTGGAGTTTATTTAGCAATGTCCCTCTGTCTGTTTGGCTGGTGCAAATTTGACATTCGTAATATTTTGCCCAAACCTACAATTTAAGTTCGGTCCACTCCTTCAGGTACCTCCCCCACAAAAGTTCGAAAATTTTGGGAAACATTTTACGGCCCCTAACTCTCGATGACAGTAACCGATTTGGTCCATACTTTGAACATCGTGAAATTTCTAGCAGACATAGATGAGGTTCCAGTATGGATCATATCGAAATTTCGAAAAAGTTCCGTTTATGACCTGGTCTCCGCTTTGATTTTTCCTGTATCAACTTGTATTCTTTCCCCCATTACAACGCCACAAGTTTCATCAGCTGCAAGTCTATAGTTCCTGAGAAAATAGCAAGAAAGGTATATAAATCCCCTATGGCACAAGGAACAGTGGTTTGGGAACACTATAACTCTCGAGCGGATCTGCTGATTCGGTCCCAAATATGGCCATCGTAATATTTTGTCGGAACATAGTATAAGCTCGAAGACGAGCCATATCGTTCCAGTCTTTTACATACTTCACCCATAATTTTTTTTCTACGAGACAAAGAACAGCTTCGAATATGGACTATACTCCTTCGCTTACCTCCCACACAAATATGGGAAAAATTTAGTTTAAGGCTTGCTCCTGAATCGCTTTGATCTTTTTTGTAACAACTTGCATTGACTGCCCCCATTACAACGTTACAAGTTTTTTAAGGGACATGTCCATACTTCCTGCGAAACTAGCCCGAAAGCTGTAAAAAAAAACACTGTGGTACCGAAAGAATCAGCCGATTCGGTTAAAAATTTGGCCTTTTTAATATTTTGTCCAAACTTGGTTTAAGTTCGAATTTGGGCACTATCGGTGAGCATCTCCTAAAATTTACAAAATTTCACTTAAATTGTATGCGCTATATCTATTGAACGGAGCAATCTCCGAACTTTGGATCTCCTAATATGTTGTCCAAATGTAGTTTTACTTCAGAAATGGTCCATATAGGTCTTCTCCTTACGGTACCTCCCCCACACATTTAACATTTTTGTTTAAGTGCAATTTAGGAACTGTTCGAAAATTCTTTGGAACATTATACCTATGCTACTTTTTGTGTGTTGTTAAAGCGATATTATGGTTTTCATGGGCAAGTACATGCTTCCTGGCATAGTGGTCCAAAATACTATGACCAGCTCAAATGGCTGGTGATCACAATATCTACCGAAAGGACTTCTGACTTCCAAAAATAAGGTCAACTTTCAAAATAGACTATGCGGTCCATTCCTTTCAGTACATCCTCCGCGACATTTTTGAGTTTTAAACCAAATATATTTTTTGTCGCCAAGTTTAAAAAAGGACCACAATACACAGATTTTGTGGCTGGTAGTACATTCATCACTGTCAATATATGAAAGTTTCAATTCACAAGGCTGAGGGTATATTTCTGTCTTCAAAGCCGACTGATACCTTTTTACTTGCTTCTTAAGATTGTAGTCACATTTTTATACCCTCAGCATTTATGCTCCTCGAAATAATGGTTTTAGGCCCCAAGTATGTTTGGACGAAATCCATTTGGAGTTGATTTAGCCATGTCCTTCAGTTTGTCTATCAGTTTGTACGTCTGTCTGAAGAGCAAAAATTTGGTTTTCGTAATATTTTGTACAAACTTAGTTTAAGTTCGTATATGGTCCACTACTTCCGTTACCTCCCCCACAAAAGTTCGAAAATGTTCGGAAAATTTGAGTAACCGATTTGGTCCATATTTTGAACATCGTGAAATTTTTCCCAGACTTAGATAAATTTCCAATATGAATAATATGGGTCCACTCCTTTGGGAATTTCCCACACCAAATTTCAGAAAAGTTCAGCTTAGGACCAGCTCTCGAATCGCTTTGATTTTTTTTGTAGCAACTTGTATTTGCTGCCCCCCATACGACGGTACAATTTTCATCAGGGGCAAGTCCATACTTCCTGAGCCTTAAAGTTGCAAAAAACCCTATGTAGTGTTTGGAGTGCAAGATAACTCTCGAACGGATCTGCCGATTCGGTCCAAAGTTTGGCCTTCGTAATATTTTTCCAAACTTAGTTAAAGTTCGAAGGTAAGCCATAACGGTCCATTCCTTCAGATACCTCCTCCAAAAAAGTTCAAAATTTTCGGTTAAATGGTGCGCATGACAACTCTCAAATGCAGTAACCGATTTGGTCCTTACTACTCATATTGTAAAAAATGGTCCTAAAGCTGAAAAAACCCTATGGCACCATGTGTAGCGGCTGCAGCGCACGATAACTCTCGAACGGATCAGCTGAATCGGTCCAAACGAATCCATTTATATATATAATGGACCAAAAGCTCCAAGCTCCTGGCGGCACCAAGTAAACTGGTTAGTAGGTAAGATAACCCTCGAAGGGAGAAACCGATTTTATCCAAACGTTGTATATCGTATTATATAGACGGTAGAAGTATTGTGAATTACTTATTTTCCTAAGATCTGAGGCAGAGGGTATATCTCTGTCGACCAAGCCGACTGATACTTTTCTACTTGTTCTACTCATTTTTTTTATTCTAGCCCCCATTAATCGGTACTGCCCAATTTTATGTATTTCGAGGGTTTTTTAGTTAATTTTTCGAACCGAAATTGCGCAATGTGTTGTATTTTACTTGAACTTAGTTCGTGGTGGAGGGTATAGAAAGTTCAGCCCGGCCGAGCTTAATGCAGTTCTTACTTATTTACTATATAGTAATGATCATTGTAATTTTTAATTACTTCAACTAACAGTAAACACCATGGATTGTTAGTAACCTTCTCCAAGGCAACCAATTCAGAAGTTGTTTACTAAAGCAAACATACAATGCACCCGGCAATGTTTTTTGAAGTTTTCATAGCAATTGCATTTTCTACGCCGCTGAAGCAACACCATGGACATAACAGACCAACAAAACGAATTACAACCCCTAACTGCAGCTGACCTGGAGGATTTCAAAAGAGACCTATTGGCCACCGTTTACAATCACACAAACACTCAACTATTGATTTATCAACGTGGTAAATGTTTAAAAAATTTCAAGAATATGACAAATCGAAAATCTCACAAACCACCAACAGCACTTTTAAATGATGAACCAATGCCATCAGAGGAAATATTGGATGACATAAAGTTGGACAAAGAGTTAGATGCTTTGAGGAATATTTACGAATTGGCCTACAATGAATTAACCCAACAATTAACACCAGATGACGATGATGGCAACTCACAAAATGATTCAATTGGCGAAAATTCTCGTCTAATTCATGCCATTGAATCGCGTCAACAAAAAAGCAACAATGAAGTTGATATAATTTCTAAAGAACTACGTGAAAATAAAGCCATACTGAAACAACTCAAGGAGCAAATGAAGGAAGAAAAATCTACCTTTGACCAGAATTTTGCAAATAAAGCACAACGTTTGGAACAACTTCGTGACCAATTAAACAATATCAAACGTATTAACGATTTAGAATGCCGCCTGGTAGAGAAATGGGAAGCAAATCGTTTATCACAAGCCACAATAATGGGACAAAATGAAGAACGCTCGCTGATGAAACAAATCGTTGATCTGCATCGTCGTTTGGCGGGTGAACAACGACTAATTTGTGAAGTTGAAGCATTCCGCAAGCATGAAGCTGCTCAATTACGCGAACAAATTGCTCATTGGGAACAAAAATTCAAAGATGAAAAAGCAAAGATTTTTGCCAAAAATTTAAGTTTAAGTGAAAGTATTGCGGATATCATCAAATCGCATGAAAAACATTCTGAAATAAAAGCTGAAAGAATAAAATTTGTCAATGAGTATTTAAAGGAAAAAGAAGAAGAACGTCGCCTCTACGTAGAACAAATGTATCGGGTGGAATGTGCTGTACGCATTCAGTCTTGGTGGCGTGGCACTATGGTACGCAATGGTTTGGGTCCGTATCGCAAGAAATCGAAAAAGGGCAAAAAATCTAAAGCTAAAAAATAAATAACTTATCGTATACAAATTTCATATGTATTTTAATAAAATTAAAATATAAGTTATTATAACAAGTGTTTTAAATGGGTATATTTTAATGCTGAAACGAACAAGAAAGAACGCCTAACCACGAACTGTATTGAAGTGAATAAGAAAATTAATTTCCTTTCATTTATAAAAGAATTATTCTCTTCTTCTTATTGCAGGAGTAGTATACCCCAACTGAAACTACCCCCTTCAAAAGAGCCCATATGGGTCAATATTTGAAATTTTTTGAATTGAGTTTTTGAGCGCTTGTAGTCGGTTTCTATAACTCATTTTTCTAGCTACCGACAAAAATCGGTTAAATTAAAATGCTTATAATTTCGGTAATTAACGAAATTTTATTTTTAACAACCAAAATAAAGTCGTCGCAAAGTCCTACCGATAACAACAGTGCACAGTGATCCCACTTGTATGGAAAGGAGTGCAAAAAATAGTTCTAATCGAGTAACCGCCTTGAAATTTAGAATATAATTTTATAACGATCCCAAAAGAGAGAAAACAAATTTAATGCATGTAGGTCCACATTTGGTTGTAGCCCCCATATAAAGGTACACCCCGATTTCTTATATTTTGACGATTTTTGTGTTCTGAGGAAACGACATACCATCTAGCAAGAAATGTTCAATATGGTCCACGTTTAGGTATAGCTCCCATATAAACTATATTCTATATTTTGACGATTTAAGCCAGATTTTCTAACCGCGTTGGTTGTAATTTTGTATTTTGATTTCGAAGCGAAAAATGTTCCGTGTTCCCATATAAACGTTCCCATATAAACGTACCTCCCGATATTCGGTATTTTGACGATTTAAGCCAAATTTTCCAACCGATTTGGCTGTAATTTTGCATTTTAAGTTCTAAGGGAACAGCATCTCTCCTTGCAAAAAATGTTTAATATAGGTTTACGTTTCGGTATAGCTCCCATGTAAACGTACCTCCCGATTATCGGAATTTTGGCGATTTAACAGGCGTGGTATAAGGGGAATAACTTACAGGGTGGCAACTGGATTTCTTTTTATTGTAAACTAGAGACTAGAGACGAATGCTTTGCGTATCTGTTTTTCGTTTTTAAGGTACCACATACAAATCTCAACTTCTTCGACTTAACTTGGCATATTACCGGTGTAAATTGGTAAAAATAATATTTGATAATAAAAATTTAATGTGTTTAGAGAATATTTATTTCAATCGCAATCAAATTTGAGGACATACATTTTTCGATTTTTGTCCACGGGCGGAACCACAGTGCCAGTGTCAACTTTTATTAATACTTTTCATTCATAATTTTTATACCCACAGCATTTATGCTTACGAGGGTATATACACTTTCATACGGGCAAAATGTACCTCATTGAAATAATGGTTTTAGACCCCAAGCGTGTTTGTACGAAATCCGTTTCAGATAATTTGGAGTTGATTCAACCATGTCAGTCCATCTGTCTGTCTGGCTGGAGTGCACGATAACTCTCGACCGGATTAACAGATTCGGTTCAAAATTTGGCTTTCGTAATATTTTGTCCAAATTTAGTTTAAGTTCCAAGATGGGTTATATCGGTCCACTCACTCCGTTACCTCCCTCACTAAAGGTCGAAAATGTTCGGAAAATTTGTGCGTACGATAACTCTTGAAGAGAGTGACCGATTTGGTACATACTTTACACATCCTAATATATCTACCAGATTTAAATCAGCTTCAAATATGGCCTATATTTCTCCACACTCTTTGATTTTTATTGAAGCAACTTGCATTGGCTGCCTCATTATGACGGTAAAAGTTTTTTCAGTGGCAAGTCCATACTTCTTGAGGAAACACCCCGAAAGATTTAAAAAACCCCTATGGCGCCATATGTAGTGGCGGCAGAGCACGGTAAATCTCGAACTAATCAACCGATTTGGTCCAAAATTTGGCCTTCGTCATGTTTTGTCCCAAACTTTGTCTTAGTTCGAAGATGGGCAATACCGACCCACAACTTCCTGTATTTTTTCCGCAATATTTAAAAATGTCACTTAAATGGTATGCACAATATCTCTTGAACGGGGCAACCAATTTGGTCCGAACTTTGGATCTCCTAATATTCTGTCCAAATTTAGTTTAACTTTTAAAATTGCCCATATCGTTCCTCTCCTTAGGGTACCTCCTCCACGAAAGTTCAACATTTGTGTCTAAGTACAGTTTAAGGTCTGTTCGAAGAAGATTGGAAATGTATACCAATGCTATTCATTGTGGTCCTGTTTACAGCCATATTATGTGTTCCATGGACAAGTCCATGCCTTCTGGCATACTTCTCCCAAAGTTATACTATGATTCACTGAAATGACTAGTGGTCCCCTTCCAAAGTAGACAAAATTCAGAAAAGACTCTAAATACATTCGATCTGTCCGCAGATGAAAGTTTCAATTCACATAGGCTGAGGGTGTATCTCTGTCGGCAAAGCCGACTGATACTTTTTACTTGTTCGTTTTAATTTTACCAATTTTTTTTTTTTTTGTAACTCAAAAATGAGTGACAGAATTCAACTGCCGACAACACACAATATTAAATTACTGCAATCTCGGTTGGAAATTAAAAAAAAAAACTCGAAATACATAAAATTATGCAATACCGGCTAGAAACCATTAAGAATCTTTCCATGACATCCGCAGCAGACTTGTAGATAAGAACAAGAAGAATGTATTTGAAAACTTAATAAACACGAATATCCTTATTTATTGCCTCAAAATTTATAATACATTTAAAATTTCCGTGATTTGTATATATTTGACAGCGTATCTCTAAAACCGTAAAATTGTTCTTAATGTTATCTTTAGGAAAAATATTCGCAGAAATGTAATTCACAACTCTTCAGAATATATCATTGTTGTAGAATTCCTCTATCACGTTCTACCATATTTTTCAACGACAATTTCATAAATATATTTACAACACATTGAAATACGAGAATAAACAGTCTGTGTGGACGTTGTTTGAAATATGTTTTGTAGAAAGTATGATATGAAATACCGCCTAAACAACATGAAATAAGTGTTTTACAGTTTCAGAATGTTCTGAAGAATTGCTGAGGACATTATTTGGAAAATTTTTGCTAAAGGCTACTGGTCCAACTCTCAATAGTTTGGCAGTTACTGACCATAATTCCAGAAATTATGTAATCTTTTCTATATTTTATCAATTTTGTTGCGCTATATGCGATTTTTCATATTTCATCTGTTTGACATACAAGTTCTACTACTATAGGACTACAATATTGCTGAATACCACAAAGCAAAATTCTTATTAGTTTCTGAGATAAATCACGGATCAATTGATGGCATAATAACCAAAGTTGCGGTATCACACCAGCTGTTCGAATGTGAAGTGTCAAATTCCTTTATAAAAATATTTTATTTGTAATTTCTTCAACAACATAAAGAAAGTTTTG
Organism: Musca autumnalis; assembly: GCF_047663935.1. NCBI lineage: Eukaryota > Metazoa > Arthropoda > Insecta > Diptera > Muscidae > Musca > Musca autumnalis. The sequence goes on from NW_027412088.1 coordinate 37,897,468, forward strand.
ACATAACATATTCAAAATTTTACGATACCACTGATTGGTAATTGTGCCATGGTTTAGACCATGGCATGTTCGTTAATTGTTCTACCTTGTAAGTGGCGCATCCTAAAATGGTATTTAGTCCGTAGTATAATTGCTCAGGTTTTCACCGACTCATCCATCACAAGCCAACGTAGATTAGATGAAAAAGGTGCCTTATTGTTTACCTTTCAACCGGGACAAGGGATTACATTGTCACCTACTGTGGCGATGATACCCGATAATGAGTTTTCATCCTCATCGTCTGAGTATAAAACTATCCTGAAATCCTCTCAACAGCAGTAGTGGCTGCAGTCTTTAGACCCCTTATTACTGCCAATCTCGAAAACGTAAAGTGATTATCTTTAACTGCGACCGTTACCAGTGGGGTACATGACCGGCAGATTCAAATTTTGTCACCAGGATGTTGGGAAGACTGTCATACTTCACCTGAAAAAGCGCTCCGGCAATTTTTTTGATTTTTCTTATCTATGAACATTGTAGTTTCAGAATCCGCAAAAACTTCCCAGGTGTAAGCATCTTCCATTTAAATTTGATTCAAGAGCACCGTGTTCGTTGGAGTAATGTGGCTAAAACTTTTAAAACACCGAAAATCGGAGGGTACGGTTCTATGGGGCTATATGAAGGCGTGGACCTATACCAATAAATTTCATGCGGAATCTTAAAAATACCAAACATTGGAAGGGATAGTTCTACGGGGGCAGTATGAAGACGTGGCGAAATACCGTTTCCACATTTTATTTGGAAACTTGCATACCCCAACGAAGTCCAAATACCAAATTTCAGAAGTTTCGGTGGGATATTGTGGCCCTAACCCTCAAAATACCGAAATTGAGGAGGTACTATTCTATAGGGCCTATATGAACGCGTAGATCTATACCGGCAAATTTCAAGTGGAAAGTTTTATACCCCCAACGAAGACTAATACCAAATTTCAGCCATTTCGGTAAGATATTGAGGCCACCATCTTCAAACACCCAGAAAAATCGCAAGGTACTGTTCTATGGGGGCTATATGAAGGCGTGGAGCTATACCGACAAATTTCAGGTGCACTCCCAGGTAACACTAAATACCAAATTTTAGCCATTTTGTGGGATATTGAGGACACACCCTCCAAATACATACCGAAAATCGAGAGGTACCGTTCTATGGGGCGTGGGTCTATATCGACAAATTTCAGGTGGAAAGTTTTACACCCCTGTGAAGACTTAATACAAAATTTCATGCATTTCGGTGGGATATTGAGGCCGCAACCCTCAAAATACCGAAAATCGGGAGGTACTGTTCTGTGGGGGCTATGTGAACGCGTGGGTCTATACCGAAAAATTTCAAGTGGAAAGTTTTATAACCCCATCGAAGACTAACTACCAAATTTCAATCATTTCGGTAGGATATTGAGACACAACCTTAAAAATACCGAAAATCGGGAGGGACCATTCTATGGGGACTATATGAAAGCGTGGGCCTATATCGACAAATTTAGAGGGGAAGTTGAATACCACCAACGAAGACTAAATACCAAATTTCGATGGGTTATTGTGGCAACAACTTTCAATTTACCGAAAATCGGGAGGTCCCGTTATATTGACAAATTTGTGGGGGAAAGTTTTATAACCCCAACAAAAACTAAGTACCAAATTTCAGCCATTTCGGCTAAAACCTGTCCCATTTGCAATACCAAACATCCTAGGAGTAATAGAAAATCCTATAACAAATTGCAAAGCTCTGTCTTAAAAATTGTGAGCTGTATCTTGATTTCAACAGCTAGACGGACAGACGGACATGGTTATATCGACTTAGAATTTTACCCTGATCAAAAATATATATACTTCATAGGGTCTCCACATAAAGTGTGGTTTACATTTGGTGGGACTTTCTGTATATTTGAAATATCTCTGCAATGGTAATTTTCAATCCGGAATCCAAAGTATCAAACTCTGTAAAAATGTACTTAAAACACTCTATTTTCAAATAAAATCACGTAAAAATATAATTTATCAGAATCGATGCTTAATAACTTATTATGTTATCAAAAATATTACCCACAGAAAATATTCATTGAAAAGATTGCACCGTAGAAAAAAGTAATAAGACGATTTGGCATTCGTTCTCATAAAACATCACACAATTACTTCTATTAACATATTTCATTCCAATGTTATTATACACATACATATGAAGGTGTTGTACCACCCCAAACAATGCAATGCACTATGATGTACCATGTGCAAAATCGGGCCTTTAATTCAAATTTCCACAAATTTATTTCCATAGCAAATGTTTGTCTTAGTCTAATTGAAAACGCTATGATATCAAAATGTTAATAACAAAATCGGTAAATTGATATTTTGATTGCCTCGGCAGAATGCACACCTTTGCGGGTGGGGACTTCATCCCTTATCGTCACATCTTAACCAAAGCCTATAAACAAAAGATTTTAATCTAAAGCATAAAAATTAACGCCATGCCATGGGTGGGTGGAGAAATCAACAAAGTAATGCAAATGTATTCAGTAAATTTTCCAAAATATAATACCTTTGCATGGGGGAAAAATTGCTCTGCTCCATATATGTATGTATGATAACGATCGAAATCTAATATCCTACCTTTCAAACCCCCTCAAACCACAACGAAATATTTTCAGGGTAACTTAGTGAAGTTTTCATTCTTGACAATGGCCATAGTTAAAGAATATTAGCATACTAATGTCTACAAATATGTGCATGTTAAAGCATGCATTATTCTACAGTAATATTAAAATATTTCTATCAACAATAACTACAACAACAACAAGTGGGTAGCACACAATCACTTAGCACCAACCAACCTAACAAACATCAAACCGCCAATTCAGCCAACCATCGAAATGATAATGATTGTGTTTTATGATGGCAATGAAAACCTATGTCTAACAATGCTGATGATGATGCTGATGCTGATGATAACAACGATTTTAGAATATTATTTTGAGGAATACCGCATGTAGACAAGCAAACTGACATGTGAACAAATATACTTTTTATGATGAATATAAATGTTTGTGGATATGTTTTGGTGACTATCCCAGATAGCATTTAGAAGACTGTTTTTTCAAAAATCACATTGAGGAGTCTTTTTAGAGTCCTTTTGGTGATCAAAAATTGATTAAGTCGCTTGTGTGATCAGAAAGGGACTCGAAAGTGACTCCCTGTAATGATTAAAAAGAGTTCAATTTAAGATACAACAACAAATGTGTAGCAATCACAAATAAATCATTGAGGAGTTTAAAATGTGACAATTTTTTGTTATTTATTGTCACATTTTGATCATCTGGAAGATTGAAAAATGCTTAATCAAAAAAGGGTCATACAGGTGTTTGAACAGTGATTATAATTATGTATACTCTGATCATATTTTGAACAGTTAGGTGATTAAAAACTGATTGCTTTGTTTTATTTTTATTTGGTTGTAAATAAAAAAATAAAATTCTCATATACACTTTCTACAAAATTTTGATATAAATGTAACGTATAATATTAAAGGTACAGACAAACACAACACAACAGGTTTTGCCAAGTGAAATGAAGAAACAGTATATAAAAGACTATAAAACGAAAGAAAGAAACAAAGAAGAATAAAAAGAAAATTTTTTTAATTTATTTCGTCTAACAAAAAGACTCATAAATGACTCCCTAAAGACTCATAAATGATTATAAACATGACTCTAAAAAGACTCGAAAAAGGGTCCGAAATTAATCAACAAAACACCAATAAATGATTGAAATACGACTCGAAAAAGACTCATTTGTGATTTGTTTAGAAGAGTCGCCTGAGGTTATGTTTTCCTACCGACAAAGGAGTCATTTATGATCAGAAAATGAGCTCATATTCTAGCTTTTTAATCGTGCAGTCGGATCAAAAAAGACTCGAATTTGATTAAAATTTTCAAAAAATGCTGACTGGGATGTTTGCGTATGTGTGCATGTATGTGTGTACATTGAATATTTTCGGTTGACATCATAACTTTTATGAAATTAGTTTTCTTTTTTATTAATATTTATTTTATTTTCTAAAACGCATAACCTGCTACGACTTTAGACGTCCAACCTTTGATACAGATAAATAATTTTATGGAATTTGACAAAGACTCCGATCCAAATACCACATCACTGCATATTTAACCAAATGTTATTTGTGCTTTGGTACGTATAATGAACTCAAATGAACAGCTTAACATATGTAAGTATACTCCAAACAACTACAAGCATAATTTGGAAAGTATCATTGGACTTTGTCGAGGGAGAAAAAGAACAGTAAAACAAGTAAAAAAGCGTTAAGTTCGGCCGGGCCGAACTTTTCATACCCTCCAGAATATTTTCTGAACTAAAATGGAATAATTAGTTTTCATTCCTGTCCCCAACTTTAAGTGGGTACGTTAAAATGTCAGATAATGTACATAAAATGCTTCATCCGGGAGGCCCTTTTTTATGGTGCCTATATCTAACTATGTATGTTCACAATTCTTGGTGGGCTAGAAATTGGGAGGTACCGTTATATAGGGGTTATAATAAAACATGGACCTTTGTTGACAGTTTTTGATGGGAGCCTTTAATGTCAAATAACTCCTAATTCGGTTAAAAATTGCAGCTAGAATCCCCAAAATACCGAAAATCGAAGTTGAAATTTGAAGTTCGTGGGAACTTCAAATGTCATAAACAGCTAGTTCGGAGGTATGTGGGCTATACGAAAATATGAACTTAAATGAACAATTTTTGTTGGCTTTTTAATTTCAAATTACAGAAAGTTCGTCCAAAAAATAAAGCTAAGGTACGGAAAATCGGGAGGTTTGTTTTGGGGCTATACCAAAACTAAAATCTTCAAATTACCGAAAATCGGGAAGTATCGTTATATTGGGGCTATGTTGAAAATTGTTGATGCAGATGTGTGGTGACCACTACAACCTTCAAATGTCAAATTACAGTTAGTTCGATTAAAAATTGTAGCTAAAATTGCAAAATTACTGAAAATTTGGAGGTACCGTTATATGGGAGCTATATCCGAACATGGACCTATGTTGGCAATTTTTGATGGAGAGGTGTTGTGACCACTAAAAACTTCAAATGTCAAATTACTGCTAGTTCGGTTTAATATTGTAGCTAAAATGATCAAATAACTGAAAATCGGGAGGTACCGTCATATGGGGCCTTTATCAAAATGTCGACCTTTCTTGACAATTTTTGGTGGAGAGGTGTGGTGACCACTAAGAATTTCAAATGTCAAATGCTTAAATTACAGATAATTCGGTTTAAAACTTGTATGTAAAATTCTCAAAATACCGAAAATCGGGAGGGGCTATACCAAAACATGTACCTATGTTCATAATTTTTTCGAATATAAGTTTTTTGGTCACTAAGAACCCTAAATATCAAATTATAGCTAATTCGGTCTAGAAATGTGACTTAAAACGCCCTGAAATCGGGCGGTAACGTTATATGGGGGCCATTCCAAAACATGGACCTATGTCCAATAGTTATATAAGTTTATTGACAGTTAAGAGCCCTAAATGCCAATTTATAGCTAAATCGGTCTGAAAATGTAGCTAAAAACATCAAAATACCGTAAATCGGGGGTACCGTTATATGGGGGCTATACCAAAACGTGGACCTATGTCCACAACTTTTGTTATATAAGTTTATTGACACTTAAGAACCCTAAATGTCGCATTATAGATAAATCGGTCTGAAAATGTAGCTAAAAACGTCAAAATACCGTAAATCTGGGAGTACCGACTCCGTCGGGTACCTCCCACACAAAATTTCGGAAAAGTTCAGTTTAGGACCTTCTATCGAATCGCTTTGATTTTTGTTGTAGCAACTTCTATTCACTGTCCTCTTTACAACAGTACAAGTTTCATCAGGGGCAAGTCCATACTTCCTGAGAAAATAGCCTGAAAGTTGCAAAAAAACCGCTATGACACCGTGTGTAGTGGTTGCAGCGCAAGATAACTCTTGAACGGATCTGCCGATTCGGTCCAAAATTTGACCTTCGTCATGTTTTGTCCAAGCTTAGCTTAAGTTCGATAATAAGCCATACCGGTACACTCCTTCAGGTACCTCCCCCACAAAAGTTCCAAAATGTTCGGAAAAATTGTGCGCACGATAAGTCTTGAAGGGAATCACCGATGTGGTCCATACATTACACACCCTTATATATATACCAGATGTATATCAGTTTTGAATATGGATTATATTTGTCCACTCCTTTGCGTACCTCCCACACAAAATTTCGGATAAGTTCACTTTAAGACCTGCTATCGAATCACTTCTATTTCTGTTGAAGCAAAATGCATTTTCTGCCTCAAACACGACGGTAATTTTTTTTCAGGGATAAGTCCATTCTTTTTGATAAAACTGCCCGAAAGGTCTAAAAACCCCATAGCACCATATGTGGTCGCTGGAGAGCACTATAACTCTCGAACTGATCAACCGATTTGGTCCAAAATTTGGTTTTCGTCATATTTTGTCCAAACTTAGTCTCAGTTCGAAGATGGGCAACAACTTCCGGTACTACCCCCTCAATATTTAAAAAAATGTAACTAAAAATGCAAAATGGAATGCACGATGTCTCTTGAACGGGGCAACCAATTTGTTCAAAACTTTTGATCTCCTAATATGTTGTCCAAATTCAGTTTAACTTCCAAAATGACCGATATCGATTTTCTGGTCCAAAATTTATGCTGAAAAGACTAGTGGGAGCGATATCTATCAAAAATAAGATCAACTTTCGTAATGGACTATGTCGGTCCATTCCTTTAAGTACCTCCTCCGCAACACTTTTGAATTTTAATCCTAATCCACATTTTTGTCGGCAAGATCAAATGTCCAAAAAGAGCCACAAAATTCTGAAGAGACCCTAAATACATTCGATCTGTCCGTAGATGATAGTTTGAATTCAGATAGGCTGAGGGTATATCTCTGTCGGCAAAGCCGACGGATACTTTTTTACTTGTTTTTATTACTTGTTAATATTAGCACCAACTGGAAACTAATAATTCCATTTTAGTTCACAATAGTTTATGGTGAAAAGTATAATTTTTATACCCTCCACCATAGTATGGAGGGTATATTAAGTTTGTTTTTCCGTTTGTAAGGTAAAATTCAGGGTAAAATTCTGAGTCGATCTGTGCCCGTCCGTCCGTCCGTCTGTGGTAATCACTCTAGCATCCACAAAAATGGAGATAGGACGCTGAAATTTTGGGAATATGCGTCTTTTGTTTGCAGGCAAGTTCGATGATGGGCTATATCGGTCCACGTTTTGGTATAGCCCCCATATAACGGCACCCCCCGATTTACGGTATTTTGACGTTTTTAGATACATTTTCTGACCGATTTAGCTATTATTTGACATTTAGGGTTCTTAAGTGCCAATAAACTTATATAACAAAACTTGTGGACATAGGTCCACGTTTTGGTATAGTCCCCATATAACGGTACCCCCCGATTTACGGTATGTTGACGTTTTTAGCTACATTTTCAGACAGATGTAGCTATAATTTGACATTTAGGGTTCTTAAGTGTCAATAAACTTATATAACAAAAGTTGTGGACATAGGTCCACGTTTTGGTATATCCTACATATAACGGTACCCCCCGAATTACGGTATTTTGACGTTTTAGCTACATTTTCAGACCGATTTAGCTATAATTTGACATTTAGGGTTCTTAAGTGTAAATAAACTTATATAACAAATGTTGTGGACATAGGTCCACGTTTTGGTATATCCCCCATAAAACGGTACCCCCCCGATTTACGGTATTTTGACGTTTTTAGTTACATTTTCAGACCGATTTAGCTATAATTGGACATTTAGGGTTCTTAAGTGTCCATAAACTTATATAACAAAAGTTGTGGACATAGTTCCACGTTTTGGTATAGCCCCCATATAACGGTACCCCCGATTTACGGTATTTTGACGTTTTTATCTACATTTTCAGACCGATGTAGCTATAATATGACATTTAGGGTTCTTAAGTGTCAATAAACTTATATATCAAAACTTGTGGACATAGGTCCAGGTTTTGCTATAGCCCCCATATAACGGTACTCCCAGATTTACGGTATTTTGACGTTTTTAGTTACATTTTCAGACCGATTTATCTATAATGCGACATTTAGGGTTCTTAAGTGTCAATAAACTTATATAACAAAAGTTGTGGACCTATGGGGGCTATAGCAAAACCTGGACCTATGTCCACAAGTTTTGATATATAAGTTTATTGACACTTAAGAACCCTAAATGTCATATTATAGCTACATCGGTCTGAAAATGTAGATAAAAACGTCAAAATACCGTAAATCGGGGGTACCGTTATATGGGGGCTATACCAAAACGTGGAACTATGTCCACAACTTTTGTTATATAAGTTTATGGACACTTAAGAACCCTAAATGTCCAATTATAGCTAAATCGGTCTGAAAATGTAACTAAAAACGTCAAAATACCGTAAATCGGGGGGGGTACCGTTATATGGGGGATATACCAAAACGTGGACCTATGTCCACAACATTTGTTATATAAGTTTATTTACACTTAAGAACCCTAAATGTCAAATTATAGCTAAATCGGTCTGAAAATGTAGCTAAAACGTCAAAATACCGTAATTCGGGGGGTACCGTTATATGTAGGATATACCAAAACGTGGACCTATGTCCACAACTTTTGTTATATAAGTTTATTGACACTTAAGAACCCTAAATGTCAAATTATAGCTACTTCTGTCTGAAAATGTAGCTAAAAACGTCAACATACCGTAAATCGGGGGGTACCGTTATATGGGGACTATACCAAAACGTGGACCTATGTCCACAAGTTTTGTTATATAAGTTTATTGGCACTTAAGAACCCTAAATGTCAAATAATAGCTAAATCGGTCAGAAAATGTATCTAAAAACGTCAAAATACCGTAAATCGGGGGGTGCCGTTATATGGGGGCTATACCAAAACGTGGACCGATATAGCCCATCATCGAACTTGCCTGCAAACAAAAGACGCATATTCCCAAAATTTCAGCGTCCTATCTCCATTTTTGTGGATGCTAGAGTGATTACCACAGACGGACGGACGGACGGGCACAGATCGACTCAGAATTTTACCCTGAATTTTACCTTACAAACGGAAAAACAAACTTAATATACCCTCCATACTATGGTGGAGGGTATAAAAATTATACTTTTCACCATAAACTATTGTGAACTAAAATGGAATTATTAGTTTCCAGTTGGTGCTAATATTAACAAGTAATAAAAACAAGTAAAAAAGTATCCGTCGGCTTTGCCGACAGAGATATACCCTCAGCCTATCTGAATTCAAACTATCATCTACGGACAGATCGAATGTATTTAGGGTCTCTTCAGAATTTTGTGGCTCTTTTTGGACATTTGATCTTGCCGACAAAAATGTGGATTAGGATTAAAATTCAAAAGTGTTGCGGAGGAGGTACTTAAAGGAATGGACCGACATAGTCCATTACGAAAGTTGATCTTATTTTTGATAGATATTGCTCCCACTAGTCTTTTCAGCATAAATTTTGGACCAGAAAATCGATATCGGTCATTTTGGAAGTTAAACTGAATTTGGACAACATATTAGGAGATCAAAAGTTTTGAACAAATTGGTTGCCCCGTTCAAGAGACATCGTGCATTCCATTTTGCATTTTTAGTTACATTTTTTTAAATATTGAGGGGGTAGCACCGGAAGTTGTTGCCCATCTTCGAACTGAGACTAAGTTTGGACAAAATATGACGAAAACCAAATTTTGGACCAAATCGGTTGATCAGTTCGAGAGTTATAGTGCTCTCCAGCGACCACATATGGTGCTATGGGGTTTTTAGACCTTTCGGGCAGTTTTATCAAAAAGAATGGACTTGCCACTGAAAAAAAATTACCGTCGTGTTTGAGGCAGGGAATGCATGTTGCTTCAACAGAAATAGAAGAGATTCGATAGCAGGTTTTAAAGTGAACTTATCCGAAATTTTGTGTGGGAGGTACGCAAAGGATATACATTTGGTATATATATTAGAGTGTGTAATGTATGGACCACATCGGTCATTCCCTTCAAGATTTATCGTGCGCACAATTTTTCCGAACATTTTTGAACTTTTGTGGGGGAGGTACCTGAAGGAGTGTACCGGTATGGCTTATCTTCCAACTTAATCTAAGCTTGGACAAAACATGACGAAGGTCAAATTTTGGACCGAATCGGCAGATCCGTTCAAGAGTTATCTTGCGCTCCAACCACTACACACGGTGTCATAGGGGTTTTTTTGCAACTTTAAGGCTATTTTCTCAGGAAGTATGGACTTGCCCCTGATGAAACTTGTACTGTTGTAAAGAGGACAGTGAATAGAAGTTGCTGCAACAAAAATCAAAGCGATTCGAGAGAAGGTCCTAAACTGAACTTTTCCGAAATTTTGTGTGGGAGGTACCCGACGGATTGAGTCCATATTGGAACCTCATCTAAGTCTAGTAGAAATTTCACGATGTGCAATGTAGGGAACAAATCGGTTACTCCCTTCAAGAGTTATCGTGCGCACAAATTTTCCGAACATTTTCCAACTTTTGTGGGGGAGGTACCGGAAGGAGTGGACCGATGTAGCCCATCTTCGAACTTAATCTAAGCTTGGGTAAAATATTACGAAAGCCAAAATTTGAACCGAATCGGTTTATCCGTTCGAGAGTTATCGTGCGCTCCAGCCAGACAGACAGACAGACGGACGGACATTGCTAAATCGACTCCAAATTGTCTGAAACACATTTCGTCCAAAAATACTTGGGGTCTAAAACTATTATTTCGATGAGGCACATTTTGCCCGTATGAAAGTGTATATATGTACCCTCGTTAGCATAAATGCTGAGGGGTAAAAAAGGTAAAAAAAATTTAGCTAAAATACACAAAACACCTTAAAATGGGAGATACCCTTAAATGCTGCTATTTTAGGGGAGAAGTTTTTTTTTGCGAGCATAAATATGTAGCTAAAAGCAACAACATATTTCAAATCGGGAGGTACCGTTATGTTGGGACCTACCCTAGCAATTTTTAATGGAGAAATGTTTTGGCCATAGATTTCTGAGTGCAATAGAACACTTTTTCAAAGTGAGGGTTTTGATTTCCTTTATTGTTTGCTGTGGTGATGCTGCTTATCAGCAACATATTTTAGTATATTTTCAGATTTTTTTTTGACTAAAGGTTCCACAGATATCGCGCCTTGAAAAAGTCAAGTTCTGTTAAAAACTATAGAAATACTCATTTACTGGCCCAAGGAGAAAAAACCTTTTTTGTATTCATTATTTTTTTTAGAAAATAGAAAAGAAATTTTGCACAGTGGGATCCAAGCCCACGCGCAATTTTCGAGATTTAATATTTTAATTTTAATCATTGATTGTAATCTTTGATTTTCTTGATTTTTTTTTTTTTTGTTTTTTGTGTCAAACTAAGGAAAAATACTATTTTTCCAAATTTCGTAAAATTTGTCAATAAAGTTTTTTATGCACACAGAAAAAATGGCCTTTCTAACATATCTCTCAAACATATTTTCAGCAAACATATATTTGTTTGCAAGCAGTTCCAATCATAACATATGTTTGGGTCCTGCAAACAAATATATGTTTGGGTGCAAACAAATTTTGTGTTTGGATGCAAACCAATACAAAAGCCACAAAAAAAAAAACAAACACATGCACCAGTGGGCGCCTTCTGAGAGCAAGGAAGCCTAAATGTCAATGTGAAATTTATGCTCACTTGCTCTCAGAAAGCACTCACTGGCTATTTCTAACATGTAAACACATTGTACACAAACAAATAATTTTTGGATCCAAACATCTACATATTTGTTTGCAATCAGTCCCAAACAGAACCAACTTCCACAGTCGGTTACTTATTTTATTGGTCGTCCCATGATGTCTATATCACCAGCAAAAGCAAATAGCATGTGGCTATTGGTGTAGATTGTGCCACTTCCTTTGACGTTTGCCTCTCGTATAACCTTTTCTAGCAGGAGAGGTTCTTTCCTATTTTATCTGAAGATCTTGTGTCAGTTAGAGTCACTTTACAAATGCCCCGAATGAGCTTTGCGGGGATACCAAATTTGATCTGCATCACTTGGGTCTTCTGGTCTATGGTGGACTTGTCAGGTCTAAAGCCGCATTGGTATGGTCCAATTATCTCGTTGACCATAGGCTTTAGTCGTTCGCACAATATCCCTGACATGATCTTGAAGGCAATAGGGAGTTGACTTATGCCCCTAGAGTTAGAGCATACAGTCTTATCTCCTTTCTTGTGGACGGGACACAGGATACTCAGGTTCCAATTTATTTTTCGTCGTCTTCGCTGCTATTGGATACCAACAGTTTTGAAAACTGTATCAGTAACACAAATTACCTTGCTGGTCTCTACAGGAGGATGTGCCTGTACCAAAGCCATCAGTTTGTTGCTTGACTCTTTGGTAGAATATTCTGACTTCATTCTGGTTCCTGTACATCTCGATTTTTTCACACTACCGCTTTGCCATCTCCCTCTTTTTCCTTCGGAAAAGACGTTTCTCCTCTCTCCTTTTCTCCCGATATCTCTCTCGTGCGCTACGCGTTGCTACGGATTGTAAAGTAGCAGCACGAACCTCCTGATCATACCATGGATTCCTTGGTTGAGGTCTCTGGTATCCAAGTATGGATTTTGCGACTGTTTGCAAGGAGTTAGCAATACTTTGCCATTGCGCTGATATGTTATCGGGATGAGGAGTGCTTTGATTAAGCAATTGGGCTAGTTGAGTGGAATATGCTGTGGCTATCTGTTGTAATTGCAGCTTACCGATGTTTAACTTTCGTGCTGTTTCTGTTCGTACTTTGTTTGTTACGTTTAAACATGTGCGTAACTTTGCTGTGGTCCGAGTCTATTTGCTCCTCGGAACGAACGCACATCCAACACGCTCGATGAATATCTTCCATCTATCACAACGTGATCAATTTGATTTCTTGTTTTCTGGTCTGGAGACAGCCAGTTGCCCTTATGGATGTCGAGATATTGAAATCTGGTACTGCTAACTACCATGTTTTTGCCGCTGCGAAGTCTATCAACCTCATACCATTATCCGACTGTTGGGCCAAAGATATTTTCCTTTGCAATTTTGGCATTAAAATCGCTTAGAATAATTTTAATGTCATGGACAGGACAGCGGTCATATGTTTCATTTAAGCGCTCATAAAATATATCTTTGGTCAGTTCGTCCTTGTCTTCAGTGGGGGCATGAGCGCAAATAAAGCTGATGTTGAAGAATTTTGCTATTATTCGAATGGTATCAAGTCGTGATCGTGGTGTGAAGCTGAAGACCAGGTGTTTTAACCTCTGACTAACTACAAATCCGCAACCAAACTCATGCTTTATGTCATGGCAGCTATAATACAGTGCGTCACCTTTAGGTGTTGTTGTGACGCCTTTCCCATTCCATCGTATTTCCTGTATGACAGTAATGTCGACCTTGTACTTTTCAAGTACATCAGCCAATGCGTAAACTGCACCTTCTTTATAAAGAATGCGAAAATCCAGGTGCAGATTCGCAAATCATGGTCCTTAAAACGTTTGTGGGGGTCGTCAACTTTTGAGGGATTTGTTTTTATTTTCTTTTGTTTTTTCATAGTAAGTTGCATTTTCTAGGGGAGGGTTACTAATCCTACGCCCAAACCCAAGCTTTTAACGTTCTTATGGGTGAACGCGCGGCACATTTTAGCTCACTACCTTTAACGGGTGTTAAAGGCAGCTACCCCAGGTGACACCACTAGGAGGTCAGTGTCCACTTGAGATAAACGAGAGACCATGTTAACGCCGGTCAGGACCGTTCCTTGGTATCTTCCATCCTTTACGTCAATATTAAATCGCGAAAATAGCATCCGAGCTCACTGTGCAATTTTGTTTTAGATAGCTGATAACATTTTTATACCCTCAGCCTTTAGGCTATAGAGGGTATTTACACTTTGATACGACCAAAAATGTGCCTCATCGAAATAATGGTTTTAGACCCCAAGTATGTTTGTACGATATCCGTTTCAGACAATTTTGAGTAGATCTAGCAATGTCCGTCCGTCTGTCTGGCTGGTGCGCACGATAACTCTCGAACGGATCAATCGATTCGGTTCAAATTTTTGGTATCGAAATATTTTGTCCAGATTTGATTTAAGTTCGAAGATGGGTTATATCGGTCCACTCCTTCCGGTACCTCCCCCACAAATGTTCAAAAATTGTCGCAAAACTTGTGCACACGATAACTCTTGAAGGGAATAACCGATTTGGTCCATACTTTGCACATCGTGTAATTTCTTCCAAAATTAGATGAGGTTCCAATATGGACTCAATCGGTTCACTCCTTAGGGTACCTCCCACACAAAATTTTGGAAAAGTTCAGTTTAGGACCTGGTCTCGAATCGCTTTGATTTTTGTTTACGCAAGTTGTATTCACTGTCCTTTATACGACGCTGTAAGTTTCATTAGGGGCAAGTCCATACTTCCTGAGAAAATAGCCTGAATGTTACAAAAAACCCTATGACACCGTGTGTAGTGGTTGGAGCGCAAGATAACTTTTGAACGGATCTGCCGATTCGGTCCAAAATTTGGCATTCGTAGTATTTTGTCCAAACTTACTTCAAGTTCAAAGATGGATTATATCGGTCCACTCCTTCCGGTACGTCCCCCACAAAAGTTCGAAAATGTTGGAAAAATTTGTGCGTACGATAATTCTTGAAGGAAGTAAACGATTTGGTCCATACTTTGCACGTTATGAAATTTCTACCAGACATAGATGAGATTCCAATATGGACTCAATCGGTAAACTCCTTCGAGTACCTCCCACACAAAATTTAGGAAAAGTTCAGTTTAGGACCTGCTTACGAATCGCCTTGGTTTTTGTTGTAACATCTTGTATTCACTGTCCACTATACGAAGGTACAAGTTTCCTCAGGGGCAAGTCCATACTGCCTGAAAAATAGCCTGCAAGTTGAAAAACAAACCCTATGACACCATATTTATGACTGGAAGCGCAAGATAATTCTCGAATGGATGTGCCGATTCCAGCCAAAATTTGGCCTTCGTAATATTGTTTCCAAACTTAGTATAAGTCCGTAGATAAGCCATATAGGTCCACTACTTCAGGTACCTACCCCACAAATGTTCTAAAATGTTCGGAAAAATTGTGCACACGATAACTCTTGATGGGAGTGGCCGATTTGGTCCATACTTTACACATTCTCATAATATCTACCAGATACAGATCAGGTTCGAATATGGACTATATTTGTCTACTCCATCCCGTAACTCCCACACAAAATTTTGGATAAGTTCACTTTAAGACCTGCTATTGAATCACTTTGATTTTTATTGAAGCAACTTACATTCGTTGCCTCAATTACTTTGGTAAAAGTTGTTTCAGGGGCAAGTCCATACTTCTCGAGAAAACAGACCGAAGGGTGTAAAAACCCCCCATGGTATATGTAGGTCCATTCCTTTAAGTACCTTTTCCGCAAAATTTTTGAAATTTAATCCTAATCAACATTTTTGTCCCCCTAAATACATAAGTTTTTTGTGAAAAAAAGTGTTTCAATTTGCACAGGCTGAGGGTATATCTCTGTCGGCAAAGCCGACTGATACTTTTTTACTTGTTAAAATGCAAAAAAAAAGATTTTTTTCTATTTGGACCAGTATTAAAGAAAGTATGCGTATATTTTGCATATAGTTTATTTGCAGAATTCTCCTTTTTTCAAGGCGAGATATCTCCGGAACCTTTGAAAATCTAAAAATATACTAAAATGTTTTGCTGATGAGCCGTGCATAAGATTTCCAGTGTTGATGCAAAAAATAAAGGAAATCACTCACACTGAAAAAGTGTTCGATTTCACTCAGTCCAAGGCCCCCTTAGTGAAACAAATTTGAGCTTCTCTGGTTTACTAGCATAATGAAGCAACAGGATGAGCTTTTAAATTGTTTGATAGAAAAAACATGTGTGTATTAGTGGTGTCTGCTGTTGTTATTGTTCTTGTTCATATTCATTTCGGTGTTTGTGGTGGTGGTAGATTGCTGGTTTGTTGGTTGGTGATGTTAAAAGTGTCATCAACGTTGTCAAAACAAACAATATTGTATGTAAATTTAAATTTTCATATTTTTAATGCGTTTATGCTAATCATGAACTGTGCTCTGTTTTGACACTGTCAGAATGTTTCAAGCGGTGCGTAAGGCCAAACTCAATGTGTGTGTGTTTGTGCGTCTACGAGTGCATGCACACATATTTCGGTACATATGGGTGAATGACTATGGCTTATGAGTATAAGCCAAAAGTATACGTGTAACCAAACAAACACACATCTATTCAAATTATATTTTTATGTGTGTCCGTCTGATGACACACTTCCTGGCTCTTCAGACCATTACTTGTTGTTTTTTAACTGCCTCATAAAAGATGTAAAACCATAATAATTTTACTCTCGTTTTTGGTGTTTTGCAATGTGTGCATGTATGTATGTGTGTGGTGCGTATGGCTGAGTGTCATTTTTACATACACACTCTAAAACAATAATGTGTGCTTCAGTTACCATAAGTACCTACTGTCATTGGTTAGCCAGGGTGGTGGCATCCATATTTGCATAATGACAGTAACATGTTTTTATGACTGAAACTTATTACAAATTTTAGTTCATTGTAATGCTGGCTGGGACCCATGGCAAACACAAAAAGTTTTCATCATTTTTGGATATTTTATTAACTCTTATTTTATTATGAGCCTCTCTTGCTCATTTCGAGATCTGGGTGAGTTTGAGTTGGCTAGGTTAAATAAAGCCCTAAGGTTATAACCAGTCATGCAATAACAACACCAATATAAAGCTCAAAAACGAATTTGCATATTTTTCTATCAACTCTCAAAATCTACATACATACATATGTATGTGTTTGCGTGTGTAATATACGTTCATTGATGTAAGTATGTGAATAAATATTACATTTGTGTGGTTGTTTGCCGTCATAAAAGCCAAACAAAAATGTCATGTTTAATATTTTGAGGGTTTTTAAAAATGCAAATTCGCATTTTTATACACTTTCCCGTTCGTAATAAAATGAGATACTCTAGGTAAATATTTAACTTTATTTTCTCTTAGATTAGCTAGCTATAAAAAGCCAAAATCTCATGAATTTGTAATTAATTTTTTCATCTAAAAATAAAGGATAAATAAATTGACTTTTTTAGTGTACTGGAATGTTTCAGCAAATATGTACACACGGATGTAGGTATGTGTGTATTCTGTAATATTGCGGTTGTAGTATTTATTCTTTTTATTTAGCCATATGGTTATTTGCATTTATATTTATGAAGTACATTTAAATAAAACCGCTAATATTAAATCGAAAAAGCCAAATAAATAGATTAACAAGTATGTATTTGATATGATGTGCAAAGACCTAAAAAAGAAATAGTTTATCTGTATATAGGTATCTCGCTGGGTTTTTTTATTACATTTTTCTTCAATACGCCAAATGGCAAGGATGTGAACAAAAAAATCAAAGTTGATTCTGTTGGTACGCCAGGTTTTAAGACTTGAAACAAAAAGACAATTTTTTGACGTTGAAAATTCTTATCGGCTTGGCCAAATTTTTATACCCTCCACCATAAAATATTTAACGTCAAATTACAGATAGTTCGGTCAAAAAAGTTAGGTAAAGTCCTGAAAACACCGGAAATCGGAAGGTAGAGTTTTATGTGGTCTATACCAAAACATAGACATATGTTGCCAAATTTTGATGAACAAATTTTGTGATGACTGGGACCCTTGATATGACCAGGAGTGTCGTGCTGCTACCGAAGAGAAAATGCGGCGAATAGGGCTACTCTACAATCAGTAGCAACGCGTTGCACACGAGAGAGGTATCGGGAGGAAAGGAAAGAGGAGAAACGTATTTCCCACAGAAAAAAGGGCGAAATGAAAAAGCGGGAGTGTGAAAAAATAGAGATGTACATGAGTCAGAATGAAGTCCGAAAATTCTACCGAAGAGTGAAGCATCAAACTGATGGCTTCGGTACAGGTATATCCTCCTGTAGATACCAGCACCATAATTTGGTAACTGGTACAGATAGTGTGCTCGGGATATGGAATGAACATTTTTCCAAACTGCTGGTATCCGGTACTAGCGAGGGCAACGAAGATACCACAGATCCAACTCCAGAAGATGGTATTGAATGTATACCGCCCGGCCAAGATGAGATAAAGACAACAATAAATCGGCTGATGGCCTACAAGCCGAGCTGTTCAAAACTGCAGGCGACACGCTGATAAGGTGTATCCATCAGCTAGTTAGCACCATCTGGCAGGAAGAACGCGTACCCGATCAAAAAAAAAAAAAAAAGTGGAACAATATACACAAATGACATCATGGGTCGATCGGTAAATGAAGTAACCGACACCTTTTCAAAGGTTCAAAGGGAATCAGCTAAAGTCTGTCTGGCAGTAAACTGCGATAAAACCAAGTTGATAGTATCGACGCGTAATACCTGCACAGATCTCGCACCATCTGTGAATGTTGGTACGTATAATTTTGAGGTAGTAAAGGACTGATACTGCCCGTGCTAATGTATGGTGCCGAAGCATGGGTACTTGTGCAAGCAGATAAGGCAGTGCTTGGTGTGTTCGAGAGAAAAATTCTTCGAAACATCTACGGGACTATCTGCGTTGACGGCGAATATCGACGTCGTATTATCAACGAGCTGTATCAACTATACAACGACATCAATATACTTGAACGAATCGAGATACAACGAGTGCGATGTCATAAGAATGAGTGATGATGAACCCGCTAAAAAGGCTCACGCAGATCTGGAAGGCCAAAGTTTCGTTGGAGCGAACAAGTGAAACGAGGCATCAGAAATTTACCTCCTATGTAAATCCTATGTTGCCAATTTTTGGTGAAGAAGTTTTGTGATGGCTGGGAATCATAAATACCAAACTACAGGTAGTTCCACCGTTCACCCATAAGAACGTTGAAAACTTGGATTTGGGAGTCGGGTTATAACGCTCCCCTAGAAAAAAACAGTATACTATGAAAAAAATTAACAAAAATAAATACCTAGAAGACCTAGAATGTTCGTACTTTTTATAGAGAAGCTGCAGTTTACGAGCTGGCAGATGTACTTGAAAAGAACAAGGCCGACATTACTGCCATACAGGAAATACGATGGATTGGGAAAAAACTCACAACAACACCTAAATGTGACGCACTGTATTATAGCTGGTCGGAGGTTAATACATCTGATCTCCAGCTTCACCCCAGTGAATAAACGACTTGCTACAATTCGGATAAAAGCTAAATTTTTCAACATCGGTCTTATTTGCTCTCGTGCTCCCACTGAAGACAAGGACGAACAGACGAAGATATATTTTATGAGCGCTTAGAAGAAACGACATTACAATCGTTCTAAGTGATTTTAATGCCAAAATTGGAAAAGAGAATATCTTTGGCCCAACATTCAGGAAATTCAGTTTCCACAGTAAAGCATCTGACAACAGAATGATGCTGATAGACTTTGCAGCGGCAAAAAACATGGTAGTTAACAGTACAGATTTAAGCATCTCGATATTCATAAGGGCACCTGG
This sequence comes from Musca autumnalis, assembly GCF_047663935.1. Classification (NCBI taxonomy): domain Eukaryota; kingdom Metazoa; phylum Arthropoda; class Insecta; order Diptera; family Muscidae; genus Musca; species Musca autumnalis. Next base: position 37,917,159 of record NW_027412088.1, read on the forward strand.
CTATCTCCAGATCAAAGAACATGAAATCAAATTGATCACGTTGTGGTAGATGGAAGATATTCATCGAGCGTGTTGGATGTACGATCGTTCCCAGGAGCAAAACATAGACTCGAACCCCTACCTTGTTGCAGTAAAGGCACGTACCAGATTAAACGTAGCAAACAAAGTGCGAACAGACACAACACGGAAGTTGGACATCGGTAAGCTTCAATCACAACAAATAGCCACAGCATATTCCACTCAACTGGCCCAATTGCTTAATGAAAGCACTCCTCATACCGATAACACATCAGGGCAATGGCAAAATATTGCTCACTCCATGCAAACTGTCGCAAAATCCATACTTGGATACCAGAGACCTCCAACAAGGAACCCTTGATATGACCAGGAGTGTCGTGATGCTACCGAAGAGAAAAATCCGGCATATAGGGCTACTCTACAATCAGTAGCAACGCGTTGCGCACGAGTGATGTATCGGGAGAAAAGGAGAGACGAGAAACGTATTTCCCACTGAAACAAGAGAGAAATGGAAAAGCGGGAGTGTGAAAAAATCGAGATGTACAGGAGTCAGAATGAAGTCCGAAAATTCTACCGAAGAGTGAGTGAAGCAACAAACTGATGGCTTCGTTACAGGCACATCCTTCTGTAGAGACCAGCACGATAATTTGGTAACTGGTACAGATAGTGTGCTCGTGATATGGAAAGAACATTTTTCCAAACTGCTGGTATCCAGTACTAACGAGAACAACGAAGATACCACAGATCCAACTCCAGAAGATGGTATTGAATGTATACCGCCCGGCCAAGATGAGGTTAAGACAACAATAAATTGGCTGAAGTATAATAAGGCAGCAGGAGCCGATGGCCTACAAGCCGAGCTGTTCAAAACCGGAGGCGACACACTGATAAGTTGTATGCATCAGCTAGTTAGCACCATCTGGCAGGAAGAACACGTACCCGACGACTGGAACGTGAGCATCCTATGTCCAGTCCACAAGAAAAGAGATAATACTGAGTGCTCCGATTACAAGGACATAAGTCTGCTCTCTATTGCATATAAGATAGTATCTGGCATATGGTCAAATAAATAACTGGACCCTATAAGTGCAGCTTTAGACCTGGCAAATCCACCATTGATCAGGTATTACCTTGAGACAAATCCTGGAAAGGACTCAAGAGATGCAGATCGACAACTTCCATCTTTTCGTCGATTATAAAGCAGTCTTCGACAGACCTATACGTTCAAAGGTGTTCTAAGCCATGTCTGATTTTGGTATTCCAGCAAAGCTCATTCGGCTTTGTAGAATAACATTAATTGATACTCGGTTCTCAGTTAAAATACACGGTGCTCTTGAAACAATTTTAATGAATGGAAGGTGCTTACACCTCGGAAGTTTTTGCGGATTCTAAAACTACAATGTTTATAGATGAGAAAAATCAAAACATAAAAAAAAATCGCCGGAGCGTTTTTTTAATAAATCGCGATTTAAGTTGATATTTTTATGGGCTGTTTAGGTTTTCACGATTTTGCTTAGAAACCGCAAGTTCTATAAAAATGGGACGAAAGAAAATGTTGTAGCTATAACAATTCCCTACAAGATCGACCTTTATGATATTTTCGTAGGTTTTACCATTTTTGAGATATAGAAGTTCAAATTGGGACAATGCACTGACTGTATCGCCCCCTTATAAAACAATGTCATGAAGGGTGCGCCTTAACTAACTTTTGATGAAAACTGCTTACACAGGGGAAGTTTTTGTGAATTCTGAAACAGCAATGTTCATAGATGAGAAAAATCCAAAAACAGGAAAAAATCGCTTTAAATAAATCGCGGTCAAAATTCACATTTTAGGTGTTTTTTAGGTTTTGACGATTTTATCATTTGTTCCCAGCCTGTACCATTTTTCAGATAAAGAAGCTCAGTTTACATTTTTAGTTTTTTTTGTTAGGGTTCTGCGATTTTGCTTGAATACGGTAAGTCTTATCGATATGGGACCTGAGACAATCTTAAAGCTGTGAAAATTCTCTACAAGACTGGCTTAAGTATCTTATCCTAAGTTGTACCATTTTTTTAGATATATAAGTTAAACTTTGGAATTTGCAGTCATGACATTGTTTTATAAGGGGGCGATACAGAATTGAATTGAATTTGTATTGTGCCAATTTAAACTTCTATATCTCAAAAACGGTAAGACCGACGAGAATACTGTAAAGGTCAATCTTGTAGATCATAGCTACAACATTTTCTTTAGTGCAATTTTGACAGGTGTCGCGGTTTCTAAGCAAAATCGTGAAAACCTAAACAACCCCTAAAAATATCAACTTAAATCGCGCATTATTTAAAAAGCGCTCCTGTTTTTTTTTTTGTTTTTTGATTTTTCTCATCTATAAACATTGTAGTTTCAGAATCCGCAAAAACGTCCAAGGTGTAAGCACCTTCCATTTAAAATTGTTTCAAGAGCACCGTGAATAGGAAAGAACCTCTCCGAAGAGTTTATTACCAAAAGAGGTTTCAGACAACCGTACCTCCCGATTTTCGGTATTTTGAATGTTTTAGACACAATCAAACATTCCAACAGAGAATTGTGGACTTAGGTCCACGTTTTGATATAGCTCCCATACAAAGGTACCTCCCAATTATCGGTATTTTGAAGATTTTAGCCTCATTATTACACCGAAATTGCTTACACCGGTCTGGCAATAAAATCAAGTTGATAGTAACGACGAGTAATACATCCAAAGATCTCGCACCATCTGTGAATGTTGTGGTATGTATAATTTTGAGGTAGTAAAGGACTGATGCTGTCCGTTCCGAAGTATGGGTACTTGCGCAAGCAGCTAAGGCAGTGCATGGAGTGTTCGAGAGAAAAATTCTTCGAAAGATCTACGGGACTATTTTCGTTGACGGCGAATATCGACGTCGTATTAACAACGAGCTGAACCCGCTAAAAGGGCGTATAAATGCGGGTCCCATGGAGGTTCACGCAGATCTGGAAGGCCAAAGCTTCTGTAACGTGGTTTTATCGTAGTGGGTCATTATGGCGATCCTGGATACGACTGAGTCTACCCCAGCCTAAACCTTACGGAATGAAAGACGAACAATCTCCTCTTTCCTGGGGGGTAAGATAGAAAGTTTATTTATGTAAAACTAATTTCTAATCTACTGATGGTGTATTTGATAAGAAGGGTTTAATTAGCAGAGGTAGGACAGATCGTTGACGCTGGGGGAATCGGCAACTTGGGTTAAGTTTTGGGGGTTAAAAGCTTCGTACTTGAGAAGTGGCTGGCGATGAGATGGTCGGTGCTCAACGACCGTTGTTCGGTTCGGATGTAGGCGCTTTGTCGACGGCCGGCAACTCAGTGACTTGGTAGATGCTATGGAAGTGGATGATTCGTGGTAGCCGATTTAAGAATGATCGGCGCGACGGGTCGTTGCTGGGTTTACCGATGATCGGATGATATGTGTTCGGCCACTCTGGGATTCGGTGTTCGGCTACTCAGGGATTCGTATTTTAGGTGTTCGGCCACTCGGTGATTCTGCACTCGGCTCGGCTGTTCGGGTTGTCGTTCGTTAAGGTTAGTTCTAAGTTAGCCTCTACGGTATTCTACAAGTACTGACTAGTGGAACAACACCCGAAGGTGGAGTGGAACAACACCCGAAGGTGGAGTGAATGTATTAGGAACCGCGCAAAGGGGTAGCTCTCAAAAATACTTCCCAACCTCTTAACACTCTCTACGAACACACAGCGGTACACAAGCCCGTATGGCTGGCTCCCTGCAGTAGCAAGCCAGTCTTTCCCCAACGAAACTGGAATATTAGTATGTACAGTCGCAGAGAGCAATTGAGAATTAATCTGCGGTTGTTATACTCTCGCATGCCTGAAACTGCACTGTAACACACATATCCCACAGAAGTGCAAGCGACCTCAACAGTGTGTATGGATTGACAGATTGTGACGCTGTTGAGTAGTGGGCCTTGCTGTTCTCTGTTGGTCGTTTGTATTGTTGTTGTGGTAGTGGGCGTCGCTGTTGTTGGTTTTATGTACGTGATCAATTTGTCACGTTACACTTCGTTGGAGCGAACAAGTGAAACGAGACATTAGTGAAGAAATTTTGTGATGTCTGGGAATCTTAAATGCCAAAATCAGGAGATATTGCTATATGGGGACAATATCACAACATGGACCTATGTTGACATTTTTTGTTAGAGATGTTTTATGAACACTGTTAACCACAAATGTCAAATTACAGGTAGTTCAGTCAAAGCATTTAGCAAAAGTCCTCAAAATACCGAAAATCGGGAGATACCGTTATATGGGGAATATAACAAAACATGGGCTTATGTTAACAATGACCATAGCGACTCAGACTTTACATACGTAATATATGGGATCCCAAAATGATTATTTCGATGAGCTACAAACAGAACAAATAAAAAAATATTAATCGGCCTGTGTGAGCGGAAACGTTCATACATTGCCGATATTCTAGGCTACGCAAACCAAAGGAAGTCCAAAGTTTGAGGCGAGTTACGGGAAGGAGTAGACCGATATGGTTCACCTTGAAACTTAAACAAAGTTTACAAAAGCCAAATTTTGGACCGAATCGGTAGATCCGTTCGAGAGTTATCGTGCGCTCCAGCCACTACACACTGTACCATAAGAGTTTTTACAAATTTCGACCATATTGTCGGAAAGTGTGGACTTGACTTTGAAAAAAAACTTGGGCAAAACATTACGAAGGCCAAGATTTGGACCGAATAGGTTGATCCGGTAGAGTTATAAAAAGTATTAATGCGATTCGAGTGCAGGGGCTGGATTCTTGTTCTACACGGTGTTCTTGAATCAAATTTAAATGGAAGGTGCTTACACCTGGGAAGTTTTTGCGGATTTTGAAACTACAATGTTCATAGATGAGAAAAATTAAAAAAAAAATAGACGGAGAGCTTATTAAATAAATCGCGATTCAAGTTGACATTTTTAGGGGTTGTTTAGGTTTCTGCGATTTTGCTTGGAAACCGCAAGTTCTATCAAAATGAGAATAATGAAACTGTTGTAGCTATTAACATTTCTTACATGATTGACCTTAATAATATTTTCGTAGGTTTTACAACTTTTGAGATATAGAAGTTGAAATTGGGACAATTCAAATTCAATTCAATTCTGTGTCGTCTCCTTACAACCTAGGAAAAATTACATAAGTCAGTCCTGTAGAAAATTTTCACAGCTATACGATTTTCTCAGGTCCCATGCCGATAAGACTTGCCGCATTCAAGCAAAATCGCGAAACACTAACAAAACATCCTAAAAATGTAAACTGAGCTTCTTTATCTTAGAAACAAATCAAAAATGAGAACAAATCATAAACGTCAATCCTGTAGAGAATTTTCACAGCTACAACATTTTCTTTAAAAATGTGAATTTTAACCCCGATTTATTTAAAAATTCCTACAGCGATTTTTTCTTCTTTTTGGATTTTTCTCATCTATGAACATTGCTGTTTCAGAATTCACAAAAACTTCCCCTATGTAAGCGGTTTTCATTAAAAGTTATTTAAGGTGCACCCTTCATGACATTGTTTTATAAGGGGGGCGATACAGTCAATGCATTGTCCCAGTTTGAACTTCAATATCTCAAAAATGGTAAAACCTCCGAAAATACCGCTACAACATTTTCTTCAGTCTCATTTTGATAGGACTGGCGGTTTCTAAGCAAAATCGTGAAAACCTAAACAACTTGAATCGCGATTTATTTAAAAAGCGCTCCGGCGATTTTTTTTGTTTTTTGATTTTTCTCATCTATGAACATTGTAGTTTCAGAATCCGCAAAAACTTCCCAGGTGTATGCACCTTCTATTAAATTTGATTCAAAAGCACGGCGTCTATGAAAATTTGAAATATTATTTTCTTTATAATTTTTTTTATTTGGCAGTTTTCTCCTTTATAAAAGTTTTCATTTCACATTTTCATAGAAACAGAATTGAGCTCCTGGTCTTAAACTGAACTTTTCCGAAATTTTGTGTTTGAGTTACCCGAAGCTTCCATATTGGAACTTCATCTATGTCTAGCAGAAATATTACGCGAATTAACTTCGATATTTATCGTGAGTCAGTGAAAGTGTTGAACTTTGGTGGGTTAGGTACCTGAAGGAGTTAACCGATATCGCCCATCTTCGAACTTAAAATAAGCTTGGACAAAATATTACGAACGCCAAATTTTTTATCGAATCGGTTAATCCGTTCGAGGGTTATCATGTGTTCTAGCTGGTGCCATAGGGGGTTTTACAGCTTTCGGGTTATTTTCCCTGGAAGTAAAAACTTGCCCCTGATAAAACTTGTACCTTCTTTAAAGGGACAGCGAATAGAAGTTGTTGCAAAAATAATCAAACCATAGCACAGTACGAAGATAAATTCTGGTCTTGACCATTCATTGGTATCTGACGTAGGGGATGTCAAACATATTATATGGGTATGATTTATATATGATATGTTTTATTTAAGTTAAAATAAACGATTAATTATCGCGAATTGGCAAAAATTCTGCATTTGACTCATGGTCCGATATTTAATATTATATCGAAATGAAAAAATATGAGAAATAACTGCAAATACTTGCATGCAATCGGTGCGGGAACCGTTGAAAAAGGTAGGCGAAAATTGATAAGGAATTTCTTAATATTCTTCCATGTTCTTCACGGCTATGTGTTGGTACATTTAATACATGCAAAAATTCATAAAAGTTATAACCCTAGTGTATATAACCTAATTAGCCTAAGGTATACAAAATCTGAATGAGCATGGTTTAAAATCTTGTCCATTTCATTTCACTATTATTATCAAAAATATGGGCAAGTTCCTCGTGGAACCGTAATTCAATTTAAAAAAAATCGTGACGAATGGTCCATAACACTGTGCAACACGAAAATTATTAACCATATTCTGACACCGCAACGTGATAAAAGACCAAGAAATAGAATACACGTGTCTCGCCGTTTTTCCCTATCTCATCAACTTTTGCGGTTGTAGGCCCCCAATGGTTTGAGGCTTTGATGTAAAAAGCGGTCAATTTTCAAGACTATATCTTCCAAACCGTTAGGAATTTTGAATTTATCTCAGAGGCAAAGTTGTAGATCTTGTCTTAAGGAACAAAAATTGTGAACACATATAATCCATCAAACTTCATATGCAAGGTCAAAATCGCCAAGGTCAAATTTCTTTTAAACATTTTTCTGGGGTTTTGGTCTGCAGCTATCAAACCGATCAAATTTGAAGCAAACAACCAACTACAAAAATGTACCTCAGATCCCAGTAAACATCTTTCTAGAACACGATCTCTGTGTAGACGGTTCTTAAAGGTCAAAATAACAAAGCAAATTGAATTTTTATCCTGTTTTCTCGGGTTCTGGTACACAGATACTAAACCGTTCAATATTCAAGAAAGCAACCAACTGCAATAATGTAGCAAAGACATCAATGAACAACTTTCTGGAACATGCGAAACGTCTACGAACGGTTCTTAAAGGTGAAAATAGCAAAAACTTTTGAAAAATTCAATTTTTACACTTTTTTTTCCGATTTTGGTCCAAAGATACCCAACAGCCCAAAAATTAAGGATACCGTCAACTACAAAAATGTACCTAAGATTCCAATAAACAACTTTCTAGAACATATGAAGATTCTAGGAACGATTTTCAGGGTTGAAATTCAAGAACAATTAAATTATTTTTAACATTCCCCCTGCTCTGGTTTGGAAATAACAAACTGTTAAAAACTCAAGTCAATTTGAAAGGTTTGGTATTTACGGATCTGAACATGAAAGAATGATCTAAAATAATCGAATTTTGACATGAAGAATCGTTCCTAGAATCTTCTTATGTTGTAGAAAGTTGTTTATTGAAATCTTAGGTGCATTTCTCTAGTTGGCGGTATCCTTAGTTTTTGGGCGGTTGGGTATCTTTGGACCAAAATCGGAGAAAAAAGTGTAAAAATTGAATATTTTCAAAAGTTCTTTGCTATTTTCACCTTTAAGAACCGTTCGTAGACGTTTCGCATGTTCCAGAAAGTTGTTCATTGTCTTTGCTACCTTATTGCAGTTGGTTGTTTTCTTGAATATTGAACGGTTTAGTATCTGTGGACCAGAAGCCGCGAAAAGAGGACACAAATCGCAATTGTTTTGCTATTTTAACCAAAACGTCCTGTTCCTTCAAGGTTCGTATATTCTAAAAAGATGTTTAGTGAGATCTGAGGTACATTTTTGTAGTTGGCTGTTAGCTTCAAATTTGATCGGTTTGATAGGTGTATAACAAACCTTGAGAAAAATTTTAAAAGAAATTTTACCATGGCGATTTTGACCTTGCAGATGAAGTTTGATGGGTTATATGTGCTCACAGTTTTTGTTCTTTAAGACAAGAGCTTTGCCGCTGAGATAAATTCAAATTTCCTAACGGTTTGGAAGATATAGTCCTGACTAAATGACCCTTTTTACATTAAAACCTCAAACCTTTGGGGGCCTACAACCGCGAAAGTTGATGAGATAGGGAAAAACGGCGAGACACGTGTCTTCTATTTTTGGTCGTCTATCACACTGTGGAGTCAGATTATGGTTAATAAAACATGACTCAAAAAATTACACACAGTGTAGTTACGGCCTGGAATTTCCGAAGTTTGGAAAAAATCTGTTTTTTTATAACAAAATACATTTCAGTAGTCGTCAGTACTTATCTTTAAAACGGCTGAAATCTATCTGCTTGGACCATAGGACAACTATAGGATCATGGGATAGTCATTGACAGCCAGATGACCCTTAGAGCACATAAATCTTGTTCCATTAAATCTGAAGTAAAAAATTCAGTCAGACATTTACATATATATTGAGATAAACGAAGTTCTTTGTGACTTCACACATACATCTGATATAATAGACGTTCCCATTGTCTCTTCAGAATTGTTTATAGGCAATTGTTCTGGTAATAAAATAAAATAATTTTTCTTGTAACACTCTCTGATGCCAATGGGCTGTTTTTGCAAAGTTGATGTAATCAAATTAAATACCTACATATATAAATAAATGTAATAAAATATTAATGGCTAACACATTAACGAATTTATTTACCTTAATGACAATTTTATGATTTTAACAAACTATTTATTTGGAAAATAATAAAAGATAAAATTTGCAAAACTAATTAGGAAAATACAAATAACTATTTCCAGGAATTTAAATACTTCGGAAAACATATTCGCATACAGCAGACACACTGGTTTAATAATAAAAACTCAAGAGAAATAGTTACAAAAAAATTATTTAATCTCTTCCGTAGCATGTGCTGCATATCAAGTATGTATTGTTCTTGTTTCGCTTCGACATTATCGTCCAAAATGTTGGACGATTTAAAATAGAATAGCATTTTATTCACATGTTATTATTACGTTGCAAAGAGCCAAAACTTCTAGTTTTTGTAAGTTTTACACAAACTTGAACTCAAAGTTCAGTATAATTTAGAAGTATTATTTCTTAAACGTATTTTGAAGGTTTTGCAACAAATCACAATAGTGTTAATAAAGTTGCTTAATATAGTTTCATCAATTACAATTTAATCCACTTTGAACATTTTCTTGTACTTTTTTTCTAAAATTCCCATCTTCCCCTATTTCATTGTGTGAATCACAGTGCAATATCCTTTCAAATAGTCCATAAAAACACACATACAACCATGACCGTCAAAAACAACACTACTGAGACTATGAATTCTTAAATACTGAAAATTATTTTTTTAATTATTTATTAAAAATAACAGCAGTAAAATAAACAAAAACCAACCTTGTTGTATGTATTGCATCTCTCAATTATTCTGGTTCACTTGTGTGTGTAATGAGAAGAACAGATTTTATTTGTAAATACGACAGTCTCTTTGGTTAGTTTTAAAATAATTTAATTTTAATTTATTTATATCAGGTATCATCTGTTGTTTAAATATTTAAAGGTATTATTGTGCGGAAAACGTATAAACATACACAGCGATACACGTATGTATGTATGGATGTTTGTACATTTATAACATGTTATTAGTAGTTGATTAAATTTATCGAATTATTACTTCTATTTGTTGGATTATTTAAAAACAATTTACAATAATTCATATTTATAAATGTATTAAATTTCCTCTTATGAAATTTAATTTTAAACATAAATATGTGGGCGGTTTTGTAGGCTACCTTTTATTATTGGTTAGAGTTTTCTAAAAGTATTAAACTATAAGATTAAAATAAATTTCAAAATGAGAACTGTGCAATTTTGCTGGTGTTAGAGCTTTAAGTGGGTAGGGTAGTTTTGTAGGCCGAAATTATTTGTTTGGTCTATTGACCCTCTATTATTTTCAACATGTGCAAACTCTGTATATTCCGCGTTGCTAGTCTGTCGTTTTTATTTTTAAGAAAGAGCTTTGTAGTTTGGTGTAGGAGTTTCTTTAACTCCACTTTTTAATGTGGTCCCCATAGGACGGTACATCCCGAATTTCGGTATTTTGAAAGTTTTAGCCTTATTACCACACAGAAATGGCTGGAATTTGGTACTTAGTCTTCGTGGGGGTATAGGACTTTCCCCCAAAATTTGTCGGTATTGGTCCCCACGCCTTCATATTGCCCACGGTGCTCTTGAATCAACTTTAAATGGAAGGTGCTTATACCTGGGAGGTTTTTGCGGATTCTGAAACTACAATGCTCATAGATGAGAAAAATAAAAAAACAAAAAAATCGCCGCAGCGCTTATTAAATAAATCGAGTTTCAAGTTGACATTTTTAACGGTTTTTTAGGCTTTCACGATTTTGCTTGGAAACCGCAAGTCATATCAAAATCGAACTAAAAAATCTTGTAGCTATGAAAATTCTCTATAAGATTGATCTGTATGATAATTTCGTAGGTTTTACCGTTATTGAGATATAGAAGTTCAAATTGGGACAATGTATATTCCTTATAAAACAATGTCATACATGGTGCGCCTTAACTAACTTTTAGTGAAAACCGCTTACACCTGGGAAGTTTTTGCGGATTTTGAAACAGCAAAATTCATAGATGCGAAAAATCAAAAAACGAGAAAAAAAATCGATGGAGGGATTTTTAAATAAATCGCGGTAAAAATTCGCAATTTTAGGTTTTCGTAATTTTGTTTGGAAACCGCGAGTCCTACCGAAATTGTTACTAAAGAAAATGTTGAAGCAGTGAAAATTCTATAGAGGATTATGATTTTTTCCTAGGTTTAACGACATGTGACTAGAGAGAATCTTTTAGCTGTGAAAATCACCTACAAGATTGGCTACCGTAATTTTTTCCTAGGTTGTTCCAGTTTTATACCCTCAGCATTTATGCTAACGAGGGTATATGGGCAATATTATTGAAAATTTAACATCGTTGAAGCCAAGGTTTACCCCTTTATAACTCGCGAATAGTGGTTGTATATTGTACAATTTAAATGATTTTGGACGAAATGAAATGTTTTTAGACTTGGCAAAAAATATTGGCCTTCAAAGTTGATTTGCGTGGAAGCTGTGGCTATATTTATGTTAAAAAATGGGTAAAAATAGGTTGAAGCCAACGTGACTTTTTTTTCTCTCGATTTGTGATTAAACCACATTTTTTCCCGATTTTCCTGTCAAAGAGAAAGTAGAAGCCAACTAAATAAGGATCATCCCACCAATGTATAACTTTTCAAAATTTTATCTGCGTCTACCATTAATGATGCTGACACTTTGAAGCCAGATTTTAATTGTTTTTTGACATTTTCTTCTAATTTCGTTCCGCAAACAGGTTTTTCAAAAAATCATATATAGGAATGAAGAACTCACGATTCTGATTTATTTGATATATGTGTCGTGATTGTAGCCTACACAGCTTCAGAGAAATCTGTATCCAAATACGAAAAGTTTGTGCGAACAAATTTCTAATTTGTACAATTGGCATTCGATTTACTCGTGCATGATTGCAAATTTTGGATTTTTACGTTGCGGATGTAATAAATCATTACTCGTTAAAATCCAATTACTAAAACGCGAGATAGGAGAAATTTCAAGGTAGGAAAATCACCTAATATTGTTTTTGAAAATATCGGGCATTTTATCGCGTATTTTGTTGGCCGCTTGCACTGCTATAAAAAAACTAGTGCAGCATCTTCCCTTTTGCGGAAACAGAGATTTAAAAACTTCACTGATAAGGGAACTACATTCATTTGATCCCAAAAATAGTGTGTGATGCTACATCCACGGTTCTTGACTGATTGCCTTGAAATAGGTATATATCGATGCAGATTTTCATGGTGACACTAAAACCGGATGCGGAACGAAATTATATGAACTTTGCGCAAATTAGCGATGTTTAATAAGTTTTTTAATGCTAAGATGTAGCCGATGCTACATCTTAGCGTCCAAATTATATTTCGAAAAATATATACAAATTAAAAGATATGGTCTTGCTTTACATGCAAATCACATGCGGAAAAAACGATTTTGATAATTACGCGATTTACACATATTTCATTAATGCATATAAGTTAAAGCGGTTTATTTGAAGTCTATTTCCGTTTAAGAGGTCTAATGATTTATTTCAACAACCCGATAACTTTCCTCAATGGGAAACCTTCTATGTGAATGTAGATAAAGCAAAATCCGTCCATTTTCTTGGAAGATTCAAGAAAAATAAAAGAAGTATTCCTATAGAATTTTTCCAATATTTTCAACTCTAGAATGCATGTGAAAACTATTATTCCAAACCAAAATTTTTTTTGTAACACAAATACATATGTGCTTATTTTGGCTATAAAGCCTAACTACTATCCCGATGATTATAAGTTTGGTCCCATTTGATTCCCCGTGAAGTCTTTCTTTAAAAATTTAACTTTTTTGTAATTTTTGACGGGTAAATGGACCTATATTTTTAAAATTTTTCCATTTTTTTGTAAATTCCGCGAATGCTGAGTAACATTTTACAAATATTATGCAATCTACTTAATGACGTCACTTCGTGATAACTTTTTAGTGACAATTGTGCTGAACAAAATAATTAGCGTTTTTTTCTTAAAAGCAGAAGTAAAACCGCGATAACATTTGTCCGCAACAGCCAAAAATTTGCTCGCGAGCGGATTTGTACTGGGGAAGTTTTTTCTTAACATATGTACCAAAAATCGTTAATGTAGCGCGAAAAGAAAAAATTCAATTTTTTGGAAATGGAATATGAAATAATTGGCAACATTTCCCATATACACTTTCATAAGGGCAACATATGCCTCATCGAAATAATGGTTTTAGACCCCAATTCTGTTTGGACGAAATGTCCGTCCATCTGTCTGACTGGCTGGTGCGAACGATAACTCTCGAACTGATGAACCAATTTGGTCCAAAATTTGGCTTTCGCAATATGTTGTCCAAACTTACTTTAAGTTCGAAGATGGGTGATATCGGTCCACTCCTTCCGGTATGTCGCCAATATTACTGAATGGTTTTTCCCACCGTTGAAAATTTGAAGTTACCTAGCCAGGGAATAATCAACGGTGGCAAAATATCCCTTAGTAATGATTAGGGCACGCCGTTCGGACTTGGCGGTATATTTTTGTATGTATAAATCCCAAAATTATACGCCAGGAGAAGTTCAGTGGATGCTTTCACCTTCACCAAAAGTAATATTTCAAAAAAATTTTAACGGTAGCGACACCTAGTACAATTTGAAACAAGTAAGAACGGCGTTAACTTCGGCCGGGCTGAACTTGTTATACCCTCCACCACAAGTTGTATTGAAGTAAAATGGAATAATTAGTTTCCTTTCGTGTATGAAAAAGAATTAATACTAAATTTCAGCAATTTCGGTAAAACAATGTGAGGCACCATTCTATGGGGGCTATTTCAAAACGTCTATCTATACGGACAAATTTCTGACGAAAAGTTTTAAGGCTCAAAGAAGACTAAATACCAAATTTCCTATATTTCGGTAAGAGAATGTGGCTAAAACTAAAAAATACCGAAAATCAAGAAGTAAGCTTCTATGGGGATATAGGAAGACGTGTACCTATACTGATAATACTCTTCTGGAATATTTTATAACTCTTGGAAGACGAAACAACGAATTTCAGCCATTTCGGTTGGATATTGACGTTACAATCTTCAGTATTACGAAAATCCGAAGGTACCGTTCTATGGGGGCTATATCGAAATGTGGACCTATACCTACGAATTTTAGTCAGAAATGGGGCAATATGAAAGCGTGGACCTGTACAGACATATTACTGGCGAACAGTTTTATATCACATTGAAGACTAAATACCAAATTTCAGCCATTTTGGTGGAATATTGAAGACACAACCTTCAAAATACGAAAAACGGGAGCTACAGTGTGGACCGATACCGACAAAATTCTGGGGGAAAATTTTATACCCCTAAAGAAGACTGCGTACCAAATTTCAGCCATTTTGGTAGGATAATGAATCTAAAACCTTAAAAATACCGAAAATCGGGAGGTACCGTTCTATGGGGGCTGTATCAAAACGTGGACCGATATATCCCATTTTCAATACCAACCATTCTGCAAGTAAGAAAAACTTCTGTACCAAATTTTGACTCTCTATATTTAAAATTGCGAGCTGTATCTTGCTTTCAACAGACAGACAGACGGACGGACGGACAGACGGACATGGTCAAATCGACATAGAATTTTATGCTTATCAATAATATATATACGTTATAGGTCTCCGACGAATATTTGGATGTGTTACAAACGGAATGACAAATTTAATTATACCCTCCATATGGTGGAGGGTATAAAAAGGTGGCGAAGCGACCCCATGTTGCAATATATCACACCTGTTCAACAAAAAGGTAGTAACACAAACTTTTCTATATGTCAGTAGAGAAAAAAACTGTTGATACGTAAGTAGTTACTCTGAAGACGTGAAAAAAAGCCCCGTTGTCTACCAAACTCATTATTGCAATTTGTATCAGTGGAAAGGTCAGTCGTTTTTTTTTTCATATGTGGGCAAATTTGTCGGTATATGCCCTCCAGGAATTAAAATATGGACCAAATATAAAATGCTTATATTTTTCATACAGAAGTAGTGGTTCATTTCAGCCGCTAAATAATATCAGAACATCATCAAAAATTTTACGCATCTTCTTCGGCCTAAAGTCTTACCTCGTGCATAATTGTGACCTCTACCGTGTTTATTATTGCACTACAAACAAATAATTGGATATATAAGGCAGTAACTCTGTTTTCTTATCATGTACACCAACACAATTGGCATCAATAGAAAGGTCAAAAGTTTTTTTTTTTTCAAGTATAGCTTACTTACCCGGAATATGTATTCCAAGAATAAATTTATAAGGTGTAAGAGGGCGGTTCGGAAACTTCTTAGCCTATCAATGAAAGAGAATAGTTAGTTTTTCAAAAATATTTTTATTTTTCAATATAATCTCCTGAAACTTCAATACACTTAGTCCAACGATTTTCTAGCAATTCTTTCCCTTGATTAAAATAGTTTTCCTCAAGGTCTTCAAAATAGTGGTTTACAACTGTAATTGCATCTTCATTTGAGGTAAAACGCTTGGCAGCAAGGAATTTTTTTAGATTTGGGAACAAGTAAAAGTCATTGGGAGCTAAATCAGGAGAATAAGGTGGGTGGTCAAGCAACTCGTAATTTAATTCGTTGATTTTAGCCATTGTTAAAACACTCTTGTGCGCTAGTGCGATGTCTTGATGAAAAATTATTTTTTTGTGTTTTAAGCCAGGACGTTTTTCTCGAATTTGTACATTTAATTGATCCAAAAGATTGTAATAGTACTCTGAATTTATTGTTTTACCCTTTTGCAGATAGTCAATCAATAAAATACCTTTGAAGTCCCAAAAAACCGTTGCCATAACCTTACCAGCCGATTGAATTGTTTTTGCCTTCTTTGGATCCACCACTATACTCAAGAGACAAAAGAACAATCCAAACAATGGACTGAAGCTGGAGAGTCCATTGTTTGGATTGTTCTTTTGTCTCTGGAGTATAGTGGTGGATCCATGTGTCATCAACAGTTATGAAACGACGCTTAAAATCCATTTTATTTCGCTTAAACGATCCAAGCTTGAGAAATGTTCATTCTTTTGCGTTTTTGATCGACTGTTAACAAATGCGGCACCCATCTTGCGGAAAGCTTTTTCATCTGTAGTTCTTCATGCAAAATTAAATGGACTCGATCATTTGAGATGCCCATGATATTAGAAATTTCACGCACTTTTATTCGTCGATCATTTAATACCATATCATGCACTTTGGCTACAATTTCTGTTGTTGTTGCTGTTTTTGGACGTCCACTACGTAGTTCATCTTCAATGCTTGTACGACCACGTTTAAATTCAGCAACCCAATTTTTTACTGTTGCATATGAAGGAGCACTTTCACCTAACACATTCACCATATCATTATGCATTTCTTGTCCCGATAAACCTTTTTTATGTAAATATTTAATGACAGCACGCAATTCTAATTTTTCCATTGTAAAAATATCGATCGAAACAAAATTTAACATGTGTTCATAACAGAGATGGATGTTTCCAAAACACTTAACTTTTTTGTGCTAGGCTAAGAAGTTTCCGAACTGCCCTCGTATATTAACAATTTTCACACAAAAGTTGTAGTCCATTTAACCCTCTAAATGTTATCTGATCGCCATCTCAAATTGCAAGCTTCTTCTTTGTCATATACTCTTACCTTATTTAAAATTTCGCGTTGATTGGACTATTATTGCGACCTACAGAGCCGCTAAAAATTGGATAAATATTATGTTTTTGGTCCATTTCACCCGCTAAATATTTCACGATCATCACCAATAAAAATAGGGATCTATTCTGGTCTGAACCCGACCTTCATACAAAATTTCCTGACGATTGGTCCATAATTGCGGTCTGGAGTTTGATACCAATTTGTAATGGACAGACGGACGGACGGACACACATCTCAAAATCGCTTTATCACGTCGCGGTGTTACATGAATTTTTACTAAAACAAATTTATACTACCATTTCCACATTGTGGTGTAGGGTATTAAATAGTAATAATTCGAATTCCACTACCAAATATAGCCTAAAATTCTTGTAACAAATCCTAGTTTAATACAAAACGTTTGAGAAAATCGAAGAGTATAACCATTGTGAAAAATTGATTTTAAATATTAAATCGCGAAAATTGCATCCATTAATTAAATGGCTAAAAATTCTAAATAAAACAAAAACAAGTGAGCAAAGGCTACAGTCGGGACGGGGCCGACCATGTGATACCCTACATTAATTCCCCTATGCATAAGCTTTTCACTGGTAAACATTTCTTTTAAGGAATATAATTCGACTACCACCAAACATAAAATGCCTCTCTCTCTCTCTCTGGGACCTCCATAAGCAACCAAAATTTCGTGACCGTTCGAGCAAAACTGCGACCTGTAGCGTGATTGCAAAAAAAATGGAAGAGTTGGATGAATTACCGACTATTGTGGTATCTCCCTTGTTTGACCACCTTCGCCAACCTACTTTACACCAATGTACGCGTAATATTTTCTTCTTCCATTGACAGACTTTGCCGTTGGAATACCCCTAATAGAAGCCGATATATTCACAAAGAATAAAACTTTGAATTAGTCTCCACATGAGTTTTTCCCCATTCCGACCCTTAAATTTTATCTATCACCAAAATCTTTCTCTGTGGGACCCCCATCAACCACCAAAATTTTGTGGCTATCCGATCAAAATTCCAACCTGTAGCGTGATTACAAAAAATGGAAAAATTGGATTTATTACTGACTTTTGCGATATGTCGTATGTTTGCACACTAACGCCAACATACTTTGCATCAATATATAGGAGATATTTTCTTCTTCCATTGACGGGCTTTCTTTTTGGAATACTCCTACCAGAAGCGGAGATATTCGCATAAGAAAAAAACGGTGACTTTTCTCCACATAAGCTTTTTGCTTATTCCGTCTCCTGAATATTATCCGACCATCACCAAACTTAATAGATTTCTTCTCATGTGGAACCCGTATCAACTCCCAAAAAATTCGTGACGAACCGATCAAAATTGCGACCTGTGCGTGATTACAAAAACATCGGAAAATGGGATGCATTACCGACTATTGTTGTATCTCTGTTGTTTGACCACCTACGACAACCTACTGTATATCGTTGTGAAGGTGATATTTTCTACTTTCCTTGTCAGGTTTTGCTTTTGATATACCTCTTAAAGAAACAGAGGTATTGGCTTTGAAATAAAACGTTGATTTTTTCTCCAAATAAGTTTTTACCCATTCCGACCCCTGAAAATTATCCTACTATCATCAAAATCAATAGGCTTCTTCCTCCCCAAAATTTCGTGACGATCCGATCAAAATTGCGACCTGTAGCGCGATTTCGAAAAAAAATTGAAAAATGGGATGTATTATCGACTATTGCTATATCTCCGTTGTTTAGCCACCTACGTCAACCTACTTTACATCATTGTAACGGTGGGATATTCTACTTTCATAGTCAGGCTTTGCTTTTGGAAGCTCCCCAATCAAAGCTGTGATATTCGTTATTATAATTAAAATGGCAAAAAGGAAAATTGGGTTGTATTAGCGACTATTGCGATATCTTCGTTGTTTGACCACCTACGACAACCTACTATACATCGTTTTAAAGGTGATATTTTTTCCTTTTTTTTTTTTTTGCTTTTGATATACCCCTTATAGATGCGGAGATATTCGCTTCGGAATAAAACGTTGACTTTTTCTCCAAATAAGTTTTTTGCCCATTCCGACCCCTGAATATTATCCGACCATCACCAACAGGCTTCTTCCCCTCCGCGATCCTCATTAACACCAAAAATTTGGTGACGATCCGATCAAAATTGCGACCTGTAGCGTGATTACAAGGTTTAGATGGACAGACGGAGGGACGGACGGAGGGACGGACGGAGGGACGGACGGATGGACCAGATCGACTCAGCTCGTCGCGACGAGACACTCATTTTGGTATATATAAGTATTAGTCTACGACCATTATTTCGATGCGTTACAAACTTTTTGGTTAAAACCCAACTTATAATACCCTCCCCACATAGTGGTGTAGGGTATAACAAACAAATGTTAAAAATTTATATTTTAATTTTACTGTTAAATAAAAATAAAAATGTTTTACTCTGATGTAAAGGAAAATTGTATTGACACTAGGGATGGCGATCCCGAAATCGCAAAAACCCGGGATTTTTCGGGCTTTCGCAAATCCCGAATACCGGGATTGACTTCAATGTCCCGGGATTTTTTCAAGTTACTTTAACTGGATTTTCATTCATATATCGACGCCTCCAAACAATAGTATGCTAAGTCGACTTAGCATGTTTTCAAGTTCTTACATTTTTATATTTAACGTCATTTAACTTAAATTCTGTCAAATTTTGGTAATGATCGGACAATCCGAACAGAAGTTATAAACAAATATTTACTTAGCATAGTTCTGAAGGTCAAAGAAATTTCCAAGCTTTTAGAGCTTGTCCTGCAAAACTCGCTTTTCAGA
This sequence comes from Musca autumnalis, assembly GCF_047663935.1. NCBI lineage: Eukaryota > Metazoa > Arthropoda > Insecta > Diptera > Muscidae > Musca > Musca autumnalis. The sequence continues at coordinate 37,936,721 of NW_027412088.1, forward strand.
ATTAGCAAACTATTATTTAGAGGTGTAGAACGTCCTTTAACTTAAATTCTGTCTAATTTTGGTAATGATCGGTCAATCCGAACAGAAGTTATAAACAAATATTGACTTAGCATAGTACTGAAGTTCAAAAAAATTTCCAAACTTTGAGAGCTTCTCCTGCAAAACTCACTTTTTAGACTTAGCATACTATTATTTGGAGGTGTCGATATGGAACAATAAACCTCAAGGAAATGGGTTGGAAGAAACATAATTTATCAATTCCGCCATAAAAAATCTCATTTTAAATAAATTTTAATAAACAAATTCTAAGAATTCATACAATTTTATACAAACGTATGTGTTTCAAAGAAAGTTCCTTAAAGGAAGCTTATGAAGAGTATTAAGAAATATTCAGGGCTATCATGAATATTTCCCGCGGAATTTTCCGCACGGAAAATAATTTTGAAAAGTGAAATTCTTTTAAAATCTATATTTTAAAATGTTGAAAACTACTAGAATTACTTAATTATGCAATATTCTCGTCGAATCGACAAAAATATTCCCTTTTTGCACATAAATATGCAAATAAAAAATTGTATTCATGATTACCCTGATTGTTTTCCATAATAAGTTTTAAAATCAATTAAAGATAACACGACTATGATTTTCCCTCTAAGCGTTAGGAAAAAGTGATCCGATGCATCAACCAATTCTAGACATTTAGGTTTTCGAATTTATTTATGAAAACGGTTGATCTTATTAAAAATTATTAAATAATATTATTTATTAAATAATAATGCCTCCGAAAATTACCTTTGACCTCTGATAACTTTTTTGCACAAATGGGGTCAATGGGGACTTTTAGGACGCAGCTCCTAATGATAAACCCTAGCTCTCCACCAAAATTCAGTTTTGTGGGAATTTTTGCTATTTTCTCCTTACACGCATGTCTTTTTGGACTGGGCTATAAGCATTTGACGGCCATTCGTTTCATCCAATTCGCTACACATATTTTTAAATTTTTTAGGATGAATATTTTTGATATTTTAATTTTCTACGTTATTTTTTTAAGTTACTTGTTTTAATAATGTAGATTTTCTATAAAAATTTTATTTTTTTAATTTAAAATTCTTTTATGGTGGCATAAATACAAAAAAAAGATTTTTTCAAATTGGACCAATATGAAAGGAGTTACAAGTATTTCTTTGCATACAGTTTTTACAGAATTCGAATTTTTCAAGGCGCGATATCATAGCATTTAATTTGACAAATGTGTTGCCAACTAAGTACATAAGTAAGTTATAACAGTGAATAATAATCATTTTTGTTATTGTTATTTTTTGTGGTTCCAGGACGAATTTTGCAAAACCCGGCCTTATCTCGCACATTTGCACCAACAGTGATCTACTGGTAAAGTTGATGATGAGTCAGTCACTTATCACCAAACTCAAATATATAATAGATATACAAAGCAACACGTATATATCACTGCGCAGTGATTCACTTTTCTCAATAAATCTTTTGGCGGCTTTATCATGAAGACGTCAATCCTATCAAAGCCAGCCCTTTCATAAATAGTTTTAGAAGATGTGGACTTGTAGGAACCATTAGTCAGGAAACTTCTTCGTAAACCAAGGCACGAGCGTAGAATTCTTCGCTCCCATACACGCAGCCGCTCCATCTGGTGAGAGGAAATCCAAAACCAGATTAGAAAGGAATACGCTACAACAGGTCTGATGATTTGGCGATATATAAGTAGTTTTAATTCATGGGAGAGGCCTCCTCGCATCCTCATAAGCCCATGATAACTAAAATATATGCGTTTTGCTCTATCTAAAATATGGTCAACATGTCTTATAAAGTCGAATTTTGTATTAATTATTACCCCTAGCTATTTAATGCTGTCGGCTAGGCGTATAGTTTCTCTCGCTATTTTGAGTACGGGAAAGTAAGATGTGAAATTCGGGGAAACAGTACTTGGCTTTCCTTTTATAAGCACCGCTGAACATTTGGATGTATTTATTTTAAGGCCCCACTTTTCAAAGTACCTGAAAAGTTCGCCTAAAAAGTCGTTTGACTTTAAATATCGGCAACATTCATATAAACAAATTTGCTCCACTTTTTAAGGTCTAGGGGGTATGGTTTTATATTTTTGTTTTTATAATTTTAAATTTAATTTATAAATTTAAGTATGTCCACGTGCTGTAGTATTAAATATATACTTACATATCGTCACAACACTACACTAACAAAACTATATGCTTTTGTTGGGACTACGTATTTCGGTAATAATTTTAAATTAAAACATAAATTAGAGACCAAATAAAAATAACAACAAACTCTTTTATTCGAATATGTTTTGAAATTTTTGGTATGATGATGTCATGCGTGTTAGGAAAAATGTGTCTGCCCTTCATGGAATAACTGCCACGTGTGCATTTCTAGGTTGTCGTCGCAATGGCCAGGGTCTTTAACCCTTTCTTCATCAACTGAAACAGGCATTATCGTCAGCCCTTAATGGTATGGGGTGTGGAGTTCATCAAAGAGATTTACGTGGCAGTTTAATGTTTTTAATTTACGTTTCGTCAAACGAACATTTTTGTACCCATTAAAGTGTACAAAACACACATTCATCCACTTGTAAGCACTTGGTTCTGTCACACATGCATTCACTTATTCACAATTTCAAACACCTATTCACATTGGCATCAAGTGAATTGGTCGTGTCATCTACACCATATCATGTGCTTATTTTCACCAACCCAAGCACCACCACCATCAACAACTCTTAAGCCATGGGCAATACTAAAATCCTGTCTCATTCTCCCGTTTAGATTTAAAAGTGGTACAAACATTGGAGTCTGGAGAAACAAAATATGTCATGTTTTGACGCACGTGTCTAAAGGATTTTCATTCGTTTTTTTTCCAAATTTTCCAAAAGTTTTTTTCAACATTTGTTGTGGGTGCTGGATGTATTGTGGGTTGTGCGACTGACTGGCTGGTTCCATATTCTATGTCTGGATTTCTTTTACATTACATTTGTCTATGCACGATGACTGCAAATATTTGATTAGCTTTTTCCTTTGTAAAAAAACAGACAAACTTTCATATGTACATGCAAATGTAATATAACCATGCATGGAATGCCATCTTACACATTCATTAAGTCAAATTTTTAATTTAATTTTATCAAAGCTAATGAAATAAAAAATTTACAACTTAATTTTATGAAGCCCCTTCCCACTCATAATGAGTCGCTTAGGAGGAATATTTTACTCTATGAAGAATGTGGAACAGTGGATATAATCATGGAAATAGGAAACATTTGACAATTGAGGGATGTATTTCAAAATTAAATTATTTTTATTATGTTTATAGATATAGATCACCGCAAGAGTGTATATATCAAATTAAATCTTTGTATGTCGATAAAAGACCATCCTATAGGACTATGAAAAACTGGCCCAAAATCGGTCGTTGTGCCAGATAAAATATGTCGTGCATGAACGGATAATGCGAGATCGCCATGGTAAGTACCGTAAGATAGAGGCATCCTTGGGCATTTCTTCCACCAACTAACATTTAATATTGCATAAACACCTGGCCGCAAAAATGCATTTTTTCTCGTTAGATCCAGCAAAATTGGATAAAAAAGGCTCCTGTGAATTGGTTCAAAGATATTGTACATAAAATCGATCGCGGTGCTTTGAAAGCGAGCCAAATCAAAAGAAAGTTGGTCATGTAAGATGCACTTCGAAGCAAAAGGTTGCCAGTTTCTTCAGAAAAACTGATCGTGTGGCGACTATACGGCATGAGGAATATAGGAGGTTAATTCTGAGTGGTACACTGTAATTTGTTAGCCTGAAATCTCCTGAGAAATTCGAAAAACGAACAAGAGATGACAAATCATTCTGCATCATGACAATGTGGGCTTTCACACATCGATTCAAACCAGCGCGATGCAGCGCCTGTTTGACCAAAAAAAGTGGAACTGATGGCTCATTCGCCATACAGCCTTGACTGGGGATCCAATGACTTCATTTGATTCAAGCAGATCAAGAAACAAGTAAGAACGGCGTTAAGTTCGGCCGGGCCGAACTTGTTATATCCTCCACCACGATTTGTATTGAAGTAAAATGGAACAATTTCCCTTCGTGTATGAAGAAGACAAAATTCCAAATTTCAGCCATTTCGGTAAAAAATGTGCCTAATTTTCACAATAACCACATTCGGGAGATACCGCTCTATGGAGGCTATATTAAGACAAGGACCTGTACCGACAAACTTCTAGGGGAAATTTTTATACCACCAACGACGTCTAAGCACCAAATTTTAGCCATTTTGGCGGATTATTGTGGCCACAACCTTTAAAATACCGAAAATCGGAAGGTACCGTTCTATGGGGGCTATATGAAGGCGTGGACCTATACCTGGACATTTCTGGGGGAAAGTTCTATATCATATCACCAACCAAGACTAATTACCAAATTTCAGCCATTTCGGTGGATTATTGTGGCCACAACCTTCAAAATACCGAAAATTGGGAGGTACCGTTCTATGGGGGCTATGTGAAGGCGTGGACCTATACCAATAAATTTCAGGTGGAAAGTTTTATACACCTAACGATGACTAAATACCAAATTTCAGCAATTTTGGTGGGATAATGAAGCTAAAACCTCAAAAATACCCAAAATCGGGAGGTACCGTTCTATGGGGACTATATGAAGGCGTGGGCCTATACCGACAAATTTCTGGGGGAAATTTTTATACCACCAACGACGTCTAAGCACCAAACTTTGGCTATTTTGATGGTACCGTTCTATGGGGACTATATGAAGGCGAGGACCTATACCGACAAATTTCTGGGGGAAATTTTTATACCACCAACGACGTCTAAGCACCAAATTTTAGCTATTTTGGTGGATTATTGTGGCCACAACCTTTAAAATACAGAAAATCGGAAGGTACCGTTCTATGGGGGTTATATGAAGGCGTGGACCTATACCGGCAAATTTCTGGGGGAAAGTTCTATATCACCAACGAAGACTAAGTACCAAATTTCAGCCATTTCGGTGGATTATTGTGGCCACAATCTTCCAAATACCGAAAATCGGGAGGTACCGTTCTATGGGGGCTATGTGAAGGCGTGGACCTATACCAACAAATTTCAGGTGTAAAGTTTTATACTCCCAACGATGACTAAATACCAAATTTCAGCCATTTTGGTGGAATAATGAAGCTAAAACCACAAAAATACCGAAAATCTGAAGGTACCGTTTTATGGGGCTATATCAAAACGTGGACCAATATATCCCATTTTCAATGCCAACCATCCTGTAAGTAATAAAAACTTCTGTACCAAATTTTGACGCTCTATCTTAAAAATTGCGAGCTGTATCTTGATTTCAACAGACAGACGGACGGACGGACGGACATGGTTAGATAGACTTAGAATTTTATGCTGGTCAATAATATATATACTTTATAGGGTCTCCGACGAATATATCGATGTGTTACAAACGGAATGACAAATTTAATTATACCCTCCATATGGTGGAGGGTATAGAAAAGGCGTGGTTTGTTGCCTGAAGATGCTTTTAAAGCGATTAAAACCATGTTTTGGAGGTGTCTAATTTGGAGTGGAAAAAGTGTTTCGCCAATAGTATTGAGAGCACGAAAAAGTGTATAAATCATGCTGGAGACTACTTAAGAAAACAATAAGACCATGGTTGGTGGTAAATATTTGCGTTTTCTTTGTTAGGCCAGATAGTTATCGTTCAGCCCTCGTACCAAACATTTTTAGTAACCAAACTTCTTCATAAAGGACTCGAAATATTAAATTAGTTTTGAAATTATCTTGCACAATAGCCATTTTAGTATGTGCAGCATTTGGGCCGATGAATGAAATAATACGATGTGCAAAGTCTGCACCAATCAGAAACTCCTTGTGGGAATTATCTTGCGGATTTGTCATTTTGATTCGCGCCGTCAGGGTCTCTTGGAGATTTTAGTCCAATATCTCAGGAAGTATGGACTTAGACAAGAAAAACATTGTAGCGTCGTAAAGAGAGCCGCAAGGAAAAACTACTGAAAAAGTTTCGGAACGATCCTAGAGGAGCTCTTCATATTGTCCGAATTTTGTGTGGGAGGTACCCGAAGGAGTTGACCGATATAGTCGACATTCGAATCCGATATATATCTGGAAGGAATAATACGATGTGCGAAGATTGGACCAAATCAATTGCTCCCTTCCAGAGTTGTCATTCACACCATTTTATAAGAACCACACCATTTGTTTGAACTTTTATAGGAGAGGTTCCGGAAGGAGTGGACCGATACGTCCCATCTTCGAACATAAGCTAAGTTTGGACAAAATATTACCAAAATTTGATTGGAATCGGTTGATCTGTTCGAGAATTATCAACAAAAATGTTTAAAATTGCGCACACTTGTGTCGCATCTTGTTGCAAAATGTCTGAAACGAATTTCTTCCAAACGTACTAGGGGTCTAAAACCGTTATTTCGATTACTCACATTTTTGGTAGTATCAAAATGTGTATACCCTTTCTAGCCTGAAGACTGAGAGTATAAAAAGGGGTATGTTCGTCCGGGACGAACTTTTTATAACGTCGGTTTTTCCTTTTGTAGTGGAATGACCTATTCATTTGCGACCCTGAGTGAAATCGGATACTTTTTCAAAAATTGGTATTTGATTTCCTTTACTTTTTGCTATAGTGATGCTGCTCATCACAAAACATTTTAGCGTATTTTAAGCTTTTTTTTTGACTAACGGTTCCATAGATATAGCGCCGGATTCTATTCTAAACTATATGCAAATAAATACACATAACTTCTTTAATATTGGTCAAATTTAAAAAATCTTTTTTTTTTGGTATTTTTTGTTGTTTAACAATAATATTTAAAATCAATTTTTAACAATGATTGATTTTGATTTTCTTGAATTTTTTGTGTTAAACTACGATTGATTGATTGATTTTAAGTTATATTTGGCAATGGGTTTCGAATGACTACTGTTTTAGTTCATTTTTGGTCAATACAAATTTTCCTTTATAACAGTCAAACATTTGTTACTCTACCAAATTTTAAAGTTTTTTAATATTTGTTTTGTTATTTTATTTGGGAATTTATCTTGAGCATCTTAAAAACTGCTTCATTTTTCGATTTTGAAAATGTATTAGCAATTGTTGTACCAGCCGCACAATAAAAAAACTAAATTGAAGATCAAATTACTACAGCTCGGGAATTATATGAATGGACATCCGAGCCGAAAAACACTATCTTTATATTTTACTATGCAACACTGAAAATTCAAACAACTTCTAGTATACATTTTTTGGAAGTACATATTGAGATTACAAAAACCCTAGTACGGTTTTGTCTGTCAGATCCAGTTCAGATTTTATGGCCTCATACCAGGCTAAAACAACAGTTTTTTGCACTTATCGGACCTTTACCTCAGAAATGATTAGGAACTTGACCTTGCTGTCTTTGGTAATATTGTAGACTTTAACTAGTAGAACTTAACTTTTGAACAGACCATATAAGAAAAACTCCATCTGTGGCAGGCATCAAAATCGATAAAATATAGAACATTTTACATAATTGCTAAAATTCTGGTTATTATCGGCTAATCTATTGGGAGTTGAACCAAGTAATCTTCTGCACATATCTTCCTAATAAAGTTCTCAACAATTCTACAGGACAGTCTGAAACTCTAAAATGCTTACTTCATGTTGTTTCAGCAATATTTTGCAGCATATGTTTTACGGGTGCCACCGTGGTGCAATGGTATGCACGCCCGCCTTGCACGCAGAAGGTCGGGGGTTCGATTCCCCGGCCAGGCAAAATCAAACATTTTTCGACGGTGGCAAAATACCCCTCAGTAATGTTGGCGACATTTTCTGAGTATTTCAGCCTTGAAAAACTTCTCCATAAGTGGTGTCTTAAGACACGCCGTTCGGACTCGGCGATAAACAGTAGGTCCCATATCATTGAGCTAAATATGAATCGGTGTGCACTCATTGATATGAGAGAAGTCTCCCTTGTCCCGTATGGGATGTTGTGGAATAATGTTTTTTTTTGTATGTTTTACAAAACGTATTTTAAACACAGTTCGCATCAAAAGTTTATTCTTGCATTTTCGATTTCACCTCATTATTGACATTTTTATACCCTCAGTATTTATGCTAACGAGGGTACATACACTTTCATACGAGCAAAATGTGCCTCATCGAAATAATGGTTTTAGACCCCAAGTATGTTTGAACAAAATCCGTTTCAGACAATTTGGAGTTGATTTAGCCACGTCCGTCCGTCTGTCTGGCTGGCTGCAGTGCACGATAACTCTCGAACGGAGTAACCGATTTAGTAAAAAATTTGTCTTTCGCAATATTTTTTACAAACTTAGATTAAGTTCGAAGATGGGTTATATCGGTCTACTCCTGCTTATACCACCCCCACAAAAGTTCGGAAATGTTCGGAAAATGTGTGCGCACTATAACTCTTGATGGCAGTAACCGATTTGGTCCATACTTTGCACATCGTGAACTATATACCAGACTTAAATAAAGTTCCAACATGGGCTCAATCGGCCAATTCCTTCGGTAACTCCCACACAAAATGTCGCAAAAGTTCAGATTATGAGCTGCTCAAGAATTGCTTTGATTTTTGCTGTAACAACTTGTATTCACTGCCCCCCATACGACGGTACAAGTTTCATCAGAAGCAAGTTCCTGAGAAAATAGCCTGAAAGTTGGAAAAAGCCCCTGTGACACCGTGCGTGGTGGTTGGAGCCCAAGATAACTCTCGAACGGATCTGTCCATTCGGTCCAAAATTTGGCCTTCGTTATATTTTGTCCAAACTTAGTTTAGGTTCGAAGATAAGTTATATCGGTCCACTCCTTCCTGTACCTCCACCTCAAAAGTTCGAAAATGTTCGGAAAACTTGTGCGGACGATAACTCTTGAAGGGAGTGACCGATTTGGTCCATACCTTACAAATCCTAATATATTTACCAAATAGTCTGGCTTAATCCCATTGTTGTTGTTTTAATATTTTAAAAAAACTAGTTTATTAGTGGAAAAGATTTGGCATTGTTCGTCAAGGGTAAGGCAGGGAATACTATAGTTTCGATTCTCGCCACATCAATCGTCAGCTCAAAGTATAAAGGTAAGCAAAGAAAACAGTTCAATGAGAAGTTTTTCCTTGGCAATCTCACACAACTCCGACGAAAGTGTCTGCGAAAACAAATCAAACCTTTTCCACTAGTATGTGTCGTCGAATTTCGACGAATGCACACACCAAAATTTGGTTGGTCTGCTTTACAGCAAAAACAACACACGTCGTGCCAGTGTCTTCAATTAGAAACATTGTGGCGTTTTTTTAGGATAGCGTTTGCAATTTTGTTTTTTCAAAATAGTCTGGCTTAATCCCATTGTTGTTGTTTTAATATTTCAAAACAACTAGTTTATTAGTGGAAAAGATTTGGCATTGTTCGCGAAGGGGTGGAGAATATCCACAAACAAAAAACAAGGGAACTGATGAGATTCCGTGGCTAGAATCGAAACTATAGTATTCCCTGCCTTACCCCTTGGCGAACAATGCCAAATCTTTTCCACTAATAAACTAGTTGTTTTAAAATATTAAAACAACAACAATCGGATTAAGCCATACTATTTTGAAAAAACAAAATTGCAAACGCTATCCCAAAAAAACGCCACAATGTTTCTAATTTACCAAATATTAATTAGGTTTGAATACGGACAATATTTGTCCATACCTTCGGATACCTCCCACACAAAATTCGGATATGTTCACTTTAAGTCCTGCTCTCGAATCACTTTGATTTTTGTTGAAGCAACTTGCATTTCCTGCCCCAATTATGATGGTAAAAGTTTTTTCAGAGGCAAGCCCACAAAAGTTCAACATTTGTGTCTAAGTGCAGTTTAGGGTCTGTTCGAAGATATTTTGGGAATGTATACCGATGCTGTTCGTTGTGGGCCTGTTTACAGCGATATGTATTATGTTTTTCCTGGACAAGTCCATGCTTCCTGGCATACTTGTGCAAAAGTTATACCATGACTCACTGAATTAACTAGTGGGCCCCATATCTATCGAAAAGATATGACTCCCAAAATAAGATCCATTTTCATAATGGACTATGCCCGTCCATTCCTTTAAGTTCCTCCTCCGCAACGCTTTGGAACTTTAATCCTAACCCACATATTTGTCGGCAAGTTCAAATGTCAAACAGAACCACAAAAAGACCGATTTGTCCGTAGATGAAAGTTTCAATTTACATAGGCTGAGTGTATATCTCTCTCGGCAAAGCCGACTGATATATTTTCACTTGCCTACGAACATTTTCATCTGGGATTTGAGTTTTGATCTTAAAGGATGTGCAGAATGGTAGTGACTTTTCGAAATTTTTTCTCTAAAATGATATCCTGTAGCTCGGATAAATGAACTTTTGTCTATTAATCGCTATAATAACGTTTATTCCATTGAAATATAAAAAAGTTAACGCACAAATCGATTTTAATAAAATATTTTTTTTGGAAAAAATTTTTGAAATGAAAAAAAATCTCAAACATTATGTTCTGTTGCACCAATGAATAAACTTGAGCCCAATCATAACTAAAAAACGTCTATTCCATTCAAATATTGATGAAGCTCATGTTCAAACCACTTTGAAAAATATATTTTTTTGATAAAAATTTATGTGTTTACGACATTTTTATGATTCTCAAAATTAAAGAAAATGTGTGAGAAACAAATTAAATGTCAGTTTGGCTCTAAAGTTTATTTTCAATTATATCTGCTTACAGTGACTTAAATATGGCCCATAATTCAGATAAACTCATATTTTAAAATCATTTTGTGCGTGAGGTCTTTTCACCGAATCACCTTATAATTAATATTTTATGTAATCTTATGTAGAAAATCATCACGCTATGATACAGGGATATGAGGTAGTAAAAAAGTCACACCCCATATTGTGCAGTCTATATTTCAAGGAGTGAAACAATTTTCACAACCATTCCCTGGACTGAAAGAGATGCGTTTAAGGCTAAATCTCCTTTATCTGACCCATACATACATCAACATAATTGGCAATATTTGAAAGTTTACCAGTCCATTATATCAATTTAATCTCTTAAATAATTTACTATCATCACCAAAACGAGAGGTGTCTTTTCTGCCTTGAACCCTAACTCCAAATATGAAAATCGGTATACCAAAATGTGGGTATAAATGTAATATTTCGAGGTCGTATATGGTTTCTGGGTGCCACCGTGGTGCAATGGTATGCACATCCGCCTTGCACACATAAGGTCGTGGGTTCGATCCCCCGGCCAGGCAACATCAAAACACAATTTTTAACGGTGGCAAAATACCCCTCAGTAATGTTGGCGACATTTCCTGAGTCTTTCAGCCATGAATAACTTCTCTACAAAAGTGGCGTCTTAGACACGCCGTTCGGACTCGGCGATAAACTTTAGGTCCCATATCATTGAGCTAATATGAATCTGGGTGCACCCATTGATATGAGAGAAGTCTCCCTTGTCCCTTATGGGATGTTTGTGGAACAATTATAATATATAATATATAATTGTTCCACAAACATCCCAGATGGGACAGGGGAGACTTCTCTCATATCAATGAGTGCACGCCGATTCATATTGGCTCAATGATATGGGACCTACTTTTTATTGCCGAGACCGAACGGCGTATCTTACGACACCACTTGTAGAGAAGTTTTTCATGGCTTAAATACTCAGGAAATGTCGCCAGCATTACTGAGGGGGAATTTTGCCACAGTTGAAAATTTGATGTTGCTTGGCCTGGGATTCGAACCGCAGACCTTCTGAGTGCAAGGAACAATTATTATTATTATATTATTATTATATATTATTATTATTATTATATATGATATCTGAGCAAAAAAGCTGTGTTGTTAGTTTAATTTTTAACTCGTGGAACATTCTTAAATATGTATATTTGTATGTCATTTAATGTGCTTCTGTTATTATATTACATTATATTTTATATCACATAATTTTTCTGCCATTATTTTTATGCACACATATTGTACACACATATGAATTCACATGCAATTATATATCCACCCTCAATGTCAATGTACTTTATTTGTGTTGTTATTGTTGTCATAATTAAAAGTGATGATAAACTTAAAAATTCAATTAAAAATGACGGCGAAATATCAAATTACGATGACAGTTTCCTTTCATCATTTTTGGTTTACGACATTTCACTTTGTCTTTTATGAGGTTGTATTTGGATGCGTCTCTTGCCTCAGACTGTCATCGAAAATGCGACAGAGCCAGCAACTTGATGCTGGGGTTTTGCATATTCTCAATTGCATTCACCACCACAAACAAGACAAAAATACTTATGACGTTCATCACATCAACTCATTACAGATTCATAGTTTTGTTCATCATCGTCGTCGTCGTTTTCTTCGTCTTCTTCTTGTTTAAGCCGAAAGTTCATTAAATGCTTTTACTGTGATTTTCATTTACTTATTCATTGTCAAAACAGACAAATTCGTTTCATGTTTTCTCAGAATGTTGGTTATGAACTTCGTGGGTGGTGGAGATTGTAGCAAAAGTAAAGAATTTTTTATGCGAACAAGTACGTGTGTATTGTGTGTACACAAGTTCCATGTATACAAGAAAAATATTTTTAAAAAAATTATGAGTGAAAAGTGGAGGAAAACAACAACAGAAATAAATGAAAACCTCACACATAATTTGATTAAAAACTTGCACTTAACAACACCAGTAAAAATATTGTTTGTAGGGTTGCGGTTTTCCGTAGTTGGCGTGTGTGTGTGTTCCTCGTTGGATGAAAGAGTTATTTTTCTTTAAGTGTTGGCAAAACATGAATTTACGCAGAGCCATCAACTTCAGAATAACATGATTGTGGAAATTCTGGTAACATTTTCTGAAAACTTTAATGTAACAGTGGTAAACTGAAACGAAATGATGGGATTATAAACAAATATATTTGAATAATAAAACAATGGCATGCACACCCGCCTTTCCCGCTAAAGGTCGTGGGTTCGATTCTCAGGCTAGGCAACATAAATTTTTCACGGTGGCAAAATACCCCTCGGTGACGTTGGCGATTTTGTGTTCGATTTTGTGTTCTCGAAGGACAGAAAATCTCAGCCCACATTTCCAATATAGCGGTACCACCCGATTTCAGGTATTTTGAGGATTTTATCTTCCTTTTTAGCCCGAATTGACTGTAATTTGGCAATTGGAGCTCCTAATGGTACAGAAACTTCCTCAACAAGAATGTTGGACATATGTAGGTCAAGGTTTTGGTATAGCCTACATATAGCGGTACCACCCGATTTCAGGTATTTTAAGGATTTGGTTATGAGGTTCTCAGTGGTCAAAAAATTTAATTACAAAAATGTTAAAAATAAAAAATAATAAAAACACAAGTAAGAACGGCGTTAAAAAATGTCAGTCATTTCGGTGAGATATTGACGTCACAAACTTCAGAATTGCTAAAATCGGATATAGCCCACATAGAACGGTATATGGGGGCTATATCGAAACGTGTACCTATACCGATGAATTTCTACACCGATGAATACACCCACGAAGACTAAATACCAACTTTCAGCCATTTCGGTGGGTTATTGTGGCCGCAACCTTCAAAATGCAACTAATCGGGAGGTACCGTTCTATGGGGTCCATATGAAGACGTGGACCTATACAGACAAACTTAGAGGGGAAAGTTGAATACCACCAACAAAGACAAATTACCAAATTTCAGCTATTTCGATGTGTTATTGTGGCCAAAACCTTCAAAATACAGAAAATCGGGACAAGTTCTGGTGGAAAGTTTTATACCCACATCGAAGGCTAAAACCATGTTTCAGCCATTTCTTTGGAATATTGCGGCCAAGACCTTCAAAATACCGAAAATCGGGAGGTACCGTTCTATAACGTTCTATGGGGGCCATACGAAGGCGTGGACCTATAACGACAATTTTAAAGGGGAAAGTTAAATACCCCCAACGAAGACTTAATACCAAATTTCAGCAATTTCGATGGGTTATTGTGGTCAAACCTTCAAAATACCGAACATCGGAAGGTTCCGTTCTATGGGGGCTATATTAAGGCGTGGAACAGTACCTACAAACTTCTGGGGGAAAGTTTCATACCCACAACGAAGACTAAGTAACAAATTTGAGCCATTTCTGTAGAATATTGAGGCCAAAACCTTCAGAATACCGAAAATCGGGAGGTACTGTTCTATTGGGGCTATATAAGGGCGTGGATCTGTACCGACAAATTTCTAAGGGAACAGTTGTATACCCCCAATGAAGACTAAGTACCAAATTTCAGCCATTTCGGTGTGATAATGAAAAACGTGGAGCGAGGAGTGGTAGAAACTTCTGTACCAAAGCTCTATCTTTAAAATTGCGAGCTGTATCTTGATTTCAACAGACGGACGGACAGACGGACATGATTATATCGACTTAGAATTTTACCCTGATCAGAAATATATATACTTTATAGGCTCTCCAATGAATATTTCGATGTGTTACAAACAGAAAGGTAAATTTAATTATACTTTCCATAATATGGTGGAGGGTATAATTAAGTTACAGTGTTTCGTGTATCATCAAAATGGTGATAATATTAAACGACAAGCATTTTTATACCATCATCGAAATAATGGTTTTAGACCCCAAGTATGTTTGCACGAAATGTGCGTTCAGACAATATGGTGTTGATTTAGCCATGTCCGCCCGTCTGTCTGTCTGTCTGTCTAGCTGGCTGGAGCGCACGACAACTTTCGAACGGATCAACCGATTCGGTCCAAAATTTGGCTTTCGTAATATTTTGTCCAAACATAGTTTAAGTTCCCAGATGGGTTATATCGGTGCACTCCTTCCGGTAACTCCCCCACAAAAGTTCAACAATGTTCGGAAAATTTGTGCGCACGATAACTCTTGAAGGGAGTAACCGATTTGGTCCATACTTTGCACACTTAGATGAGGTTCCAATATGGTCACAATCGGTCCACTCCTTCGGGTACCTCCCACACAAAAACTTTCGGAAAAGTTTCGTTTAGGACCTACTCTCGAATCGTTTTGATTTTTGTTGTAGCAACTTGTATTCACTGCCCCCATACTATGGTACAAGCTTCATAAGGGGCAAGTCCATACTTCCTGAGAAAATAGTCTGAAAGGTGCAAAAAAAACCCTATGACAACGTGTGTAGTGGTTGGATCGCAAGATAACTCTCGAACGAATCTGCCGATGCGGTCCACAATTTGGTCTTTCTAATATTTTGTGCAAACATATCGGTCCACTCCTTCACGTACCTCCCCCACAAAAGTTCAACAATGTTCGGAAAATTTGTGCGCACGATAACTCTTGAAGGGAGCGACCGATTTGGTCCATACTTTACACATCCTACCATATTTACTAGACATAGATCAGGTTTGAATAAGGACTCTATTTGTCCAGGCCTTCGGGTACCTCCCTCACAAAAAAATTCGGAAAAGTTAAATTTAGGACCTGCTCTCGAATCGCTTTCATTTTTGTTGAATCAACTTGCATTCGCTGCATCCTTTACGACGATAAAAGTTTTTTCAGGGCAAATTCATACTTCATGAGAAAACAGCCCGAAAGATGTTAAAACCCCTAGCCATATGTTGTGGCTGGAGATAAATAACTCTCGAACTGATCAACCGATTTGGTCCAAAATTTGGCCTTAGTCATATTTTGTCCAAATTTAGTTTCAATTCGAAGATGGGCAATACCGGTCCACAACTTCTGGTAGTTTCGATTCGAAGATGGGCAATACCGGTCCACAACTTCCGGTACTTCCTCCCAGTACTTAAAAAATTTCACTAAAATGGTATGCACGATATCTTTGGAACGGGCCAACCAATTTGGTTCAAACTTGGGATCTCCTAATAATTAGTCCAAATTTAGTTTAACTTTTGAGTTCAAAGGCAAGTTGAAATGTCCAAAAAGGGCCATATACATTCCACCATAAAATATTCTGAAGTAAAACGGAATAATTATTTTCTTTCCTGTCCACAATTTTAGGAAGAGATATTCCGTGACCACTTACACCTAAATAAGGTAAAACATCATAAAAAATGTATTCAATAGGTCGGGAACCTTATATGGGGCTAAATCAAGGTATGGACCTATGTTTTTGGTGGAGAAGTTTTGTGACCACTGGGAAACTCAAATGTCGAATTGCAGATACTTGGATCAAAAATTGCAGTTAAATCCAAAAACCGAAAATCGGGAGATACCGTTATATGGGGGTTCTATCAACACATGTATCTATGTGGACAGTTTTTCGAATTACAGTTAGTTGGGTGAAAAATACCGAAAATCGGGAGGTACCGTTCCATGGGGGCTATACCAAAACATGGACCTATATTCACAGTTTTTGGTTGAGATGTTTTGTGACCACCGGGAACCTCAAACGGCAAACTACAGGTAGTTCGGTCGCAAAATGTAGCTACAATCCTCAAAATACCGAAAATCGGGAGGTAACGTTATATAGGTGCTATTCCCAAAGGTAGACCTCTGTTCACAGTTTTTGAAGGTGATATTTTGTTGTCACTAGGAACCTCAGCTGCCAAATTACAGGTAGTTCGGTGAAAAACTGTAGCTAAAATCTTCAAAATACCGAAAATCGGGAGGCACCGTTATCTGGGGGCTATACCAAACATGGACCTATGTTGACGGTGTTTAGTGGAGAATTTTTGTGACCACTGCGAATCCCAAATGTGAAATTACAGGTAGGTTGGTCAAAATATATAGCTAAAATCCCCAAAATACCGAAAATCGGGAGGTACCGTTATATGGGGGCTATACCAAAAAGTGGTCCGATATAGCCCATCTTCGAACCTGACCTGCCTATGAAAAAAAGACACTCGGGTGCAGAAATATAGCGCTCTAGCTCAATTATTGCGAAAGCTAGAGTGATTACAACAGACGAACATAGCTAGATCGTCTTAGAATTTTATACTGATCAATGGTCGCAAATGATTAGTTCGATGTGTTACAAACAGAAAAATAAACTTAATATACCCTCCATACTATGGTGGAGGGTATAAAAAGGTCAGGCACAAACCACTTTGACAAAATTTTGATTTTTTTGCTTTTTTTTAAATTTTTCACTACCCAGCAAAAAAAGTCCTCCCAAAATCATGGGGTTCGCAAGGGGTTTTTGGCAGCCGTAACTACTCGCAAACCCCCTTTCTTCCCCATTATTTTTATAAGGGCATGTCGCACTCAGTTTGTAGTTATTTTATGACCACTAGAATAACTAGTTATTCTGTGGCCACTAGAAGTTGAAAAGTAAGTAGAAAAAAATTCAATTTTTAGAACAGTTGATGTAGAGTTTTTTTTTTTAATTTCATCACACTTCTTACTTTTATTTTACTTTATTTTATTTCGCTTGCTGTGCGAGTTGAACACACGAACCCTCTGATTTCTAGCCAAAGACATTAAGGGTTGCTTAAGAACTTTAATGTGCAGTACACATGTGCACCACGAACTGTTATTTTTTAATTAAAAAAAAATCGCGTGCCGACGGTGAGCGTTGAACACACAACCCTAGAATTTATAGTCGGACACACACTCACTGTGCCACCATCATCATTACTTAGTGAGGAGTAAAGTAAGTAGGTTGACCTTGTACATTTTTTAAGAAGTAACCCATTACTTTTCAGATTACTTGTAATGCGAATTAGGGAGTTATGTCCGCAAACCAAGGCGGAGATTTATTGAGAGTTATGTCCGTTGGAAGTTATGTCACGTTGAAATCAAGATACAGCTCGCAATTTTGAAGATAGAGCTTTGTAATTTGGTATAAAAGTGTCTACCACTCCTAGGATGTTTGGTATTGCAAATAGGCTATATCGATCCACGTTTTGATATACCCCCATAGAACGGTACCACCACATTTTCGGTATTTTGAAGGGTTTAGCCTCATTATCACATCGAAATGACTGAAATTTGGTATTTAGTCTTCGTTTGGGGTATATACCTTTTCCCCAGAAATTTTTCGGTACACGTTTACGCCCCCATAGTACGGTACCTCCCGATTTTCTGTATATTGAAGCTTTTGATTATATAATCTCTAAAGCAAATTCTCAATTGGGATTTTTAAAACGGAATACAAAAATGTTTTCAAATATTAAAACTGTTACGGTTCTATTCGAGTCTCTGGTGCGAT